>NW_004524652.1:2143057-2228129 GCF_000260255.1 Octodon degus
GAGAGGGAGAGAGGGAGAGAGGGAGAGAGAGGGAGGGAGGAAGAGAGAGGAAGAGGAAGAGAGGGGAGAGGGAGAGAGAGGGAGAGGAAGAGAGGGGGAGAGGAAGAGAGAGGGAGAGAGGGAGAGAGAGGGAGAGGAAGAGAGAGGGAGAGGAAAAGAGAGGGAGGGAGGGAGAGAGAGGAAGAGGAAGAGAGGGGAAGAGGGAGAGAGAGGGAGAGGAAGAGAGAGGGAGAGGAAGAGAGAGGGAGAGAGAGGGAGAGGAAGAGAGGGGGAGAGGGAGACAGAGGGAGAGGAAGAGAGAGAGAGAGGGAGGGAGAAAGAGAGAGGGAGGGAGGAAGAGAGAGGGAGAGGAAGAGAGAGGGAGAGGAAGAGAGAGGGAGGGAGGAAGAGAGAGGGAGAGGAAGACAGAGGGAGAGGAAGAGAGAGGGAGGGAGGAAGAGAGAGGAAGAGGAAGAGAGGGAGAGAGAGAGAGAGAGAAGGGAGAGGGGAGGGGAGGGGGGGAGGATCCAGGGACAGGTGTCATTTTTTCTGCTTGTGGTCTGTAGTCTGCTGTCGTGGTGCTGTTAGACGTGACAGATGGAGGCTGAGGCTGGCGGAGCCCTGCCAGGGGCTCTGTTTTCAGCCCCGTGGTCTCCCATCTCTGCTCCCCATCCCCCCAGGCCTCCCCACCCCACACCCCCTCTCCTTCCTCCTCCTCCACCCACTCCCTTCCCAGCAGCCGTCCCCATTGTGGTTCTGCCCCACCCTGACACCAGCAGGAAGGAAGCCCTGTCCGGTCCCTGTGGCTCCCAGGGGACACTGGCTTGGGGTGGTGGCACCATGGCGATGTCCCATAGCCTTTGCTCCTGCACTGGTGTGTGCAGCCGTCTCTCTGCAGCACCATCAGACTGTGCAGGCGGCTGTCTCTGCGTGGGTGGGAGGCCTGCTGTGTCCCATCCCTGCACCTGCAGGCATCTCCCCATTTTCTCTTCTGGGGATGGCAGCCCCCAGGCCCCCTCTGCAGCTTATAGTGTAGGAGCGCAGATGTCAGTAGGACTCACCATACGGGGCGGAGGCACGGGGGCACTGAAATGGTGCTGCCGGGCTCCCTGGGCGGGGTGCAGCCTGTGGGAAACCCTGGCATCTGCACAGTCACTCCCGCCTCCTGGTCGCATCTGGGGGCTTCTCTGTGCCCCATACCCACCCATCCTCACTCTAGCAAGGCCACAGTTGTACCTCCCATCACCCCCAAATAAAACCCATTGTCCTCAGACACCCTAAAATTATGCACACCACCTTGGGCTGGCTGTGGCTTGGGAAACCCGATATCACAGCATAAAGCTTTCTTGGCCTCATCCTGGATAGAGTGGTTTAGAAAACGTCAATGAGTATGGTCTCGGTTTGCCATAATTATTCACAACCCCTGACTGGACAGGGTGAGTTGCCACTGGAAGAGCAAGCTGGTGTGCTTGAGGGAGGGTGGCTGAGGCAGGCGAGTCTTGAGGAGGAAGCATGGGGTGGGGGTAGGGGTTTGTCCTTTCAGCTTCCTGGCAGGGATGCCAGAGCTCCCCACTGTGCCGGCGGTGGTACACATGGACTTGGCCAGCTGCAGCCGCTCCACCCCTCACAGTTGCTCTCCCCTTCTCTCCAGTGCAGACAGCAGCTCTGAGGAAATCATGCAGATCGACGTGGAGGTGGAAGAGCCCAGTGACCCTCCAGCCACGCAGCTCGTCACGTGGCAGGTGGAATACCCTGGAGACATCACCTCTGACCTGGGCGTCTCCAAGATCTATGTGCGTCAGAAGGACCTGGTTGGAGTGGTGCCGCTGGCCATGGTAAGGTGGGTGGGGAGGAGAAGCTGCAGGCAGCCAAGGCTGAGGAGCCCATGCAGTGCTGGGAGCCAGGCCAGGGATTTCCCGCCAGCGCCACTCTGACGCCTCTTGCAGGCAGCATTCTTACCCTGTTGTTTGAAAATGCTCGAGCTGCAGGTGTTAGGTGTGGCCCTGGCTTTGTGCAGAAACTGTGGTTCTGTGAGCAGTGTGACTCGCCGTGCGGGCGCTGTGGGATCCAGCCACGGGGAGCTGGGGAAGCTGCCCTCTGAGGGGAAAGCAGGCGGCGTGCTGGCAGAGGCCGAGCGGGCTGTCCTCCACACTCGGCCCCAGGCTCGAGCGCCCGGGCCCGGCTGTGTGTCTGCTGCTCCATGCCTCCCAGGGCTGCCCGCAGCCAGAGTCTCTGCTCCTCAGCCGTGCACACCGCCCCTCGTGATCTGCAGAGACTGGGTAGAAAGCACAGTGATGCACAAGGGCACTGTCAGGATAAGCAAGGACCCCTGGCCCGGAGGGTGTGTTGTCACTTGTCCAGGGAGGCTGGGAAAGGGGAGGCCAGCACGGGCCAGACACACACAAGGGTGGCCGAGGTCACAGCGGCGGCAGAGCAGAGAAAGAGCCGTTCAGAGAGACACTGGTGGGAGACACAGCACCTCCCTGGACACTGGTCAGGAATGCGAAGGCAAGACCGGAACAGACGCTGTGTCCTAGCCGGGGGTCCCTTCCGCACAGCTCCGCGACACCATATGCTGCCTGGACATTTAGGCGGTGTGTTTCTATTAAAAAAGATATGAGGGCTTTCCCCCCGTATGGCTATCTTTGCAGATATCCCTGATGGAATCCTGGAGTTGATAATTTAGATATAAATTTGAATCCAAGGACTGGAATCCAAGGACCACAATATTGTAATTCCTTTTCATAACGGTGGCCAAATTGCCTTTTAGAAGGTTGAACTAATTTACAGTCCCACCTGCTGTGGGTGATGCTGCGCCTTCCCCCGTGCCTTGGCTGATGCAGAATATTAAGATTCTTTAAAAATAGATGATTGATTAGGTAAAAATTATAGCTCAGCGTTGCTCTAATTTGTCATTCGTAGCGTACGTTTTTATTTATTTCTTCATTAAAGATTTGCGCTTTGCTCATTTTATTTTTCTCCTGGTAATTCGGCTGGTTATGACTTTGTTATCTCCTTTCTTTAAAATGTGTTGGCTGCTGGGGCCTCACTGACCGCTTGGGCTCGTAGTGATCCTCCTGCTTTCAGCCTTCCCAGCGCTGGGGTCACAGGCATGCGCACCACGCCTGGACTCTGGCCAGCTCTGGGGGCGGGGTGGGCGCAGCCTGTGGAGCTGGGGATCGAACCTCAGTCCCCGCACTTGCCGAGGCAGGGGCCTAGTGGGCTGAGCTATCTCGCCCGCCCTGTTATCTCCTTTACCATAGAAAAAACACATACTGTTGGTTCACCATCTTAAGCATTTTAGGGGTACCACTTGGTGGCAGTAAGTATGGCCACGTTCGTGGGCTGCTGCAGAACTAAACCTCGACCCTGCTAGAGCCAGTGCCCTGCTCCCCAGGCCCTGGTGACTGCAGCCTCCTGAGGCAGGCTGACCTGTGTGATCCGCACAGACGTCCCTTCCCCGCTTACCCTGAGCCTCTACCTTCCCTGAAAGTGTGTTTGAACATGCAGGAGGTTTCCCCGTCTGCTTAATTTTTTATGTGGTCAAATCTATTGATTTGTTTTTCCAAAATCAGAGCCCTTCCTTGCCTCTAATTATGTCCAAGAGGAAAAAGCCACACCTATTTTTATTGTTCTTGTATGATCTCCAGATAGTAAAATATTCCGAGCAGGCACATCCGGGTGAGAGGCCTATGACCTTCACCAAGTGGCACCGGACACGGGGAGCGGGGCGGCCACACCGTGAGGGACACGGATGCGGCGGCGGCCAGGCCCGTGGTTTTCCATCTGGCTGGGGCTGACTCCTCCTGTGAGGGAGGTCCGAAAGGAGCCGCTTTCGCGGGATGCCAGGGCCTTGGTGGCGTTTGTACTTTCTTAGCACAATCCTACTTTTCTAAGAGTCTCATCACATTTGTTCTGCTCAGGGAAGGTTTCATTGCTGTGTTGCAGGTAAAGCGTGTCTCCTCAGGGAGGAAGTGCCGAGGCGAAGGTCCTGAGGTCAGCGCTGCTGCGCTGGGCGTCGGTCCGTGCCCGCCTCACTGCGGGCAGCGGTGCCTGTCCTCACAGGCTGACCCCTCGCTCTGAGCAGAGCGCTCGCGGGGCCAAGGTGCTGCCCCGGGGCTTTGTGAGACAGGATTCTGGGCTCAGATGGCAGTGCCAGCCTGCGCCGCAGCACACCAAGCCCCCAAACCAGGCCCTGTGCGCGGACACCACACGCATGTTATCATGCCTTTGGGGAAGAGCCTTCCGAGGATACAGCTGCGGCCACTGGCGTCTGGGGTGGGGTGAAGTGCCACCTTGGGACCCAGGCAGCTGGACCTCACCCACAGCGCTTGGAGACAGTCACGGCACTGCCTCACCCCGAGGACCGCGGGCGGAGGTGACGGCACGAGGTGTTTGCAGTAACACTGAGGAGGCTTGGCACGGTCCGGGTGGCCACAGGGTTTTTACGCAACAATGAAGGATCACATGGGCCGCACACTCTTCCCGTGGGTCCTGCGTCTTGCTGTCACCCCTGGGCATCTCGGCACACCTTCCTGGCAGATCTCAGAGCCCTTGCCCTGCCTCTGCCCCTTGGGTGGGAGTCTGCCGGTATCCCCACCTACGGGCCCCCTTTCCCTGGCCTCCCAGTCCTTCCCCCTTTCCTCTTATTGTCTCATCCCGCCTAAACCCACCTGATCACCCACTTCCCCAGGCTGAAGCCACCACATGGCGCCCTCCACACACAATCATCTCTGCCCAAAGGCCTCATCCTCGGTAGCAGCGGCCGGGCCCCCACAGCCGGGACATGCACGCGGTGCTACCGGGGGCTCTCGGCTAGTCCTGCCTTCTGGTGGGCAGGTGCTGAGTCCCACCCTCGTGCAAGGCTGGGTGGCCAGCAAGGACACCATCCCTGCTCCCCCACGCCCTTGCCCCTGCCTCCTGGGTTTCTGACTGAGGCGTGGCCTCCCAAGCCAATGACTCAGTAGGATTAGGGCCTTCCCTGAGCCACAGACAAGTGGCCTGCGCTCTAACGGGCAGGCAGTTTGCCATTATAAGCCTTCTGATGCAAGACGCTTCCCATGGGTCCTGCTGAATCCAGCATCTTTCTCTCCTAAAATGAATCGGGCACCTCTGGGACACCCATGCCGCCTGGCCCCGGCAGAGCCCGCAGGTGCCCTGCTCTGGTATCCCCTGGTCCACGTCCCTCCTGGTCCTGAGACTGCCCTCAGCCCGCACCCTCTGTGTTCTGTGCCCAGGCGGCCACAGTAGCAGCCCTCGGTCAGTGCCCAGTGAGGCTGCTGAGCCCGCCTCCTCGCCTGCCGGAAGAGGACCCTCGGAGAGGGGGACGCATGGCTGGCGTGCAGCATTTGCCCAGTCAGCCTGGTCCTATGTCACCCACCAGGTGTGAGGTGGAAAGCTGCCCTGGCTGGGAAGGACTCGCCCTCCCCGGCTCCAGTGATCAAAGTTCCTTTGTTCTGAGCTCTCTCTCCTTGACTTTTCAAGGGATTCTTCCATCGTGCCAGCCTCGTAATTAATATGCCAGATGTCCTTCTGTTGTTTTCTCCGACTTTTTGAAAATTCAGTCACACTGCAGAGCACATTACCACCTTCATTTTCTTATTTTCTCGACCAAATGCAAATTAGGGCAGCAGAGTCCTTGAGGACAATCTCCTCTCCCAGCACCGCTTTCCTTTGCGCGCATGTGGAGTGACCCAATCACTGCTCCTAAGACGCCAGGCTCCGTGGCCAGGACTCCCTTGCTTACATTAGCTCCACCGTTGTCACAGCAGCCAGGGCACCGGGGTGCCACCCGACCCCATTTCCCAGGTAGATGGGGCCCTGGGGGCCTGTAGTGCGGCCCCCACTGCTCAGCTGAGGTGCCCAGCTTGGCTCAGATGCCGGTCAGAATCCTGGTTCCTGCTCTGAACCTGTCCACTGTGCCATTCTGATCCATGAGACCAGAGACCGTGGGCTGCTGCCTGACGCAATATGCAAAACCATGTTTGGAAAATGCTAATCTAAGGCGCGAGCTCATGAAAATGAAGTGGCGAAGTTGTATGGAAATAGGAGAAGCCATCTGCAGCGGCGCTCTGTATTGTGCACACAGCCTCTGCGCTGCGCTCCGGTCCCTGCCTCCTCCCCCACCCCGCTGCCTTGCTTGCTCCCTAATGAGCCCCCTCAGGGACTGGCACTGAGATGGCAGTGGCTGGGGCGCCATGGCTTGGCAGGTGCCCGATACCAGACGGACGCACAGAGCCACTGCTCTTGGTGTCCCTGGCTCTCTGTGGGCTCGATCCTCAGCCAAGCAGGAGGCGTCCCAGAGTCCCACCGAGTGCTCCCACTGGCCTCTGGTGCAAGGATCCAGGTGGCACATGACCTGCCCCGCAGGGGCAGCCAGGGATGATGGGAGAAAAGCTGCTGCCCATGCAGACAGGGACACCATGGCCCATAACGGGCCCAGCTGGGAGGCTGAGAATGGGGAAAAGCTCAGGGTACCTGGGGACAGGACAGGTGGCTGCCCCAGGAGGTGTGGCCAGCGCCAGTAGCTGCCTGGCCAGGCACCTCCACATATCAGCCCTGGTGTCCAAAGCACCATTCTGATCCAAGATATTTCTGTCTGATCCAGTGGAGGACCTGTTGTTAAAATATGGGTCTGAATGTCAGAGGAGAGCATCTTTGGGGCAGGAAAACAGCCAGCAGTGGAAAGCGACCTCTCTGGAGGCCTGCTGGCCAGTGCACACTGTCAGAAGGGGTGCCAGGTCAGGCCAGGCAGTGGAGGGTGACAGCGAAGGTGCTGGCCGTTCTGAGGATGAACGTCCCGTGCAGAGCCAGGGCGAATGGCGGTGGGCTGGAGAGCTCCCATGTGAGTCTGGGCAGGGCCGCCTCACCTCAGGGAGCCGTCTGAAGACATCCATGTCCTGCAATCGAGGCTCTGTCACAGAGATGTGTGGACCCAGTGCTGGGCAGCCCATGCCCGTTCTGAGCAGAGCCGCTCTGGGCCTGTTGGACTGTAGAGCGGTGTGCGACGCTGCCTGAGACCCCTTGCTCCCTGTCCTCATCCAGACCCAGCTTGGCTGCGGGGTGGGACTCCTGGGGGCGGGGGTGCAAGACGCAGCCAACTTGTCAGAGCGCACTGGCTCTCCAAGTCAGGGAGGGAGGAGTGCTGTCGGCAGCAGCTGAGGGGAAGGAGAAAAGCTGGGTGCTGGAGGGCAGTGTGATGCCACTTGGTGTCACTTCGTCCGTGGAGGTGGAGCTCTGCAGCATGCCCAGCCCAGGGCCCACGGACCCACCACCACTCTGTGGCCACCATGTCCTCTCCTTTGCCCTCTGCCAGAGCCCTGCCTGGTACTAGCTGCACCCAAGCACAGCGATGTGTGCTCAGGCCCAGCCAGCTGCTGGAGTCCTCCTTCACGCGGACCGCACCCACCAGCGCTGTCCCAGCCCCACGCAGGTGACAGGCACAGCTCCAGGACGGCAAGGAGGGCTTCCTCATCCCGCCCCTCCTGGAGGCAGGGTGACACCGCAGCGCACACCGGATCAGCACGGGCAGCATGCTCCGACAGTCAGGCTGTCAGAGGGTGGGGTACACCCACAGCCAGACAGCTGCAGGGAGGGCACTAGGCCTGCCTAGGGTCCCGGCAGAAAAAAGCAGGACAATTGTGACTTCCTGGGGCTTGCGGTGAAGAGGGTAGCTGCTTGTCCAGTTCATTTACTAGGTAAATCCACAAGCTCCACTTCATAAAGAAAATGTGCTTGGAAATCCATATAACAGAGAGAGCCCGCTGTCACCTGGGAGAAAGCTCACCCAACGCTCCTCAAGAATATGGCCCCGTGTGGCCCAGGGACCAGCTGCCCGGCATGGTGGTGCCAGCACTGGGGTCCCCGCCCCCACGTCACAGTCGGGCCGCCCCTGCCATTGATTCCTCCGCGCAAGTGCTGGGTGCTGCTGTTAGGAGATGCAGGTTGGGCTCCCGCCAAGAGCTGACGCTCTGCAATGTGTTTATTTATGACCTGCAACCTTGCCATCAGAGCTGATTGAACAGAAGCGTAGCAGAGTAATTTGATGTTGTAAGCCCGAGTCCTAACGAACTTTAATTATATTTTCCTGAAGAACCTCCCTCTATCTCAGAACCAATTTAATTTTTCTTTGCCTCGCCGGCAATGATTCTCTGGTTTGTTAATTCATTTAACGCCGCTGTTTCCGTCTGCTTGCTTTCCGATCCGGCTTGTGTTCGCGAAGTTTAGTGTCCCTGTCCAGGGCCACGACCAAGGACCTAGACTCACACCTGTTGCTCCAGCAAAAGGTCCTGAGTGTCTGACCATGTCACAACCCATCAGAGCACCCGGGAAAGTCACTACTTAAGTTCTTTCGATCATAAAAGTGCAAGAAATGGACAGAAATGGAAGGCAGGCGTCTTCTCTGGCCCTGGGCGGCCACATCATGAATGTGCACAGCTCCTGCCCCGCAGGGAGCCCGCAGCACCGCCTGAGGGATACAGGGCCGGCCCAACACTTCTTTTTCCTCGGCCTGTCCACTACCAATGCAGGGGAGGCGGGACTTGAATGGCTCTGTGTGCCCCGCACCACGCCGTTTCCAAGGCCGTTTCGGGGGGGTGGGGTGCTCACCGTGGGGACTGCGCAGTTCATGCAGATGCAATAAGGAGATGCATGGAAACGTGACGGGTGACAGAGGCAGGGGCTGTGCGGGCCGGCCCAGGCTCAGGCCTGTCTCGGCGCCTGCCCATTGCTGTCATGCTGATGTGTGTGGGCAGCCTGGTCATTGTGATGAGCAGGAGAGGGCTCTGTGGCGCGTGGCCCTTACTGTGTGTGACAGACTCAGCTTTTAGAAGGCAGGTGTGGCCTTCTCCCTAGGAGAGGAAGCAGGCAGCCTTTGCTGCCTTCCAGGGCATAAATCTGGGCATAATGACAAATCCCAGGACACTTTTTTTCCTAGAAAGACCCATGCGGGGCTTATGGGCACCCCACTGTGGCGGTGAGGTCGGGGCTAATCCCAAGCACGCATCTTGAGTGCTGGGAAGCGCCTGACCCAGCAAAGCGAGCAGGAGTCTCCTTTCTGCTGCCCAGGTGGCCACTGCTTCTCCAGCAGCCTTTACACGACGTCACAGAAACACACAAGAGGCGTCCTGACCATCTTCTCAGGTGGCAAAAGGAAGGTCTGTGGAGAGAAAATAAGGTCCCGACAGTGCCTGGGCCGCAGCTGCTCCGCCAGGCTCCAGAACGCGTGGTCTCAGAGTCCAGGCCAGCCGCGTGGAGTCGTGCAGGGCATGCGGAGCCAGGCAGACGCACGGACAGCAGCTCCAGGACTCAGGAGCTGGCCCCAGCACGGTGGTGAGGTCTGCGGTGGGCAGGGTGATTCCCGAGCCGCGGTGCCACAGCGGCGGGCTGGAGCGGCCCTGGGCGTCCTCGCGTTCTCCGACGGATGGGGGGAGCAAAGGGGACTCTCAGGAGGGAAAGCTGTGCTTCTGTCACTTGCTTTTGGGGAAACTTTGGTGAGTTCCTCTCTGATGCCGACCCCTTCTTCCCTATGAAATAGGGCCACCCGCACCCCATGCATCACATAGAACTGTGGACGTTCAGTTTGTTAGAAGATCCCTGGTAAGGTGTTTGGAAGTGGTGGGTGATGTTCCCATCTCATGATTTAGCTCCCTGAGCGGCATCTCCGTTAGGAGGCGCTCAAGCCGCCCCTTGTTCTCTTGGGGACAGGAAGTCTGGGCTTCAGCAGCTCACGGGGAACCTGGATCCCTCTCTAGGGTGGACAGGGTGGATGTGGATGCCGCTGAGGGAGAAACGCAGAGTGGCTGTGTCTCTTCTCCAAACTCGCCTTTGTGTTCACCACTCCTGTGTCTGCCAAACTGTCCTGACTCCTGCGCAAACCACGGCGAGGGCTTGCCCTGCCCGAATCCGGCGCTCTCGTGCTGCGCAGGACAAGTCTGTCCCCGGCGAGGGAGGGCGCGGGAGGGCGCGGGAGGGCGCAGCCTGCTCTCCTGACCCTCCCGGGAGCCCTGGATGCGTCGGCGCATCCCGGCAGCTCCCTGCCGGGTCTCTGTGCTCACGCGCTGTCTTCCCCGGGGACACCTTCGTGGCCCCCGCCGCAGGATGGAGCCTTGCGTGCGCGGACACCAAGCCCCGCACTGCCCTCTAACGCACGATCGATCGCACGGACGCTGTCCACGGCCGTTCAGCGGTAGGAAACCTCAGAGGACCCGATCTGGGACTGGCGCGCCCCCTCGTGGCGGGTAGCCCTGACGTCGGCATGCCGCAGGGTCCCCGTCAGGCCACTGATTGGCGTCCCGGACGCCAAGAGGACAGGGAGCCCCTCTGCGAGGCGAGACTGGGGGAGGCCGCGCTCTGTGTTCTGTTCTCCTTCGGTGGCCACATTACTTCTCTGCTTTTTCAGCGGTTCCGCGTGCCAGCCACCGTCCGGTGGTGATGTATTCGTTACTTTTCCCTCCCGGCTGGAACAAGATACATGAGGACCAAAGCTAAAGGGGGAAGGAAAGGTTTATCTAGCTCACAGTCCGTAACTGGCCGGCTCCGAGGCGGAAGGGCACATGGCAGCGGGCCCGGGAGGAGAAACAGTTCATGGCCGGCAGCAGGCAGCAAAGCAGCGAGGGCGACCTCAGCTCCTCCTGTCCCTTATAGCTCACCCAGGCTGCTTGGGGCGGGCAGCACTCACACCCCCAGCCCCAGGGCCCTGGAGCCCTGGCGCCAAATGGCGCCTCAAGCGTCACGTCCCCACCCGGGCTCCAGGCTTTCCGTGTCTCCCTCCCTCCGCTGGCGTCCCCCCTCCAGTCGCACCCCGTCCGTCATTCCTGTTGTCCACGCGTCACAGCCTCTCTCTTCTTCGCTGTGTACCCAGACCCGGGCCTTTCCTGGCACCAGCGCCGCCAGCCCGAGCTGCACTCACGCTTGTCTTCCTTTTCATCTCTCCATCTCTGAGTGAGCGCACACCCTCCAGTGGGGGGCCCTTCGTCCTTGTGGCCTTCAGGCTTGCTCTGCAGACCTCCTGCCCAGCTCCTGCCCTGCCGCTTCCTGTTCCTGAGAGTAAAGCTGCGGCCGGCCGTTGTTCTCAGAGGTTGCGTTAGCACAGCTACAGATGCTCTCAGTTCCCAGGATGACATCCAAGCTGGAAGAACCGGTCCGCTTAGAAGGCTTCTGTGGGCGTATCTCCTGCCCCAGAGGAGGGTCCTGTTCCTTGGTGACCAGCGTCCCCTGTAGTCTGGAGCTCTCTGTCAGAGGGAATGGGTGGGTGGTGCCTGTCGGGGCTCATCTGGCACAGTCTCCGGTGTCCCCAGGTCCCGCCTCCGTGCTGCTCTGGGCAGTCTCTGGAAGGTCCAGAAGGAAGGACAGCAAGTCAAGGTGTTTTCCTCCCTGCACCTCTGCATAGCCCTGGGGCTGGACTGGTCACTCTGCCACCCAGCCCTGGTCCCCCTCAGGTCACGGGAGTCAGCTCAGCTGTCTAGCTGCAGCAAGCAGAAGCGGCTGCCGTGGCCCTCTGGGCCCGGCCCCGTAGCCAGCTGCCTTGGGCTCTCTGTGCCTGTGGAGGCCCTGATGCCCCCCCCACACACACACAGTCCCGTCTCGCTCCTGTGTCCTGTGCTCCCTCCTGGCCACTGGTCACCCGGCCAGCCTGCATGGCTGGCAGCCTCTCCTCTCCACACTTGCGGTGGGGGGGGCGCTCAGAACTCGGGGCTTCCTGCTCAGGAGACCCCCTACTTGGTTCTCCATCCACACAACCCTTTTATTCCCCTCTAAACTTGTAGAAAGGGATGCCTCCTCTGGCCATGCCTTAGGATGGCGGCTTCCCACACAGCCCGGTGCCTGTGGGCTCCTTCCAGGAGGAAGGAGCGGCTGTCAGTAGCTCTACAGGCTACTTTCTTACAGATTTTTTTTTTAAAGATCCAGCTTTGGTTTTCTCTCCAGGATTCTTTATCTGGCTTGAACATCTATTAACCTTCAGTGAGTCTGAAGTGCACGAGGCTGCTTTTCCCAATAAGAGCCTTATTGAGCACATGTTAATTGCTCAGGCTGCAAGACACCTTGCTGCCTGTGTTTGCAGGCTAATTAGTGAAAGCCAGCAACAAGAAGAAGGTCTCTCTCAGGAGCCTGCACAAAGCGCAGCGCCCCTCCAGCTGGGCTGGGCTGGGTGCTTGAGGCTGGAACCAGCAGCTGGGTCACCTCCTGCACAGAATCTTTAACCAAGGAATTGCCCAGCCCTGGTCCGTAACACCTCCTTTCCTAAAGGCACCTTCGACTCTCGAGAAAGTTGATGCAAGAAAACCGCAAGGGCCAAAAGCAAATGAGAGACAAACCAGGAGGACTGAGACAAACCCAGCAAAAACGTGGTTCAGATAATGCGCTGCCTAAGTGGCCTGATTACAGCCTCAGTAATGAGATGGAAGATTGGGTGACCTTTCCCCTTTGCATTTAGCAACAGAATGTCATCAGCAGCTGCAAAAAGAACAGCTAAACTTGCAACAAAAGCAAACCAGAAGGGATTTATAATCCAGGATCTGAGGAGCCTCACTACCTAAAGAACATACAGATGGTTTTGGGTTTTTTCCACGATCAACAACTGGCTACCCACGTGCCTGAGGAGCGTGGGGGTGGGGGATCCGACGCCTGTTAGAGCGAAGGGTAAACAGGCTGCGCACGGCCTCAGGGCCCGGACGCCAGCCTCCCCTCTCCTCTCCCATGACCAGCTTAACCTCAAGAACTCTTACTTGCGAATTTTAACTAAAAGCTACATTTGCCTGCTTTGCTTGCTTTTAGCCATTTAACTTCTCAGAGGTGGAGTTCATCAGTAGCCGTCCTCACCAGCATCGCCGCCTCCAGGCGATGACGACCTCTCTCCACGGCAGCCTTCCGCTGTCGGGGCCTCCGTCTGCGTCCCCACAGAGCGGGAAGAATGACTGACCGCCTGGCGGCTGCTCTTTCCCTTCCCAAACGCTAATCAATCCAGCACCGAGTGGTACATGCCGCTGTGCTTTGTTCCTCATTGGAGAAGTTGACTGAAAGGTGTTTGCTCTTTCTGAAGGATCATTTTATTTTACCACAATATTCAGCTTATGGTTTCTGAGGAGGCCGAGTGGTCATTGATTATTTTAGAGGGCCGCGAGGAATGGTGAGCGGGATGGGCTGAGAGTTGGCCGTGGTGGTCAAAGTGGGTTTTGTGGCCAAGAAATGGAAAGGAATTCACCTCTCAGGGGCTGTCTGAGAGTGCCTTGCATCGCAGGCCATAAATTCAGATTGTACTGCTCTCTTACAGGGACTCTTGGTACAGTGTTCCGTATTTGTTTATGCTCAAGCCCCGTAAAAAGACTCAGCCGTGTTGTGGGAAGCGCAGGGCTTGGCAGGCGGGACAGCCACCCAGCCCTCTGCACGGAAGTAGCCATAAAGATGGAGGAGCTGCACGGGGAGAGCGTAACCTCCCCCTCGGTGTCCTACGAAGCCTTGTGTGCCCACAGGTGCGAGATCAGGGAGCATGACTGGATCATGGGGTGACTTGTGGTTAGGGGTGGGGTCTGGCCAACAGAGGCGGGTCACTGGAATCATGACCCGGAAGGCTGTATCTCTTTGCCTACCTCTGCCTGAGTCTCTCCGCTTCCTGTCCGCCATGCTGCGAGCAGCGCCCCTCCACAGGCCCCTCTGCTGTGCTGTTGTGGTTTGGAGCCAGCGGATCACAGACCGAAACATGAGCTCAAATGAACCTCTTCCCCTTCAAGTCGCACATGTCAGGTATTTTATCCCAGCAATGAGGAAAGTAACTAAGACAGACAAACACCCAAGGAAGTAAAAGCGGCAGGTGTGGAGCAGCATGCTGTGAAGGCGCTGCGGCAGGCAGAGAGGAGGAGGAAGGAGGGGCCCGGCCACTTGCATTGAAGTCAGAGGCAGCAGGCTGCTACAGGAGGCCAGCAGGGTTAGAGGAGGAGCCAGCCATGTGAGTGAGGTGCACGGGACAGGGACCCTGCAGAGGCTTCCCAGGGAGAGAAAGGGCCCAACACAGCCAGCGTGGCCAGAATGCAGCGGGCCAGGAGACAGCTCAGGAGGAGGTAGGGAGTGTCCGGGTGTCATCCCGTGCAAGGATGAGAGTGTGGGGCTCAGCTGGGCATTGTGAAATGCCTGTTCTGCCTTCAAAGGCTGCAGGAAGAGAGCAGGTGCTGGGCCTGAGGGGTGAGTCTCTCTGCCTGGCTGGAGCCGTGGGCAGATCAGGGGCTCGGCTGCCACCGGGAGTGCGTGTGGGGCTGCTCATGGACAGCCCCGGCACCAGGGGAGGAGACATATGAGGAGACCCCTGCCTCTGACCATGAACAGACAGGCTGGGGAAGAGGTGATGAAGTGGTTTTGCTGAGGAGTCAGCAACGAAGCTTGCAGGCACCAACTTTGAGCGGACTGAAATACCAGGTAAAAGGTTAATGTCAGTAACTTTATTTTTCGTATCTGTATAACTATTTCACACCTACTATATTTAATTCACTTCAAACAACAATTACTATAGGGAACACCTTGGCCACGGTGTCCTGGTCCCCTACACCCCAGGCCTTGGGGAACCACCGTTCTGCAGTTTCTGAGGGATCTACCTTCTCCATTCTCACGTGTGTGAGAACATGCGGCATCTGTCTCTCTGTTCCTGGCTCACCGCCCCGGGCATGATGCCGCCCTTGCACTGCCGATGACGTCACTTCTGCTTGGAGCCTGGCTTGAGCCACGCAGACCCGCTGCCCACCCCATCTCCAGGGCACTGTAAGGTGCCGCAGCCTCCGTGGACGGCAGCTGGTGGCAGCCACAGAGTGCCCGCTGGGTGTCAGGGCTGGTGGGACCCGGTGACCGTGTGGCGTCCTTACGTTCCCTGAGGCGCGCTCTTTCCTGATTCTCCGAGAAGGCTCTCAGATCCTCCGGCATGAGTGCACACGACCTCTGAAACCACGAGCACTAACTTTAAAGCACATTTGAATAGTGTCTCTGAGAATGTCGCGACTCACATGTGGAGGTGCTAAGTGTAGCAAGGCCAACACAAGCCAAGCCTTCGGATCATTGTTCTACGCCGCGTCTTCATGTCAAGTTTTAAGCTGTCTCGGTAGGTCGGGGTTAAAGCCTCTTCAGGTCCCTGAGTTCTTTGTTTCCCGACTTACATGGTCTTAGATGTGGCTGGGGAAACACCTGCTCCCCAGTACTGCTCCCGATGGCAGCCAGGGCTGCTTGGAAGCGGGACCCTGGGCAGCCTCTGCGTGGCTCCGCATGGCCTGGGCCCCTCTGCCCGTCCCCCGGTCCATGTTTCTCCAGTCGGCGAGGCAGGAAGCACCAACACTCCGAGTATTACTGATCTTGGGTCCTGGATCTGTGCACCAGGAGCGCGGAAGCCTGGCTTAGCGCAGGCTGCTGGACACAACCTCTCAGCTGTGACCCTGACACTTGCTTTCTGCAGGCGCAGGGCCAGAGGACCATGCTCCGTGGAAGCCTCAGTCCCGTGTCCGAGGTCCTGTGGCTCCGTGGCTCCCGGGGCCAGCAGTCCCTGCCTGCCCCCACTTACAGTATGCATTTCAGAGTAACAAACTTCACCTGTTGATTTTGGCACCAAACTCTTCTGTGGCAGAAAGAGACAAAATACAGGCAGAGGCCCCAGCAGGGGTCAGGCGGCCTAGGGGCACGCTGGGCGCGCGGGCTCTCCCAGCTCCTTTTAGCTCTGGGGCTTCTGAAGACCCATGTCATTTCCCTCTACGGGTAGGACTAGATGCCAAGTGCTCCTCGTTCTTCCAGTGCGTGTGAGTGCGGCGGAAAAGCAACGCGTAGGTGCACTTTGCCTGCGGTGGCCGGGCGAGCCGCAGCCCCGGGCCTGGCTACACGGTGGGCATAGGAAGTGGAGGAGCTCTTTCGTGGGGTGGCCCTGGACGACACTGCCTGGGGCTGCTTGAAGGAGACAGCCATGTTCCCGACAGCTGGCTGGTGGGCGAGCTGCTCGGCTCTAAGCTTGCAGGCCTCATTTAGAGAAGGCACCCGGGGAAATAAGTCTCACCCAGCGGCTCTAATTGTGATTCTCTCTCCCCCCCCCCCGCCCCCCGCTTTGTATCTGCAATTTGGTCAAATTAATACTTATTTACAGTACAAACAGCAAAGCCACAGGCCCCTCGCTGTGATCTTTGTACACAAAGGCCCCACCCAGCGTCCCCAGTGCCCACCTAATGCTGGAGGGACTGAGAGTCACGAGTGTTGGGCTCAGTCCCCAGTTCTAACTCGGGCCATCCACTCTGAGCCCAGTGCTCAGCTGTGGTTGCCAGCTGTCCCTTGTCACACCCTGTGAGCCACCCCTTGTCTCCTTCCGGTACTCGGTCTGTGTCTTGCTCCCCGAGGGCCAGGTGGCTTAGCCAAGCCTTGGGTGGACAGCAGCACGTGGGCCCCTGAGTGAATCCAGCGTCCACACACAGAAGCCCGGCCGTGTAGGCGGTGCCAGTGACGCTGGTCTGCGGGCGCACATGAGGTCCCAGCATTTGAGCTCCCCCAGTCTGTTTGATGACCTCTATTCAGTGCCTGAGGACATTTGTTAAGGTGGACACTGTGGTCACGACTGGGGCCCAGCAGCGACTGGGTGGCCTGATCTCTACCGCTGCCTGCAGGAGTTATCACACTGACTGGGTGGTGAGAGGCAAGCATGCTGGCGTCCGCGGTGGTGTGAGGTGCAGACACTCATCTTCCACAGAGGAGTGACTGAGGCCTTCCTGGTGCTCGGGCAACTTGGGCTGCAAGGAAAGCGCATCAGCACAGTGATCTGTAGTCTGCAAGCAGGCCGGCAGCGGCGAGTTTCATTGCCAACTGGGAGGCCGGGTCCATTGGTCACATCGAGGTGTAGTGGAGGCCGTTAGGGATGGGCCAGGCTGGTTGGCAGGGGCCAGAGCACTGGGGTCTCTTGGGCCAAGCTCTGGGCTCTGCATTTTCCCTGAAGGGCAGAGCTGGCAGGTGAGAAGTTTACCCCTGACACCGTCCATACCCCAGCCCTGCCTCACGCCCTGGGCTACTAGCAGAATTGCGGGACCAGCTCTCCTGGGTCCCTGCGTACAGAGAGCAGATCTGGGCTTCTATACAATCATGTGAGCCCCAGCATAGCAAGCCTTGTATCTCTCTGCCCTGTTGGTGGGGCATCTCTGGAGAACCTGGAGGTGTTGGGGATCCTGCTGGGGCCATGATGGGGACTGAGCGCATCCCCTGTGACGCATGAGCCCTGGCGTCATCTGCACTCAGTGCCAGACGCTGCACGTGGGAGATGAAGGCGAGGGGTAGGGGACTTCAGCTTCGGTCCCTGGTTCCTGCTCCCTGGAGCACACGCTGTGGAGAATCCTGGGCCTGAGGTTGGGGGCAAAGCTGGGGAATCATAGGCTGAAGTGGGGTGCACGGGGCTGGAGGGCCCCACCCAGCCCTCTCGGCAGGTGGCTTCGGGCTAGAGCTCGGGCGGGGTTGCGAAGGCTGCAGAGGGACCGTGAGTTCTGCACGTGTGCCCACGTGGCCGTATGTGCATGTTGGTCTCTCCCATGGCCACAAGGAAGCCACGACCCACGGCCTGCTGGTCCCAGATGAGAGAGATATGTGCTGGAGGCGCCCTGGAGCTGGAGCCAGGCCCTTCGGAGCTCAGTGCACCATGAACCCTGAGTAAAGCAGGGAGTCCCCAGCTGTCCTGGTTAATTTTCTTGCTGCTGACATAAAATACCTAACAAGGAAGTTAAAGGAGGAAAGGTTTAGTTCAGCTCACAGTGTATGGCGCCATCAGTCCACAATCAGCTGGCTCCGAGGCAGGGTGGTGTGACAGGGGCAGCACGGAGGGAAGCGGTCCGTGGCATGGTGGGCAGGAGGCAGCGGCGGTGGCGGCGGCAACAGCAGGCCTCCTTTCCCTTTTATCACACCAAAGCTTTTGGGCGGTGCCTCCCACACCCAAGGCAGGGCTTCTCTCTTCAGTAAAATCATTCCGTCCCACCCAGAACTGTGCTAACTCCAAGCTGTAGGCTAATTTAGGGCCCTCCACCTTGAACCCTGGCATCCCGCTTCCTAGATCCAGCCAGCTCCGAGGAGCCCCGCCTACGAGCCCTATGAGAGGCTCTGGGGAGGAACCTGGACAGAAGCCGTAACTGGTCCAGCTGACCTGGACCAGTGATGGAGGAGAAAACATGTGGTATCCTACAGCAGGGGCTGCTGACTCCCTGCCCCACGTGTGGAACGTGGCACCCGTGCTGGTGGCTAGGGGCAGCCTTGTTGTGCTTTTCTTCAGGCAAGAGTTTAAGAACAGAAAACCTCTGAGATTCTTGGAGGCCATAGTGTGTCCTTCAGAGAAGTACTGTGGTGATGGAGTGGGAGGGGCTGTGCTGTGTGCGTCCCTGGGGTGGCCCCATCCCTCCCAGACATCACCTGGAACAAGATGACGTGGCCCATCAGATGAGCCACAGCCTTGAGCTGTAGTGGTGCTGAGGTTGGAGCGAGCCTGCCCTTGGATGATGTCGGGGGTTTTAATTAACCTCCTAGACTCGGTGTCATCCTCTGTCAAGTGAGGTGGTGACACCACCCAGGCCTGGGGAGGAGGGGTGTGCCCCTCACAGCACCCAGGGTCACCTGGAGCAGTGCCCAGTGCGAGGGAGGCCCCAGGGTGGCCGTCTGTTCTGTGGGCAGGGAGGCCCGGTGCTCACCTCACGGCACCTCCTCATCGCCAGCCTGGGAAGAGGCCACCCTGGACTCCAGCATCCCTCCCAGCCCTCTGCCCTAAGCAGCCGTGCAAGTCTTTGCTCCATGTGAGAGCGAATCCCAGGAATGCGGGCTGCAGGGAGGCCAGGGTGCGTGCTCACTCCGCACAAAGCTGCGGAGGGCTTCGTGGCTGCCGTCAGGGCTGGGCGGGGGGAGTGTGGAGGAGTGTGAGCAGACAGGGGCAGAGCTCCTGTCGACCCGACGGATGCTTTCTTCCTGGGGGGCCGAGCCCCTCGGGGTCCAGCTCCGCTCTCAGGGCTGTAGCAGGCAGACTCTGTCCCCTCCTGGTTCTCAACACGGGAGGCTGTAGGCACTGACATGCACTATGGCTGTTGGGGATCGTGTAGCCAGCATGGAGGGACCCCAAGGGCCAGCGCCCGCCCCCGCAGGGGTACCAGCAAGAGTGACATTGGGGAAACCCAGCTGTTGGCAGGAAGCAGCCGCGCGTGCGTGGATAGGCTGACAATGAGGTGCCGGCGGCCTCTGGACTGCGAGTGGCGAGGGGACAGACTCCCACACAGCCTCAGGGGACTTCGCCCAGCCGACACATGGATTTTATACTCAGACCTCCAAATGTGAAAGCGGTTATCTCTGTCTGTAAATCAGGATATTTGAGAACCGTGTCACGGCAGCCTGAAGAGGGGAACCCGAAGCCGGTAATGTTGCACGGAACGGGGGCCTCTCCTGTCTCCCCACCCCGCCCCCAGCGCCTGTGGCTGTGCTCCCCCAGCACGAGCTGCTAGCAGCCCTCAAGCGTCTTGGTAGCTTGATGGACCGCACACCTGTCCCGCGTCATGGCTCTCAGCCCCTCCCCGCTCCGGGGCCCTGCCTGGCAGCCCGCCCAGTGCCGCAGGCTCACAGCAGCCCGGCGCCAGCGGCGAGGCCCTGGAGCCTTGGACCCCGGCCACACGCTCCTCAGTGCCGCCACCTCCTCCAGATGACTCCTGGTGGGCTGTGAACCGCCAGGATCGGGCTTGCTCTCCAAATCCGCTCTGGGCCCAAACCCCAAATGTGCAGACACTCACAAAAGAGATGTGAGGTGTGATTCCTCTTGCCGTTTTGCACCTTCTCTGTCAACCTTTTAAGTACTAAAGATATCTTCATGCGTTCGACTAATTTCACATTGTGAAAGCAGAGAGGAAGCGCTGGAGCACTGGCGTTTGCGTGTGGGAATGATGAGGTGCCGCGGGGCAGCTCAGGGCAGGGTGGCCCACAGAAGAGCTACAGCCAGAGCTCCTGGGACGCCAGCGCGCCCTTGCCCATGCCTGGGGACAGTGTCCAGTCCCCTTCCTGTCGCTCTTAGCAGTGAGCTAATACCCAGGAACCAACAAGAACAGCATTGTGTTGGTAAGAATGTCCACACGTCCCAAGAGCTAAGAGCTCGGCCTGCCTGTGGTGGGCCCTGAGGGAGGGGGGTCGGTGGCTGCACATTATCAACTCTTTTCTGAGCTTTCCTCGCTGTCTGTAAGGACTCTACATTGTTTTATTTCACCTTATTAATACAGCGTTCATTTATCTTCCCTCCGCCAACCCCCGAGCCAGTCACTCTCCCAGGCAGTGCGCACAAGTGTACACACAGGGTCGTGCGGGCCAGGCAAGACGGGAGAAGAACCACGGGAGGGGAGACGCTGCTTCACAGGACAAGGCACAGACAGAGGCCGCCGTCCGGCAAGAGCCCAGGTTCCCCGAGAGGCAGCGCAGGCGCTGCTGCAGAGAAAGCTCCCAGCACAAAGCTCAGGAGGGGCCCCTGAGCCCCGCGCCTGCCCAGCCCGAGTCGCCACCCCAACTGTGGCAGCTCCAGCTGTGGGGAACCTGGCTGCTGCATCCATGCCCCTTGAAATGATGCTGGGCCGGAAGCTGCACCTGGGGACGAGCGAGGCCGGGGCTGAGGGTCGCGACGCCGCCGGAGCGCCCAGCTGTGGTGTTTTCGCTCTGCTCAGCACTGCTGCAGAGAGCTGTGGGTCAGCCGCTGCACGGCTCCTGACCATGGCCGGGTGGAGCCACATCTGGAGCAGCTGTGGTTTCCAGGGCGTGAGGGCCCTGGCAGGAGAGAGGGCTGCGATTGTGCCTGCAGGAGGCCTGAGACAGTTGCGCGCAGCCGATCCACCTTGCAGGTGGGTGGCAGAGCCACTCTTCAGATTGTTGGATGGCAAAAGAGTGCTCTGGGAGATAATTAGTCAGATGTGGAAAAGCTTCAACTCTGTCGCAAGTGGCAGGGAAACCAATGCCATGGTACCCGATCAGAAAAGGGGGCATTGCTGACTTTCATAAGGACAGCGTCTGCCTCTAGACACCCGGTGCGGCTCCAGCTGTACTGCGGAGCCCGTGTTGTTCTCTGTCGTCTAAGTGGTGTTGCAAACCTCCATGGTCTCCCCCCTCCCCGGGCGCTGTCTCCCCAGAGCTCAGCCAGCACCCCGTGGGCCCTGACATCCTTCCCAGATCCCACAGACAAACCTGAGTCACGCGTCCCCATCTGCAACTTCTGAGCAGAAAGCACTGTGGAGCTCAGTCTCTAAAGGGAAGTGGGTGCTCTGAGCCAGCCGCAAAGGACCGGAGGAGAACGCCTGTCAGCCGCGCATCCTCCTTGCTGGCTGTGGCTTTCCAGCCTCGTCTGCCGCTGAGCTCTGGAGCACTGGACACGGAGGACCTTCTGAGCAAGGCGGTTCTCTAGGAATGTCAAGGTGACATGGACGCGGTCAGAGCCAGCCCGCGTAGGGACGGACACTGTCCTTAGATTAGGATGCCTGCTCGGCCATTTCCCCACCTGCAGACCACCCACCCAGTGAGCAGCTCTTGGCCCAGTCGCAGGCAGGAGCAGGGGCAGCTCTGTGTCCACCACGTGCTGCCCCCAGCAACTGACACTGTTGGGCAAGCAGGGCGCACTGCTTACCTGTGATGCTTGGGTTGGTTATGGCTCAGAAACAGAGCAGGGCAGGTGGTGGTGGGGGGAGCAGGCTTCACGGAAGCAGCCCAGTGCAAGGGCTGCAGGGGGCTGCCAGGCTAAGGCCAGGACCAGTGGTCCAAGGCCCAGCGCCATCTCCTGGAGACAGGGAGAGCTGAGGGTGCGGGGGAAGCTTGGGTGCCATCTAGGGGAATTCTCTCCTGCTCTGGACGCTGCTCTTTCCCTTCTTGCGAGGCCTCAGAGGACAGGGAGGAGGGTGGCCACCCCCATTCAGATTCCCGTCCGAGTACTTCTTGTGTGTCCAGCCCCCTGAGAGAGACAGTGAGAAATTAGCTTGACCTCTAATCTGGGTACCTGTTGGCCCAGGCAAGCTGACACCTCAAATGGACTAGCACAGTGGTGAAGTTTATTTCAAAATTTCCACCAAACTGAAGAAAAATCAGCAAGCATAGAAGAGATTGCTGCAGTATACGGACAGATAGGCAGTAACCAGGCGGCGACTGACAGCACAGAGCAGAAGTCCTGACCTCCAGCTGAGAGGTGGGGTGACACACTGACTGAAAAAATAGGGACAACAACAGTACTCGGGCCTCGGAGACTCTGGTGTCTCGGAAGGCCACGATGGGAACAGGAAAGCTGCACAGCAGTGCAGGAACGCTGTGACCCCCAGACCCGTCCCCGCCCTTGGCCCCTGTAGCCTGGTAACCAGCCACCTGTCCTGAGGCCCCCACAGCAAGGGGCACGGTCTGTTGTCTGGGAACAGGTACATGACTCAGGCTCTGGCCTCAGGTGCTTGTCCCCACGCAGGGCAGAGGGCCTGCACTGGGTTTCAAGCGACTCCTGGGTCACAGTGACACCTCGCCCTGCCACCTTCCTGATTTAAGCCCCAAATCACAAAGACAGGTGGGACAGGCAAATAACGGCTTTATTACAAGATTCACTGGGCGGCCTCATGTTAGAAGCTGGTCCACTTAATGACCTTGTTTAACAGATTAGATATAAAAGCTGACAGCCATTGATCACCAATCCCCGCACCATCTAGCTAGGGCTTTGGCAACCCTGCGGGGAGTTCTGAATCCCAGGCAGAGCGTGGAGTGTCAGTCTGCTCTGAGTACGTGAATGTGACAATCCGTACGTAGAAATCACGTCCTGAGCCATGAACATAGAGATGCGTGATCAACATTTTTATTACTGCTCAATAACTCAGCTCACTTTTGCACGTTTCCAAATTCCACTGGTTTTCAGGGACTTACTCCCGGTCCTAGAGAGGCCTGTCTCCCTTCTGCTGTCAGAGCTGCGTTGGTGTCCTGGGAAGCCCCAGGCACCCTTCCCCAGCGTCTGGGTACAGAGACGTCTGTCTGTGTTTAACTTGTTCACAAGAGCACCTTCTGAGACTCCAGCTGTCCCATCTGCCTGGGAATTCCTCCGCATTTCATCACTCTGACCACGTCCTTGGCATGCGCAGCTTAAGGGACAGAAGATTTAGCTCAGCTCATGGCTCCAGAGGGTACAGTCTGTGGTCAGAAGCACTGTGGGGGACGGGCATGGGGAGGAGGCAGCCCGGAGGAGGGAGCAGGGAAGGGCCCTGAGAGGAGGGGGCTGGAGACGAGGTACAGTCCCCTTGAGCTCCATCTTTTGCCTCCCTCTTTCATTTCTTCTCTCACATCTCAGCCCATACAAGTGATGTAGTAAGCTCTGTTGATATCCGCATGACTGCTGATTAAATTCTATGTTATTCCAATCTATTTCTCTATCACCTTCGTAACAGCAGCTGGACCTCCTGCGGCACTCTCCTCACTCTTATCCTACACATCATGACAGCAACCATTGCCGGTGGCTGCGAGGACCCAGAGCCGGGGTTCAGACTCTGCAGCTAGAGTGAGGCGCATGGCGTGGGGCGGGGGTGCCAGGCCTCTTGTTCTGATGGACCTTCTCTCTTCTGCAGCTGAAGGTCAGGATGGACCACGCTGCCTGCCTCGTGGGAGTGGCTGGGCCAGCAGGGCTGCGGTTGATGGCTCCTTCTCCCCATAGGGTCTCTGGTTCCCCAGAGTCAGCTGGGTGGGCTCAGGGCCCAGGCTGGTGGGAGTCAGATGAGTGTTTTGGAAACAGAAGGGGAAGCCTTACTATGAAGCCCAAGCTTGCTAGCCACCGAGGCACGGGACAGGAAGATTTAAGCATCTTCTGACTGGTGGGAATGAATTTATTTTGCTAAATCATACGGAAAAAGTGAAGAGGCAACATGCAAGAGTGCCATGCCTGAGCAGTACTCTTTGGGGTTTTTGGTACTGGAGATTGAACCCAGGACCTTGCGCTTGCCAGGCGGACACTCAAGCCACTGAGCTGTCTCCCCGCCCACAGCAGCATTCTTGTAGCAGATGCTCTAGTGGGTAGGCATGCCCAGATCCTGCCAGCCTGAAACACACCCTCAGGGCTCCAGCCGTGCTGGGGCCTCGCAGTGAATGCCGCCTCTCTTGTCCCAGGGTTCCCGGCTACTGTCCTGGGCCTCCCTTTAAATCCATTTATTGTGCCTTTCGGGTCTCAGTGCTGTCACTGGGAACTGTTCCTTTCCACAAAAGTGTCATTCACTGCAACCTTTCCTGACCTCCCTGCTCGGCTCAGAGCAGGAACGGGACTGTATGTCTCTGATGCACGGGGACCCAGCGTTACTCCACAGCCTATTCCCTTCTCCCTCGCTGACCCTGTCACCTCTGACACCCAGCCTGAGAAGCCACAGAGATCAAAGGGAGCAGAGAGCCAGGACTTGGGGGCCTCTGTCCTGAGCTTGACCCTTGTCGTCCTCACCGCCCGCATGCCATTAGGTCACGAACACCATCCCGAATCGGAAGGCTGGAGGGGTGAGTCGGGGCTCAGCCTCGGCTCTGCAGCTCACCTTAGGGAAAGCCAGCTCCCCTCAAGGACTGCATCTGCAGACAGGGACCGCAAATGGGAAGGCTCAGAATGCATCAAGGTGAGGACCACAATGACTTGAGATGCTGTAGGGAAGACTGGACTGGCAGCACAGAGTCCACCTGAGGAGGCCTTGTGGAGGGAGGTGCGCACAGCGCCCCTTAGCCCACACGCTGCCTTAGACCCTAGGAGGACGAAACTTCATTAGTTCTCTTAATCCTCCATCATAAACACATCTATTAGCAGGCATTAACATGAGAGACGCGTGACAGGACAGTGAAGCAGAACAGATTCTGCTGATGGGTCCCTCCAACGGAGCTCCTGGACGGGTGGGACTTTACAGCTGACTGAGGCCTGGAGGGTCAGCCAGGACTGGGTCACTCCTTCCTGCCCAGCGTCCCTCCACAGAGGGCCCAGGGCTCTGCACTAGCCCAGTCTACGCTGGTCACTTCCAAATTCATGGGCAATTGCAGGAACAATTTTACATTAAAAAACCCAAAATTTTGTATCAAAATAATAAGAATATAATAGTGCATTGTCTATCATTACTTTCTAAGTAGTTACTCAGAGTACAACACAGAGACCAAAAGATTCTCTTACCAGGAAGAAACAAACAGGTAAGAGCTGAAAACTTCCTTTTCAGTGAACGTAGCCACGAGTTGTACAAGTGAAACAAATTAGCGTATATACTATAATACTTTCAAAGCAACAGAATAGGTAATTCGGGGAACCATTTGAACTTCTCCCTACTTCCTCGTCTGTCTGTTTTGCTCTGTGCCCACATGTCTAGCGGGGCCTTGGTGAACGAACTCAATCCTCTTCACAATGCTGGTTGCAAACGGCATTAAACGAAAGCCGGATCTAAGTCAGTGGTGAGGTTCCCTGTTGGCCTCCCGGGAATTTCACATTGCTTCTAGTCCAGTTCGCTTTGGGTACCTTTGGCCTGAGGCACCACTGTGTATCTTTGACTTTCTCCTGTAAGAACACTCATGTGATATTTAAACATGTGTGTCTGATAAGTCACTTTTAGTGGTTGATGGACTGTGTCAACTTGAGAAGTTAAAAGCTTATCTAAATTGGCTCAGCAATTCCACACCCAGGGTGTGGAGGCCACGCCCGAGAGTGACTCATCACTTGAAGGATATGAAAGGGAACTGAGGAAGGACAGAGGTTCCGTTCCTCAGAGGAGCTCGGTCACCTCCTGGCTTCTAGCGCAGACTCTTCGGCCTCAGCCTTGGATCCTTCAGCCCTCTGGTGTAGACTCATCAGCCTTTTACTGCAGACCTATCAGCCTCCTGATACAGACTTGCACAGAACACTCAAGTGAGCTCCAGACCTTGGACTGAATCCTTCAGTCTCTGGTGTGCAGACGCCCTCTGGCCGTTTCCTCATCTGACTCTGTGGCTGACCATCGTAAGGCAATCTTGTAACTTCTTATGCATGCGTACATCTTGTGCTACATCTGTGCCTCTAATGAAGCCCTGACTGCTACAGATTTTGGTACCAGGAGTGGCTCTAAAATTATGGTCTCAAATTGCAGTAGAAATGGCCAATAAATACATGAAAAACTGTTCAACATCGATGGCCATTACAGAAATGCAAATTAAAACTCCATGGTGATACCATCTCACCCCAGAACGATGACTGTGGTCAGCAAGTCCAACAGTAATGGACGGTGCAGAGGCTGTGGGGAGAAGGAACCCTCCCACAGTGCTGGCGGAAGTGGGAAGCGCTGCAGCCTTCGTGACGATCAGTATGGAGAGTCCCCAACAAGCCAAAACTAGAAAGTCCATTTTACTCTGCTGCTCCCCTTCTAGGTGTCTTCCCCCAAAAGCTACGGTCCTTGCACACCCATGTCGACAACAACACCATTCCTGATAGCGTGCCCTTGGGGCAGCCTGCATGGCCACCAACAGGTGAATGGGTAAAGGGCATGTGGCGCTCCCACCAGCCGGGCACTGCTCTGCCAAAAAGAAAGGAAAATTTTAAGAGTAATGAACTTTATGCTGTTTCCAACTTTAGCTCTGACTCTGGGACTGAATGTCTCAGGGAAATACAGCTCCATTATACAATCAAGAGTCTGGAGGGCCAGTGGGATAGCCCAGCAGACTAAGCGCCTGCTTAGGCAAGCACACGGACCAGGGTTCGATCCCCAGCACCACGTGCTGCACTGGCCTTGCCACCAGGAATGCTGAGCCAGTCACTGAGTCTGGGTGAGGTGGTACACACCTGCAATTCCAGCCCTGAGAGGCTGAAAACAGGGGCATCACTATGAGTCTAAGGTGCGTAGTGAGACCCTGTACCAAATACATAAAATTTAAGAAAAAAAAAAGAGTTTGGACCTACAAAGTTAACAGGGTCCAGAAGCAAAATGTATCCTTGCTCTGGGGTTACAAAGCACTTGGTTGTGGTCAGCAGTTTAGCAAACTGATTGCTTTCATTGTGAGGTTTAGCTATGCCAATCGCTTCTAAACATGCTGTTGTGCTTGGAGTATTGACAATCAGGCTTCTCCCGTGTGTGCATGGAGGGGCTGAGGAAACGGTTCAGCAGCTTAAGCGCTGCCGGGCAAGCACAAGGTCCTGAGTTTGGTCCCTGGTACAAAAAAAAAAAAAAAAAAAAACAAAACAAAACAAACAAAAACAAAAACAGCTCTACCCCAAATGCACCTGGATCCCCCCTCACTGGAAATGATTGTTTCACATTGGACCCCCCTAAACCCTTCCCTGGCTCAAGATTACTGCTTCTTTTCTTTTCTTTCTTTTTTGGCAGTGATGATTGAACCCAGGGGCTTTGCACTGAGCTACATCCCCTGTCTGTCTGTCTGTCTGTCTGTCTGTCTGTCTGTCTGTCTCAGCTTGAGCCGGGTTCTCATTACTTCATTAAGCTGCTTAAGCTGGGCTCTGCCTCAGCCTCTAAGAACACTGGGATTTCAGATGTGGAACACTGTGCCTGGACTCCTGTACTTTTCTGTACACCCACGGGCACAGAGAAAGTAATCTAAATTTTTGTGACTTTATTTCAACCTTAGTGGTTCCCTTCTGCAGCTGCGTTTTGTGAGTGACACCTGACTGGTCGGTAGCACTGTCTCACGCCTGTACTGCGGGCTGTCTCACACACACACCAGCTCCTCGCAGGCCCGTGGGGATGCGGGTGCACACAGGGTCACGGGACCAGGCTTTCCCCCTCCACAGTGCCCCCAAGTCAATGGGTGACCCAGGCAGAGTGTTGAGGAAGCACCCCAACTCTACAACTTGTTAACTCTTCATTTTGAGGTAAGCTGTGACTGAAACATCTGCTACGGAACACTAGAAAAGTGTCCAGGGCCCTCTGCTCAGCCAGGCTAAATCGTGTGACCGCGGTGCAGCGATCACAGCCAGGAAACGCGCAGAGACACCCTTGGACACAAGTCCCGACTGGCTTGTCCTTCCACTGTCCTCCTCTGCCCAAGAGGTGCGAACTGGGTCACGCAGGGCACATTGGTAGCCATGGCTCCTTCAGCACCTTTCCAGGGCTTTGCAGCCTTGTTTTATGTATTTATCTTTTTAAATGAGCGCTGGCTAGCTCTTTATAGATTGCGCCTCAGTTTGGACTTGGCAAATGTTCTGTTGTGATTAAAGTCAAGCTGTGCTTTCTGCTACTGCTGTTGGAAGTGTGGGGGAGCGCCTAGCCCGAGAGCTGCTCTCTGAGAGCAGCAAGCGCGCCACCCGTCACGCTAACTGCATCCCGGGCCAGCGCGCAGCAGAGCACTGGATCCTTCTCACCCTGCACGGCGGAGCCTCCGCCCCGCTAGAAAGCTCCCTGGCCCCCTTCCAGCATTCTCTGTCTCCTCTCTGCTCTTCTGTTGCACAGACCTCGTGCAAGAGGGTTCACACGATGCGCGGCCTCTGTGCCCGCCTCCCAGAACCTGGGTCCTGCTCCCCAGGTTCCTGGGGGTCTCTCCCCCTGGGGTTTCCTTCTCCATAGGGGCTGTAGGGAGCCCATCACTTTTCACACCACTTTTCTTCACCAGTTGCCACCCATGGGTGTCCAGAGAGTGTGCACTCCGCTGTCGCGAACATCCTGGTCAGGCGTGAGAATCTCCCTCCCGGACCGACGCTGATTCTGTGTGTTTTGGATAAACATCCAGCCCTCTGTCTTTCCTCCATGGAAGACTAACCGTTGTGTCTCACACCACGACTGTGCAGCTTCTCATTTCCTGCCAAGCTGCCTCAAGGGTTCCTGTTTCTCTGTGCCCTTTCCAGCACCTACTGTCTCTTGCAGGTTTGGTTTTGCTTGCCTTGGGACAACGTCACCGTGCCGCCAGCTGAGGGGATGGTTCGCTGTGACCTTTCATGTGCAGCTCTCTGATGCTCAGAAATGACTGGCTTGTCCTGTGCTCACCAGCCGCGTGGGTGTTTCCCCGCAGAAATGTCTGTTCAAGTCTTGAGCCCACTTGGAACTGGGTTATTAGTAAGGAATTTTGTTAGCAGTATTATTTGTTATTAAACCTTAGAACTTCTTCATATGTCCTATTAGTGGACCCTTCCCAGGCCAGTTTGCACGCACTCTCCCCGCTGGACAGGCTGCCCTTCATGCTGTCCACTTTTTCTGTCAGTGTTCAAGAGCTGGTAGCTTGTTGTCATCCTACGTGTTGACTTTGGCTTTTGTTGCTGCGGTTTTGGGGTCGAAACCATGAAGTCATTGTCTAGACAACGTCATGCAGCTTCTAGGAGCATAACAGTTTCTGGCATTAGATTAAGCCTTCAATCCATTTTGGGTTGATTTTGGGGTATGGTGTAAGAGAATAGTGTCATTTTCCCATAGGTCTCATGAGTTTTAACAATTTGCATGGAGCTGCAAGGGGCCTTTAAAAGTCAGCACAGTCTTGAGACAGGACAGCAGTGACAGCAGCACACTTCCTGACTCCATAATATATTTCAAAGCCACCATCATTAAAACAGTATGCTACCAGCATAAAGCCGGACACGCAAGGCCAACAGGACATAGCAAGAACGCATTGCCTGTACAACCAACTACGGTTGACACGGAAGTGGGGAGAGAGAGGCCTCTCCAGCAAGTGGTCCTGGGGACATGCACCTGCACGCTCAGGACTTTATGTTTTCATGCCACAAATCCTCGGGCCTCCCATCAGAGGGCAGCCAGGGTCCTGCCACGGGCAGGCGAGGTGTCAGCACGTGGGCAGTCTGATGTCTGCGCGGTCCCTCCGCTCAGAGGGCTCTGCGCTCCCCGTGTACTGCACGGAGGCGGAGATGCTTTGCGACTACTTCAGTGTCCTCTTCCTGGTCTTGCTTGGCCCACAGATTTCAGCACTTACTGATGGTTCTTTTCTGAAGGAGTCGCCACTGTGGGGTTCGCCGAATGGTGGCTTTCTGCTTCCATCAATCTTCTAGGTTTATTAATTGGAATTCAATTTGCATTCCATTGTGCATTTATTTCAGCGGTGAGCTGGAGGCTGCTGTATTCTAATGCTGTGATCCATTAGTCTTGTTATTCACTTTCTTGCTCAGAGTATTCTGGGCTCATCCATGGCTAACCTCTGAGTGGCCTGGGGCCGCCTTTCCACGTGGCCCGGACTCCCTCCAGCCACTGTTCCTACCGGCTGCCACATGAGCTCTCAGGTGCACCGCAGCGATCCATTGTGTCTTCAGGAGTGATGCTCATTTTACTGGAGGTTTTTAGGCCCCAAGATCTACACGCTAAGGGCGCACACTTGTGCTTGGCCTCTTTTGAGCACACACAACGCAAGGGCCCTCTCACGGTCTGGACCGCGCCCCCCACGCAGACTCTCCCAACCTAAGCGCGCAGAGCGTCAGGAGAATCAGCCCCCGGGGCCAGCACGAGGCCGCCTGTGTGGTGGACACATGGACCTCAAGGTTTTCCTGGGCACTTATTTACGGACACAGAGTACACGGCTCAGCTTCTGTGGTTCAGTGACTCCTCAAGCCCGTCGGCTGGGTAGAAGCTGGCAGACTCCCTGCACCCATCGCCCCTACAGGCACCTCAGCCAATCACTCTACAGGAAGATTGGGACAGTTTCGGTGGAGCCGCAGCTGCGTGTGTTCTGCATGTTACTGAGCGCCAGGCGTGAATCGCCAGTGCCCACGTGTACTGCAGGCTCCGTACTCCTCTGGCTTTTCCGGCAGCTACTTTTCTTGTGATCTAAAGCGGATCGTGAGAGGCTGGCAGGTCTGGAACTCAGACTCTGCCTGTCTTATTTTTAGTTCCGCTTCCTCCTAATGAACCTCAAACCAGAGCAACTTTCTCTCCAGAATTGGACTCTGAGGAGGCCGGCTGCCAAAGCCTTCTGCAAACTGTTCATTTAAAATAAATCTTCCTTGTTAGCAGGGCGAGTATCACAGGCTTATAGAGCACATTTTTAAAAGCATCTTATCCAAATCAATAGAAGTATGAGGCTGGCAGGAGAGGTTAAGAAAGTGATGTCATTCCTACAAACTGCAGCAGAAGAAAATCGCGACAGGAGCCCCATCGCGCCTTGAGCTGGTCCTGGAGGACACAGTCCAGTCGGGACCAGAAGGGAGGAGGGCCCCCGGCGGGAAGAGGGGAGGATGTGGACGGGAACAGCATGTTTTTAGAGAGATGGAGAAAGAAAAATAGCACTTTCATACCTATCTTTTAGACAGCTTGATCTAAATGTAAATGTGACTATCAAAAGAGACTTACAGTGTTCGAGCAGATACCGATGGCAGGAAACGGCAGGCACTCCACTTCCATCACTGTGTCTTGCTCCCAGCTGCATGCCAGGCTGGGGGCAGTGGCTGCGAGTGGCCTGCCCACTCCCAGAGTCAGAAGGAGCTGCCAGCCCTCCTGCGTCAGCCCGTCTCTGCTGGGCGCCTCGTTGGATTCCAAGACCGCACTCCTACCACCCCTGGGTGCGGCTGGCTCTCAGGAGGCCACAGAGAGGCCTCTGCTGCTTTAAGGAACGACTTCCCGAGGTAAAATTAAAAAACACTTGAAATGTGCCGTGGAAGGGGCAGTGTAGCCACCCTCGGCACGTGCACGACGACGGGAACCACCTCTTACGTCTAGTTCTGGGACAGTCCATCACTCCGAAGAAAAGCCCGCACCCACCGAGCAGCGCTCCCAACTCCCTCCCCTCCCTGGGAACCCCCGGTCTGCACCCCGCCTCTCTGGATCTTTCTACGCTCGTCATTTAGTGTAAGTGGAGTCAGCCAAGAGGTGACTTTTCTATGTCAGGCCTCTTCCACTTAACACCCCGTCTTTGACTTTCAGTCCTGGCTTAGCATGTATTTGTACTTAATTTCCTCTTTATGACTGAGTAATGTTTCATTTCCATTTTGCTCATCTGTCTTCCTGCGGGCATTAGGTCTGTGTTCAGCTCTGGGCTTCTGCAGCTAGTGCCTTCATAAATGCTGTGTCCTAACGTTTGTTCAGACACCTGCTTACGGTTACACCCATGAGTGGAATCATGGGGTCAATGGTGATTCTGGCTGGGTAGTTCTGACACATGCCTGCAACCCCAGCTACCTGAGAAGCGGAGGCAAGAAGACTGCAAATTCACGGCCAGTGTGTACAACTCGGTAAGACTGTGGCTCAAAATTAAAAGGACTAGGGTGTGGCTCAGGGAAGAGGCCCAGAGTCCAAGCCCCAGTACAGGAAACAGACATCCTGTGTTTCTCTCCAGATGAAGGTGAGAGGAGGAAAAGTCAGTTTGCACAGTTCACGAGCCATCGGCCCCAGGGTGTGTGCAGGGACAGCGTTGGAACGCAGGGGCCCTCGCTGCCATGGGCCGAGGTCCTCACAGAGCCTCTGCTGTCTACCATGAGCCGAGGGTGAGACAGGCCAGGGGCATTCTCTGCCCCCAGTGAAGGGCACGATGGGGCTTCTGTCCCTGGGCTCCTGGCTTTCCCTGGGCGGTCCAGGGTGGGCTCCCAGGCCCCTGCCACAGCCAGATGCTGCCAGTCCACTGCTAGCTGACTCGCGGCTACAGCAGGCCTGGCACAGCGGTGCTTGTCACAGCTCGGCAGCCAGGCTCTGAGAGGCATTGGAAGAATGCTGAGGAAGGAGGAGCTGTCAGTCTGCTGATGGCCCTGAATGTCACGCCCAGTGTCTCTACTGGTCAGACTGTCACAGGGCAGGGGACCGTGATGCTGATGGGGTCTCCCACACGCACAGGCACGGGGAGGAGGGGCTGTCGAGGCCAGCACTGGAGAGTCACACCGTTGATGCGTGAGGGCACAGAACAGCTAGGACAGTTGTCACTGTCTTAGACTAGCGTCCACTGTCATGTTGTGGCTGGGTGTTTCAGAGCAGAGACCCCAGCTGGCCCGTCCTCTGCGGCCACTGGCTTTCTATCCCCAACCTTTTCAAGGGGATACTCTGGAGATCATTTGGTAGGCTGGAGACAAGTTTCGGAGCTAACGACATGCTATCTTCCTTATGAGAGCAACAACATACCCGTGTGGGAGGTGAGAGCAGAAAGCTAGATAAAACACATGTTGGCGGAGTTGCCACCACACATGAAGACAGCGCTGGACGTGAGGAGCAACGTTCGGAGTCACACCCATGAGCCACGTGACCTTGGGTCCCTACGGGGAGCCCAAGGGAGCTGCGGCCTTTGGTGGAGGGCCCGGCCTCTGGAATTCCCTGCCGGAAGCTGCCAAGCCACAGATGCGGCACCACTTGGCGGCTGCCCTTCCCCCTGGGCTGCTGGACGCACACACCTGTAGGGCCTTCACAGTGACACCAGCTCTACCTGGGCCTGTCCTCCTCCAGGTGCCACCAAATCACTTCCTTCTCTTCCTTGAATCTCAGGCCCACCTCCTCAGAAGGGCTGTCCCCAAACAGCAGTCAGACGCCAGTGTCAGTCCCACCTGTCAGCTGACCTGCCCTACTCTGCTCGTCACGGGAGCTGGGCTACTCCACAGGGCCATGGCACAGGACCGTCAGCTCCGTGCAAAGTGGTCATGCGGACTTGGAAGCCGCCCCGCAGGACCTGAAGTCCGAGTTCCACGAGTCCCGGCTGGGACTGTGGTCGTGTTTCCACAGTTCTCTTCAGGAGAGTAACTTCCGGCCCTGTGAGGCCGTGATGTTGGTTCGGTGATTGCGACTGTGTGCTCTGGAGAAGGCCTGGTGAGCAGGAGCTGCCGTGTGTCACTTCAGAGCACTGAGCATTCAAATGAGCTAACAGAGGTCGACTGTCCCGCTTCTCTGCTAGGGAGCCACCTCCGCAACAGTAGTGCCTTCCGCTTCCATCACTGCTGAGTGCTGGGAGTCCAGAACACCTACCTTACGGTAGATGTTCAAGCACTAGGCGTTTCATTCCTGAATTCTTGGAGGAATGAATGAATGATTAATGAATGAATGGTCTGTAGCTCTTTCCTGGACTCTTCTCTCTGGTACTTATTGGATGAAGATTCTAGAAGACTTGGGAATCAGGTGTTGCCTATGGCTCAGATGGAGGCTGTCCTCCATAAGCCTTACGGGTCACACACAGGGCTTTTGGAAGCTGGCTGCCTGGGGGTGCTACCGTGCCCTGCTGACATGAGGTGGGCGGGCCGGAGTCAGGTCGCTGGGGCTGTGACCTGGAAGGGCGTGTTGTGCTCCCCTCCCACGCTCCCTGTTCTCTCTGCCCCTGGCCACCTGGACTTCAGCTGCTCTCCTCCACCAGCCACTCCTGCTGTGCTCTTCCTGCATTTGAGCCCTCTGACCATGGATGGAGCCTTCTGAAACCATAAGCCAATGTAGCCCTCTCCTACTTCAGTTGTGGGGCTGGGGATTCGGACCCGGGACCACGGAAAAGGACTCAGACCCAAGGACTCTATCCTCTGGCACCCAGGGAGGCCACATACTGTGTCACAGATGACCAGAAAAGCAGACCTGTGAGACAGGACTGCCACACGGTGTCCCCCTGGCCTCCGGAGAGAGGAGTGTGACCTTCCGGGCAGCGCTAGCTTGGATCTCTTCTCCTGCAAGGCCCATACTTTGTGGCCCTTCCGTCTGTGGATGAACTGGCCATGAATTGCTTCCCAAGTCTCCTAAGTGGAGCTCTCGTCAGCCCCTCAGCCAGGTGAGAAATGGGAGCGCCTCTCACCTTCCCATTTTCGCCCTGATTCCCGTCCTCGCCGACATCCCGCCTACCTCTCTCTCTATGATCCAGGCCTAAAGGTCGCTTCTTACTGCGAAGGCATACGTGGGGTTCAGGGCACAGCCGCGCAGCCTGCGCTCACCCAACCCTCCGACTGCTCCTCCTGGTGCCCAGGTGCTGTCGCTGGGCCCCCTGCTGTCTCTGAAGCACATGCATGTACTCCTTCCCTGGCAGATGTCACTTTGAGCCGCCAGACGCCCCCGCTCACCTCCAGCCTTGGGTGAGCTTCTGTTGCTGTTTCCAAGCCAGCGCCAACCGCCAGCGCCCCCCTCGGCTGTCTGGCCCAGTGCGCGGGGGTCGTTCTCCTCCTGGCACTGCGCCTACCTGGCCGCCCCCAGAGACTGCCCTGCTGCGTCCCGGAGTTCTTGCTCTGCCTGAGGTCTGGTTTCGCAGTGGGAGAAGCTGGCGTGAGGTTTCTTGTGTGACTGGTTGATGAACAGAGGCTTAAAAGGCTGCGAGGAGAGATGGAAGAGTTGCATGGTGACCAGGCCCTCTAAGAAGTGGACGCAGGATGTCCGGCCCTTGGGGCCCAGGAGCCGGTCTTCTGCGCACCCCAGAGGCCAGCATGGGTGGCGGTTTGGGGCAACACGCTCTCCCAGATGGTGGCGAGGCAGCCCTCTGGGGCCTCAGGCAGTTCTTGCAAAGCAGATGAGCGCCAAGCTACCAGGATGCAGACGGCAGGCAGGCAGGGTGCACCTTCTGTTACCTAATCAGAGAGGACGACCAGGTGGGGGTGGTTGGCCCCGCTGCCGCCCACCCGCCTTCCTGCCTTCGCTAGCAGCTGAGTGCCTCCTGCCTCCTGTTCTCGGGACGTGCCCTCTCAGTTAACCGCATTACTGCAAGGGGGTGAAGCAAGCTCCTGTCCTCCGTGCAGGAGGCCAGAGACCCGGCAGCCCTGAGGAGCCCCTCCAATGGCTCCTCGCCCCCCTCATGCAGTAGGAGCCTACCTCTGACTCAGTGAAAGACCCAAGAAAGTCCGTTGTGTGCAAAAAATAGTAATCACTAGATTTCCTTTTTTTTTTTTTTTTTTTTTAATAAATCCTGTGCTCTAGGTATACTCTGAACACTGTAACTAGTAATCATATTGCTGTAAGTCGTACCTGCAGCCAGGCGTGGTGCTGCACAGCTGAACTCTGGGCGCCCGGGAGGCTGAGGCAGGAGAACCACTGAGGGCTCCAGACCAGCCTGGCTACACAGTGAGACCCTGGCTCAAAAAACAAACCAAAGAATAAATCACATCTGCAAAATCAAGCCAGCTCTGAGGGCCCCCAGGGTGAATGTGCGTGCAGTGGGTGTCGTGCGTGTCTTAAGGATCAGAGTCCTGAGAGGGGGTGGTCCTGAGGGTCCTGCCATCCCCAGAGCTGAGTGTGCCCACGAAATGCTCACTTACTGGCGACAGGGACGAGGAGGGGAATCCAGGGGTGAGGAAGGGCACTGCAGTCCGAGTCTCCACTCCATCTCCTCTCCTCCCTCCAGCACAGCACATTGTGAAGCCGTAATTAGAACACTAACTACTGGTGCCGCCAGTGCCAGCGGGGAGTCCTTTGCGGGGAGTGGAGCAGCTCAGTCACCCTCCCGCTAATGGGGAAAGTGCGACCGGCACTGTCACTGTCGGGAGGGTCCTGCCCCTCCTCCTCCTCTTCATCAGGCCGCCTCTGTCAGGAAAAGGCCCTGCCACTTTTATTAACGAAGTTTGCTCGTTAACACCAGCAAAATTAATCCCGGCTGCAGGCACTCACTTCTCTTCCTACGCCTTGGGCTTAGCTGGCTCTGTCCTTCACGGAGTCAGGGTGTAGGGGAGTGAGATGCTCGAAGCCCCGTCAGAGTGAGGTCCTGGCTGATGCCTGCGCAGTCACAGAATTTCCCAGGGGTGCAGCGGGGCTGTGAGGGGTTTGCTCACCGCCTCCACGTTCCACGCTTTGGACCGAGAGCCCGGCGTTCAGGCGGGGGATGCCCGGGAGTGGGTGCCCTTCAGCTTTTCACTCCAAGGGAGCACCCAGTATCTCCCCAACAGGTTTCCTAGTCATGGGGTTCTCTACCAAAAATAATATCAAGTTAAGGAAATTAAATATTAATGCAGGCATTAAGGAATTCCCTAACCCCCTTTTCACGCAGAATAAAATGTGGTTTGTAGGGCAGGCACGATAGCTCAGCGGACTATGTGCCTGCTTTGGTAAGCACAGGCACCAGGGTTCAATCCTGGTCCTGCATGTGGAGCCGGCCCCACCTGCAGGTGGACTGAGCCGGCCACCAAGACCGGGCATGGTGGCGCAGGCCTGTAATCCCAGTGCAGGGGAGGCTGAACACAGGAGGATCACTACGACTCCAAGCTGTGCAGTGAGATCCTATACCAAAGACATAAGTGGGGGGTGGGTTTGTGTTTAAGCAGTGGCAGTGACGCCTTCCAGGCCAGGAAGCCCCTGTGTTCTGTTCCCTGAGCAAGGAAGCTGCGTGCATTCCTAGAGCAGTCTTTTGGACCACAGTGCGTCACTACGTTGATGACGTTACCTCAACCCAATTGGACACACAGTTAAGGCCAGGTTAGGGTTGCCGGGATCTGGGGGCCGCCTGGATCTGGGGGCCGCCGGGATCTGGGGGCTGCAGGTCATCCTGCTTCGTGCTAAGTCCTCGTCTTCTCTAGACTGTCCTGAGCAAGGAATGCTGTATTTGGGACACATAGGGCCGGGCTGTGGCTATCATTTAATTCCTGATTGAATTTTCTTTGCTAAGTTTAACTTCTGGGATCTCTGTGAAGTTCTGGATTTCTGCGGGGTTCTCTTGTCAGGCTAGAATCTGCTGCATGCAGGTTGGTCCCCTGCTTGGTGCCAGGCAGCTGCAGTGCCAGAGCACACCCCCAAGGCTGGCAGCTCTCCGGGGACTCAGGACCACCCAATGAACTCTGCTTCGGGCGCCCGCTGGTTGTGCCCTGGTGCCCTCTGATCTCGGTGCCGACACCACGGGACACGAAGTCACTGCCGTCCGGGGCGAAGGTGCTGGTCTGTACCAGGACTTGGCCCCATCTCCTGCTAACTTCTCTATGTCCCTTCTACCTGAGCTCTGAACAGTCTAGAGCTGTTTAAGGACCCACATTGGATTTCTTTGAAAAGAAGCACAATTTTGTTTTAATTTCCCAGAAAACCACAACAAAATAAGTTTATTCTTTGTGAAATGCTGTGAGGACTAGCAATGAAAGGAATATATTAGTTAAAAAAATTCTTAGTGCTCCAGGCATAAATCATTATGGCTAATTTGTGGCATTAAATTCGAATTGCCCCTTATCAGTTCAATGTTTCGTGTCAGCTTGAAGTTACATTATGAAATATGATATTTTTTAAGCTATGGAAAAACTCCCCTTCTTCTTCCCAGAGGCGAGTCCATGTCTCCTAGCGGAGCAGCTGTGAGTTTCTGAATGGCAAAGGGGACGGGGATGCAGTCCAGTGGCCACCACTCTGGATAGCTGCGGTTTCCAAGTCATCCTCTGGCCAGGAAAGGACCGTCCTCAGGCCTCCATGTCTAGCGCTGTCCAGTCCTGCCCCAGAGATGCATTGGATCCCACACTGCTGGGAGCTCCCCAGGGACCCCAAACCCAGAGGAACGCATTTCTGTGGGTCGCTCCTTGGGTCGGAACCTCCCGAAGTTTTGAGGATGTGAATAACACCAAAGGGACCAGGAGAGGCTGCCTGGGTCCCTTACTGAAAAAGTTGTTGTCATTTCTTAATATCATGGAATTATGACAAAGAAAAACAACACAAGCCCCAAACAAAGATATTAGTGACTGATTCTTCGTAACTCCCCAGTAGGACCTTTCATAAGACTTTTAATGAGAAACTTCAGCTTGCATGCCTGTGGTTGACTTTTAAATATCAAGTTTTATTCTGGAAACAGTGACATCAAATCTTTTGAAATGATCCTTTCAAATTCTTGGTAGAAATTCTTGATGAACAGGTGGTGAGAGATGTTTGAAGTCCTTTTTGCTAGCATTCAAAAATGTACAATTGAAAACTGTAGCCCTTTCGTTCCTTGATGAATTTAATGTTGAAGTTTCTTGGGGTAACAACAGATCTCTAATCGAATACAAGTTTTCTGTATCAAACATTTCAAAATAGTTCCAGAGTCTGATTTTGACATTCACACACACACACACACACACACACACACACACACACACACATCTCTGAATTCAGACTTTGTGGTGGGAGAGAATAAATCTCTACCCCTAGAGAGACAAGGCTACCTCTAGCTAGAAAAAAGAAGCCAAAGAAAGCCAGGCTTGTTTCTAAGGCCCTAAATGACCCATGGCTTGCCCTCTTGCCCCTGTCCCAGGACTCCTGAGTCCACCTTTGCATCGCTGAGCATCCTCAGGGCTGGTGCATTTCTGTGGGCTTCGAGGTCCCTGGTGCTTGGACCTCATTAGCGTCTCTCCTGCCAGGCTTTGTGCGGCATCCTCTTCTTGCTTGGAAGCCTCAGCTGGTGGGAGGCTCACGACCCTGCTGAGGTCGGGGAGAGTCGGGGAGGGCACCTGTCCTTGCCGCATGCAGACAGTTCAGTGGGTTTGATTTTTGCATAATGAGGCCCAAGCTGCCCGGAGCATTTTGCATAATGTGAGGACAATACATCATGTGGCCCCATCATTAATTTGCAGAGCAGTGCATTAGGTAAACAAATCATGTCATTATGTTCAGAAAGTTTGTGGGACACCAGGAGGCGGCGGGGAAGGGGTCAGTTACTGTACTGCTTTAAAACAATGAGCACTTAGGGATTGTTTAAAACCGAAATGCAGTGGGTTGTGAGCCATGTGCTTCTCCCTCCTAAGAGACAGAAAGCCGCGCGGGGGAGTGGCTGTGCCCGAGCTGGCTAATGCTTCACGCCCCCGCCCGCTGACTTTATCTGAGAAGCAGATTGCAGCTCGCCAAGATTTAGGTCAGTGGATAATTCCGCACAAACAGCATATCTTAATGTTATTGACAAAAGACAGGACACAAATAACTGGTGAATTCTATAAATCTCCGGCTTGTAAGTAGCTCTCTTTTCACAGATTTATCATAAGTGTCCTTGAAAGCTATCTGGGAAAAGAAAATTTTGCAGGCCTCCCCCAGCTCGATGGCATGCTTTTCAGAATCGCTGAGAGCACCCTCCCCCAGCGGTGGCTATTCCAGGGAAGCCTTAAGTGGTAGCTTATCTTGGGGCGGTGATGAAGAAGTTTCCCAAGCAAAATGGCCCTTGAGTTCTATCAGGAAGGTTATCTGGAGAGGGCCTAATCTGCAGAGTGGGCCCTGGGGGACTACAGCAAGCAAGGAAGATCAGCTCTCCGGTGTAGGGCTGGAAGGTCAGACCTACTGTGTCCCAAAAGAAAGAGATCCCAAGTGTCACTGTGCGTGGGCAGGACACCTGCCAAGCCCCTGAGCCACATGCACCCGGAGCTCAGGGTTCAGACACCGTCAGGGCCTGTGCAGCTTGCTTGGCAGTGTGACCCTTGGTGCCCCCAGAACATCAAGGCCCAAATAAAGCAGCCCTCTTCCATCTCTGGTCTGGACCCTTCAAAAGGGACTTCCACTCCTCCAGGCTAGTGAAGAGCCCGACTTGCACACTGAGTGTCCACAGCTCTCAGGGACCAGGGACCTAAGGAGAGGGACTCCCAAGATGACAGACAGCACTGACCATGATGGCTGGTCCTATGGCGCCTGGCTCTGTGCCCCAGCTGGTTGGCGTCTCACTCCAGAGTGAGCCATGTCCCCCGGCTGGTTCATGTCCAGAGCCCCTTTCCAAGTGTGGCACTGCAGTGAGCTGTGCTGGGGGGTGAGGAAACAGAGTCGTGGTCAAAATGCAGTGGGTATTTAAATTTTTAAAGATGCATTGCTGTGAAAGGCACGTGGCCATGAATCTCCCCCAAAGCCTCCCCCTTGCTTTTTGTTTTTTAAATATTAATTAATTAATTAATTAATTTAGAGGGTCGTACTACTCAGTTTGGACTCGTAGCAATCCTCCTGTCCCAGCCTCCCCAACACTGGGATTACGGGCGTGCGCCCATATGTCTGATTTTCGTGGCCAGCACAGTGCACCCAGGGTTCTGGGGCCGGCATGGGATGCAGTACTGGGGATGGAACCTGGGTCCTTGCACTGACCAGGCAGGCGCTTGGACCGCCGAGCTATCTCCCCAGCCCCCTCCCCCTTGCTTTGAGCACGCTCACCCCACCACTGTTTCCGATTTCTGCAGCAGCTCTGGAGCACGTTCCTGAGTGGCTCCTTTGCCTGCCCTGCCTGTCTCGATGGCTCGAGTTGATTCACAGTGTTTCCCTCTCACGGTCACTCTGACTTGGGGAAGAGCCAAGGTTGCAGGGTGCCAGGGCCCAAGAACGCGGTGGGGAAGGGCACAGTGGCGTGTTTGTACAGAAATTGCTGTAAATAGTTGATTAATGAAGGATGATCATAAAATATCACGAATGTTTAAATTTAAAAATTTATTACAGCAAAAGGCATATTGCCATTAATTCCCTTCAGAATGTTCAAAATGCTCCTGGCTTCGAACACACTTACCTCACAGTTCTGTTCTTACTGATGTGTCAATTACAATAATAATTTTTGAAAGACTCAAACAAAACCCAGATCTTTCTGTCACTCCGTGAATCTCTCCGCCCCCACCCATGTGCCCATTCCCCTTACTGGAAGACAGTCCTCCTTCTTAGGCTGGGGGTGGGGCTGATCCTATCTCTTATACACTCAATGCTCTTCTTTAAGCAGGTCTGACAGCTAATTTAATAACTTTTGTCGAAAGATATTGTGTATCATTTTGTCACTGTCATCGCTTGCCAAGAGGCTGCTGCATAGACACATAAATGCTCCGGGCAGGCAGTGCCACAGCACCTTCCTGCCGGCAGGAGCCCGCTGTGCTGTGCAGGGCAGGGTGGGCTGCGCAGTGGAGAGCACAGCGACTGTGACGCCCTGCCCGCTCTGCACTGGTGCCAGCTGCGGGCAGCAGCAGGCGTGGCTGTGCCTCGCTGTGCCCCTCAGGCTACTTAAGGAAGGTCTGTCTCTGAGAAACTAGAGCCACTAATGGGGCTGTGGGAACTTCGCCAGAGAGCAGACACCGTCTTGTTGTCTGCGGGCTCAGAGGTGCAGCAGCATGGAGGGAAGATGTCGCTGCAGGGTAGGGACAAGGGGAGCGAGGACCCTCCAAGTCCTTAAACCTGGACCTACCTATGCTTGGAGGTCTCCGGGACGGTCCCTGGCTTCCCCGCCTGAGGGCAGGTTGTGGCTGTTGAAAGCCCAGCCTGCCACCCAACTGCAGTCCCACAGGAGCGGCAGGGGAGCGGTCCTTGGCACTGAGGTGGTGCGGAGACCTCTCACGTGTCCATAATCAGCGGACTTAGAAGCCTGATGCAAGCACGTTCAGGACGGGACTGCATTTCAGAATAAAATATCCTCTAAGTTTGCTTAGACTCTCATGGGGCTGTACTGCTAAAATCGGTGGAACCTCTGATGAAGAGCCCAGTGAAGTGGCCTAATGACATTTGTGAGTGACCCTCCCAAGTCATAGCCAGGGCTTCCGGATGGCCACCCAGAAGCCTCCATCTCCTCTGTCTCAGGGCATGAGCACATGGATTGCCGCGTGACCCGGGGTAGGTGGCCTGCACAGGCCAGGGCCACCATGGGCACAGGACATGCCCAGCTTGCGTGTGCTTTCCTTTCCTGTACGTCCTCCCTGAAGCGTTTCTATACTCAGCATTTAACCTCCCGCATTCTTTTTTTTTTTTTTTTTTTTTTTTTTTTGTGGAACCAGGGATTGAACTCAGGCCCTTGCACTTGCCAGGGAAGCACTTATTCTACTGAGCCATCTCCCCAGCCCCAACCTCCCGCATTCTAAAGGAAAGAAACTTCCCTGGCATTTCTCCTTCTCCAGAGAGGCCTAAGATTCAGACAGGGGTCAGTGCCAACTCTTAGTGTTGGGGTCACAAAGCTGCAAATAAGCGTCTCCTGGATTGGCCACCTGGAGCACTCCAGACTCCCCAAGCAGGAGAGTGGGTGTCTGGAGCCTGCTCCCCTGTGACGGCTTCACCCCAATTTTGGCTTATCGGTTTCACAACATTCATTAAAGCCACTGCTTTGAGGGGAAATGCTGTAGAGCACAGAGCTCTCTGCACAGCTGTGGGGCAGCATGCGACACTACGTGCTGTCTCTTCTCCTGGCAATGAGGACTGTGAGGCTGCAGTCCTGGGGACCCCCACCCTGTTGGGGTGCAGGTACCCCTGCCCACCAGGAGACCCAGCCCCAGAAGCCCTGAGGGACACTAAGGACACCATTTTCCACAGATACAAGCCTCACCTTCTTGTGGCTATAATTCCCTGCTGTGAGTCTCAATGGATGCTGATATTTTGACACGTGACCACGGGAGAGGGTGAGTGACAGCTAAGAAGCCTTTCAGTTGCGGAGGACACTGGGAGCCCAGCCACACCAGAAAGCAAGAGTGTCTGTTCTCTGCCACGAAGCATGAACTGCATGAGACACGCTTCCCACTTGCTGTCATGCACGGTGTGAGAGGCAGAAAGTGCCCCCGAGAGACCAAGGGCCTCCCTCTGTCAGCAGCAGCACCTCGCCTGTCACCAGTAGAGACAGTGACGACGAGGGCCTGAGCCAGGCGTGGCCCGAAGCCTCTTGTCCTAGGGAGCTGCGTGAGGAGTCACCACGCACTGAGGCGCCCACTCCAGGCGCAGGGAGTGCCCAGGGCACCCTCCTTCTCCCCACGTCATCTTTGACTCCTAAGTCTGAGGATTTAATCTTCAGTGGTACCTTCGGGACACTGGGGTTTCCATGGCAATGAGACTGGGCCTCGGAGCTGAGGCAGCTATGTGGAGAGCGGCCTGTTCCCCACAGCCCTCAGCATCCTGGCAGGGTCGCGGGGCATAAATCACAGCTGGGACAGAAGGCGTGCTGAGCGAGCGGCACTATCTGCGTACCAGGCTCCCAGCCTGCAACACACTCGGGCCTTACGGTCCTGCGCTGAGGAGCCAGGGTGCATGGGATCCCGCGAGGTTCGCTTCCCGGGGGGCTCGCTGGGTCTTCCTGCTCCGCTGGGGCCTTCAGCTGCTGAGGAGACCGCGCTGGCCCACCCGGCTCCCGTCACCGCCTCTGCTCCTGGGGACCTCAGTCTCGTTTCTATCCACCATTAAGTGGCAGCGCCCGAGCCCTGTTGTCCCGCTGCTGTCACTAACAAGGTGCTGGGTTCCGCACAGCGCGTGAGCGGCGAGGCACGGCTCTGCTCGCAGTGACTGCGGGAGCTAACGAGGCTCTCGGGGCCTGCGGGGCCCTGCGTGGAGCGGGGTGCGGGGCTGCAGCGGGCGCAGAGCCGGAGGGGCGGGTGCAGCGTGGGGCTCACTTCCTGATCCCTGTGCCACCGCTGCCAGCCATGGTCTCCGCGCGCGTGCATCGCACCGGACAAAGGATCTGCTCCTCCACCTTAGCAATGCGTCCACGCAGCAGAGCATTGGAGAAGCTTCACGGGCCAAGCGCCGTCCTGGGCCAGAGAGAGGAACCGGAGCCTCACGTGGCAGCGTCAGAGGGGGACTTACGGAGCAGCGAAGGCGGGTGGAGGAAGGAAGGGAGCACGCCCGAAGATGGGGAGATGGAGGAGAACACACGCAGACGCGGCAGTGCGAGGGGAGAAGGGCCGGCTGAGAGCGGGTGCTGGGGGAGGGGTGACGCGGAAACCCAGACCTCACACTCCGCGGTCACAACACCAGGGAGGCGCAGTGAGACCCTGGCGGGAGCAGCCAACAGGAAGAGTGCCAAGAGGGCCGAGGTGGACGGGCACAGACCCCAGGTGCCACCGCATGTTCAGAAGGGCCGGAGTGCTGAGCGGAAAGATCCACAGTTGCCGGCGAGGGTGCGCGCCGTAGCCTGCGCGTCCAGGCGGTGGAACCGGGCGTTGAAATGGTGACCGCAGAGAAGGAGGGAGGAGGCCAGGCCTGCCGGAGTCAGGAGGACATCTCGGTGTCCTGGGGGATGGGCCGGGACAGGGGACGAGGAGACAGGGATTCTGGAGCCCAGAGGCAGGACAGGAAGGATGCTGACAGTGGTGGTAATGAAAGTTTTAGGATTGGACAGGGCTCCCCGTGAGAGGGTGAGGAGGGGACTGAGGAGAGGGCAGGAGAGCTAGTGAGAGCAGGCAGGTGAGCAGGTCCCTACCCACAGCCCAGGGCAGGGTGCAGGGGACCCCGCTCCCAAGAGTCCACGGGCAGGACTGTGGATGGCGATTGGATCCTGGAGCCCCGGGGTGCCTGCTTCAGGGAGGTGAGGTCTGGTGGGAAGACCAGGGCCTGGGGTGGCACATGGGGCGGTCCTCTCCCTTCCTGGCTCCTGCCTGTCCCTCTACTTCCTGTTCACCATGAGGCGAGCCGCTGTCCTCCCCAGACCCCAGCGCCCACGCAACCACACAGGCCAGGAGCGAGACTCCTGGAGTGTGAAGCAGCTTACCTGTCCTCCCGTAAGTTGTGGGCTCGGATGCTTTTCCCAGTGACAAGGAAGCCGGCCAAGATGCTGGGCATCCATGACCAGGTGCAGGCAGCACCGGGAGGAGGCAGTTGGCCTCAGTGCTTGGGCTGCTTCCTGCTCAGGAGGGAGCAGGTGCTCACATCACCACCCACGGCAGCTCAGAGGCCAGCAGCAGCCTCGGCAAGAGGACTCTGGGCAGCGTGGCAGGGCGGAAATCCCAGGAGGAAGAACCGCACAGTGGGTCAGGTGCAACAGGCACCTACCGAAGGCTCCAGGGCAGGCAGGGATCAGGGCAGACACAGCTGTCCCCTTGTGACCCTGGTATGGGGCCAAGGAAAAGACACCCAGTATGCTAAGTCAGTGCGCACCTGCCCTACCAGCAGGGCATCCTGAGGAAGGCGCAGAAAGCATGTAAAGGAACCACAGCACCTGGCAGTGACCTCTGAAGAGAGGGGCTCAGCAGGCATGGGGACCCTGGGGGAGGAGTGGGGCCCAGCAGACGGAACAGATGGCCCACAGCTTTGAGGCCAGGAGTGGGCTGGGCTGGGCGCCGTAGGTGGGGCAGCCAGCGGGAAGAGAGGAGGGACGGTGACCACAGAAGCAGGGGCCCTGGAGACTCCTGCCTTTACGACAGCCCACAGGGCCCTTCAGGAAGACAGTGCAGCCCCCAGGGAGCTAGGATGGCGTGCAAGTGGGGATGGCAGCCATGCCAGAGGACCCTGCAGGCTCTGCTGTGTGTGCTCCTTGAGGAGCCCTCTGGGGCTCGAGTCCACTTCTCTAAGACATGTCCCACATCCATGCCCTTTGCAGCGGCCTCCATGGCCCCGTCCACACTGCTGAGGACACACGTCCTCTTGGGCTTGCTGAGCGCCACCCTCGAACAGCTCATGTGGTGACCCTGTGCCCCTGCTCTGGGCTGGTCACTGACTTTGGTCCAGCCAGTGAGAGCCGTCCTCCCTGGGGCCATCGAGGTTGGTCCATGCTTGGGCATGTGAACCCAGCCAGGAAGTTTGGAGTTAGTTCCTGCGGTTTGCTGGAACTGTTAAGAGAGAAGTGGTTCTCCACCACGACATCTGACAGGGTGGCATCAGCCTGGAGCCTGGGGCTGCCGAGGACGGCTGCCCAGACATGGGGGGCAGCATGGCAGGTGGGGTGCAAGAGGCCTCATCACCCCACCTGGGGCTTGGGCTGGTGGGATCCCAGGGGCTGCACCTTCTTCTCGCTTTGAGGACCAGGAGCCCGCAAGTTCCTTCCTTCCCTTGTAAATGTGACTTTCTGTCCTGCACGACTGACCCTCTCCCATGTGTGCAGCCTCGTGCGTGCTTCGCCTCTCCAGCCCTCAGCCTGGTAGACTGCGAAGGAGAGGCTCTGCGGGGTGGAGGCAGCCGTGTGCCAGGCATATCCGCCGCCACCCTAGCAGCACTTTCCAGGTCCCATCAGAAAACAGCTAACGCCTGATGGGGCTGCTGTGCCCAGTGTAACGATGGGTGTGGGGCAGCCTGCAGAAGTGAGGAGAGTAGAGCTCTGTGGAGACCACGCGTGGGCATTACCACAACTGTGTGTGGGCATTGTGGCCTTTGGAAAGAGGTGTGGCGTCTGTCCGTGACCCACCACAGGCTGGGCCCTGGGAGATGGAGACCGGGCCCTTCCCTGCTTCTTCCGGGTGTATTCCTGGAGCTCCCACTGGCCAACCACAGCTCAGACAAGGTGCCTAGCGAGCAACTGACAGTCTAGGCCAGCCTGTCAGCAGGCAGGGCGCAATGGAGACATGGTCCGAGAACTGCACGGGCAGAACATGCTCCTTCGTGCCGCTGCCCCCTGTGGCTGCGCTGTGCTCTGGGAGCCTGGAGCATGCACCTTGCACCTGCCCCGCCTTCACGCACCGAGAGCCTCTGGATGAACCACGGATGCCCCAGCCGGAGGTCACAGCACCGCGTCAGGTGGGCTTTCTTGGTCCACGCTGCTGTTCTCAGAGTCAGAGCCACTGATTGGCACCCGCATGGCTGCCGCTCCAGCCGCTCCGAGCCCACCCGCCCCTGCCGCACTCCAGCCTCCCTCATCCCGGGGCTCCCGCCTGCATCTCACTTCCCGCTCACTTCCGCCCACTTGTCTACCCCGCCCACAGTGGATACCAGTGAGGTAATGGGGTGCTCTGGGGGGCCTGATGTTCTGGGCGAGGCCACAGCGCTGCTGTCCTGGCAGGGGACAGTAATTAGCACAGCCTATTGTTGTGCCTTTGTCGTCAGGAGCCCTTTCCTTTCTTCCTCCCCCAATACTTCCAGCGATAATTGTTTACTCGACTAAGGTCTTCCGCCTTGATCAGGGATATGGCACTAAGAAGCCCGTTGAGGCTCGGCTTCGTCCGTGCACCCTTTTAGCACATGTTCCGCGAGCAGGCGGCTGCGCAGGCGCACGTGAGGGTCGGCTCGGCAGAGATAGTTTCAGCCAGGGATGTGGGGTGAAGCCCGAGCCCTCTACAGGGGTCCCAGCTGGCCCTGTCGCCTGCCTGAGAGTGGTTCCCCTCAAATTGCCACCACTCACCCACATCATCACCTGCTCTTCCTATTATTAAGAAAAGACAGGTGGACCCAGGATTGTCCCCCTCCGACCCTGTGACTAGCAGTCCTCACCTCCTGTGTGCCTGGGTGTGAGTGGATTTGGAGACGGGGCCTCTCACGGGCACAGGAGGTTAATGAGGCTGCTAGGGCGGGCTCTGTGTGACTCTGGTTGGTGTCCTCACAAGAGAAGGACACAGACATACAGAGAAGTGACCAAGAGCAGACACGGAGAGGAACTGTGTGCAGGCCAAGAGCAGAGGCTTCTGGAGGAGCCGGCCCTGCCGACGCCCCGATCCTGGACCTCGGCTGCCACGACTGAGGAGATGGGATTCTGTGCTTCAGGACATGCAGGCGGTGCTATTTGTTACGGCAGCTGCAGGTGACTGATGCAGATCCCTTAAAAAAACGCAGCGTAAGCCTGCCTTTTGTGACGGTCCGCATCTATTCCTAGCACGATGGGAGGCTGAGGCAGGAAGATGGCAAGTTCAAGCCCAGCCTGGGCTACTTCATGTCTTAGGGAGACCACCTTAAAATGAAAACTGCCGAGGCTGGGGACGCAGCTCAGTGCAAGGCCCTGGGCGCAGCCTCCAGCACCGCACGGAGCGCTGCCCTCTCTCCTACCTACAGCTCTGCTCCCAGCCACAGCACTAAATTCTCCAGCCATTTGCTCACTTTGCTCCTTCTCCGCAGCCCCGGATGCTGTCGCACCAAGCCCTTGCTGAACCGGCCCTTGCACAGCCCCGCAAGAGGCCGTAATGCCCCTCTTGTTCAGTCACATGCGGGCAGGGCGCCCTCCTGGCACACCGTGCCTGCAGTTCCCACATCGGCACACCCTGCTCCTGCTTGGTCCCCTTGGTGGTCCCTGCCCTGCCACCTGCCTCAGGACAGGCCCTCTCTCTTACCTCCCAAATACTCTGCCATCCTCCCCTCCCCCTGACTGCAGACTCAGATGCCCTCAGACACTTCTCACCACGTATCAGTTACCTTTCCCTTGCTGGGACAAAAGACCCAACATAGCAACTTAAAAGAAGGGAGGTTATTGTGGTGCACAGTTTGGGAGAATTCAGCCTATGGTCAGCCTACTCCAAGGAAAACAGTGGTGGAAGGGATTGGCGGAGGAAAGCTGCTCATGGTGGCCAGGAGGCAGAGGGGGGGAAAGAAGCCAGGATGAGACGGGCCTCTGGAGCTGGCCCCCGACCTGCTTGTCCTCGGCCCCACCTGCTAACGGCCCATCCCGCTGTGTGCCCGCCAGCAGTTACCCCGCGGATGAAGTTAGAGCCCTTGTGATCCAACAGCCTTCCAGGCTTCTCTGAACAGACCCAGACGACGGTCAGGGGGACCCTCCCTGCCATCGCAGACAACGTGCTCTCTCTCGATGCCTCCTGCCATTCTGAGCCACCCTTTGCCATAATGCAGCCTGCGTTTTCTTGTTGCCTCTGCCTTCGCTTGGTATCACAGCATTCCCAATTCAGGCGCTCCGCAGCGTCTCACAGCCCGTGGCTCCTCCCCAGCCTGGAGCAACTTCCTGCAGGTTTTCAGACTCCTGGCTCTTCTCCTTCAGGCAGCAGCCCCGCGTCACCCTGGTGCTCTCTACAGAGCTTCCCACTCCCCGCTTGGGTGCTGCCGACTCAGTCTGGCTCCCCTGCAGAATACTGGCTTCTCGGGCACTCAGCCACCTGCCTCGCTCTCAGTCTTCCCAAGCCACCCAGCCTGCAGGTGCTGCCCTGTGACTGATGGTACCAGCAGCCCTGAGAGCTAGCCACGCTGGACTCTCCTGGCACCTGTGGCTCTCCCGGCCCGCTCATTCCTGGCAGCATTTGTCCCAGTGGTGCCCCGCTGATGCCCCCCAGTGGGTCCTGACACCCAGAGCCCTACCTCATGCCACACCTCTGGGAAACTGTCAAAGACACCCGCGTCGCTTCCCTGCAGCCCTGTTGACATGTGAATTCTCCAGTAGAATTGTTCCCGCACCTATTTGCTGTCCTCGCACCGTAAGGTCTCCGCCTGTAGGAGACTCAGGCCCAACATCCCTCAAGTCCAGCAAAGTTCTGAGACACTTTGGAGACCCTGAAGACTACCTGGGAGAAGGAACAAAGGCACAAGCACATGCAAATCAGGCAGCGCAGCCCCTGGCTGGCGAGGGCAGGGACTGCCTTCCGGCACAAAAGTGGACGCACGGCCAGGCGCTCGCCCTCTCTGTGCAGATGTCAGTTTAAGCTAATTGAGGATGTTCACGTAACAGCGCACTCCAAGAGCATTCGCCCCGGTGGGCTTCCATCAGCCAGCATGTGTGAGCGGAGAGTTATGCCTCAGGCACAGGATAAGACGCTTCTAGGCATGGGCTGCGACTTCTCTGTTTTTGCTGAAGAGATTGAGCACGGCAGGATCCCACGTCTGTGCGCTTCAGATGCTCCTGCTTCCGTTCATGATGATAATAGTAAGAACAATGACCTTCGCAGAGCGTCCTGGCTGCGGTCAGAACGCGCCATCTGCTTTAGGCCGACGCCCTCACTGAATCCTTAAACCGGCCCTGGAGAGGAAGTGGCCCCCGGCCGGCTTTGCAGACGAGGCCCCGAAGCTCAGCACATTTGAGCGACGCGCCCGTGATCAGCCAGCCGGGAAGGATTACAGCCTGGACTTCAAGCACATGCCGCGTAGTTTTCTGAGCAAACGCGTCCTGTTTACGCGGGAGGGGAGTTGCAGATGAACGCCCACTCTTCACGCTGCCTCAGGACTGCCTTGGGTGCCAGAGAGGATCACCCAGCGCACGGTGGCTGGGGCACAACAGCTCCCGGCCTCGGCCTTGGCCTTGTGGGAACGGCGTGATCCTGCTGTCCCAGGAGTGTGGCGAGTGCGGCTGGGCCCAGGGCCACACTGCCACAGGCGCTGCCATCTCCCCATCCCTCAGGGCTGGTTCCGGCCTCAGGCAGCCTCCATTGGTGGTGCTGGGAGACCCTGGGAGGTCGAGTCCTGCTGGATCTGGGTACAGCGGAGGTGCCCGGGAGCCTCAGATTTCCTGCGTCCTCGGGCTGTGGTCTCAGCCATCAGCACTCTTCCCTGCGCCCGCCTGGAGGGTGCAAAGCCCTGGTAGGCTGGGCCTGGCTGTGTGCCACTGCATAGACCAGAGGAGATGGGAAGAGGAATTTGAATGCACTCCGCAGGGGAATGGGGAGAAAGCCCCTCCTCCCAGGCTCGCTCCTGCGCTACACCTGGCCCGCCCAGGCAAGGCTGGGGTCAAAGGCCCCCTGTGGCTACCGGTGCACTGCAGAAGCATCACCGTGGCTCTGGAGAACCTGCCTGGGACCCCAGCGAGCCAGAGAACCCAGATATCTGCTGAGCCTCAATAGTAGGAGCAGAGGAAAGCTGGGGCAGACACACTGGGCATGTTGTAGGTGCCAGCTCCCCTCCCATCCAAGCTCCCGCTAGGAGAGGACAGGGACTCCTGAGCACTGGCGACTCTCAAGACCCAGGACAGAGTATGGGTTCCTTAATGGCTTTTACCTCGGCCAGTGCCAGGGAGAAACCAGGAGGCATTGGCCGTGCCTGAGAACAAGAGCTCACGTTCGTATTCTGTCTCCTCTTCCTGCAGTGCACTAGAAAGTGTGACCTGGACATGAGGCGGAGCTGGGGGCTGCAGCACACAGGTGCATGTGGAGGGGTGGCGGGAGGGGCAGGTGGAGGCAGAGGACTCGGAGAGCTGTGGGGACGTCCAGATGTAAGTACAGAGAACAGCTGTGCTTGTGCTCCGTGCAATAGGCCCCATGCGATTGTGCAGTTTAGTAATTATACTAAAAATTTCTGGGCATCTTATAATGTCACTTGCTCAATTTGCAAAACCCTAAGGCAGAACTGCAAAAGGGAGAAGAGTCAGCTCCCTGTTGGGGACCTGGATGAGTCCCTGGATCAAACTGTACCTGAGCCCAGAAGCCACAGCAAACAGTAAGGTCCCTCCTCAGTGTGGGCTGCGTTTTCTGTGGTTCTAGGGATGGCAGTTGGGGTGTGGGGAGGAGACCTAGAGAATACCCTGTGTCACTGCCATCCTCACCAAGGTCCAAGGGGCCAGGCCCCCTGAGAGGTGTCTCTGTCAGGAAAGGCACATCTCCTGGGCAGTCGCAGGGCTCTGTACAGCCTGGATGCTGAGGCAAGCGCTTTGTAGTAATCCGCTCACATAAGCCCCATCCCGGGTCTGTAACTGGGATGTTCTCGTTTGTCCTCATGTGACGCTGAGGGATCTGAGGCTTAGGGAGATTAAATGATTCATCGAAGCCCTCATGAGAGGCAGCGCTGGGGACTAAATCTGGGCATTGAGCATCTTCCGCCTGCTTAGCCCTCTGCCCTTCTGGGGGCTGCAGGAGGCACAGCCGTTTGTATAAAACTCCCTTCATCAGACATATTTTGGTTTTGGTTTTGGGTCTGGTTTTGCAGTACTGAAGGCCAAACCTAGGGCCTTTTCCATGAGCTACATCCCCAGACCTTTATAAAAGCTTTCTGTTGAGGCAGAATGGGAGGGTCTTGCTAAGTCCCTAAGTTGCCCAGGCGGGGCTCAAGCATGGGATCCTCCTGCCTCAGCCTCCCAGGTACTAAGACTCCCAGTGTGCACCACTGGGCATGGCTCCATCACGTGAGCCTCAGCAGCCCCCAGCCAGGGGGATGGCCAGCTGGAGACTTGTGCTGACCACCTCCAACTGCCCACTCGTGGCAGGAAATGAGGATGCTGGCCTTGGGGCATTGTCCCTCCGCACTTCCACTTGGGGGTCTGCATCCCTGTGACTCATTGATACAAGGACATTAGACCTCCCCTATGACATAAGGAAAACAGTGTCACTCCCAGGCTGCTAGATGGCTGATGAGCTCATATCCCCCCAAGTCAAAGAATGACTTATAAGGGACAGTGGAAGTTAAGAGTAGGGCATGTTATTGGGGTGGAGACAGCTTCTGCCTGTGAGAGACAGAGGGGACCAGAAAGTGGGGCACCCTAAGCCCACTTCTCAGAGGAAGTTCCATAGCGCAAAATCGCAAGGTGGTGCGAACACAAGGTGGGCTTGACGTGGTACAAGACTGTGATCACCCAATAAGTTTACAAGTACTGGGCCGGCTAGACAGCTCAGCTGACTAAAGAGCCTGCTTCAGCAGAGTGCAGGGACCAGGGTTCGATCCCCAGCGTGCCTGCCGGCCCCGCCCCCAGGGTGCACTGAGTCTGAACGTGATGGCTTAGGCCTGTAATCCCAGCCCTCGGGAGGCTGAAAACAGGAGGATCACTACAGTCCAATCTGTGTAGTGAGACCCTGTAGACCTTGTACTAATACATTAAAAAAAAAAAAAAAAAAGAAAGATTACAAGTACAGTCGCTGAGGTGACATTGGCCTAGTAGGGAAGCAGGTCACACGGCAAGTGTGCAAGGGTGGCTGGCACAAGGACCTCTCCTGGAAGGGGCAGTCGGGAGGCCCATTCCCCCACCCAGGTAACTGAGGCCTGTTTAGAACATCCATTACCGCTTATCCCTCGGGGAAGCACGCAGGTGTAGGCATTCCGTCTTTGTCTCCAGGCCTGGCCTCGCACACATGGGTCTGTACCTGGTGTGACGTGTTCCCACTCTCTGCACTGGCTTCCTCGAGGACCCAGCCCCGTCTGACTGCCCGAAACCCTTCCACTAACTTAGCTGAATGGTCTACAATATCATGACCTCGGATGCTGAGCATTGTCTTTTTTTCTGAGCTTTCACTTTGCCCCCTGCCTGTCAGCTCCCTTAGCAAGCTTGGGTAGGAAACTGTACTTGCACAAGGTATTACTGCTCCGGGAGCACTCCCAGGACCCCTTCTCACCTGGCAGCACACGGGCTTGGGGTGGAGGCTGAGGCTGAGGGAGTGTGAGTCCCTCCCCGTCTCGAAGGTGAAAACCAAAAGGGGGGCCCAGGCTTCATGCAGCCGTACCTGCACCCCGACGCTGCGGCTATGCAGGCCCCTGCTTGGCCACGCTGCTTGCAAGACCCAAGTGGGTATAAATCTTAGCTGACAGGCACAGTTAACCTTGAAATGTTTATTTCTTTGTTTTTCAGTAACTCAACTTAATTACTCTCTCAAGACCCCATTTTTTATGATCTGGCAGGGAATTAACCTCAGTCTCCCTGTGCCGCTTCTGGGGGCAAGGAGAAGGTCAGAGGAGGACCACACGGGGCTCCAGCTGGGGGAACACTCAGCCACCTGCCCTGCTGGGTCTTGAGGACCGGTGGCCCGGGCAGCACGGCGACCTGGCCCTCTCGCTGTAGCGGATCCTGGCTCCTTCCTCGGTGTTTCCAGAAAGGCCCAGGACAAGATCGCCTTCTCTTCATCTGGGAACTTGCGCCTCCCCCATCCAGCTTCTGGCTAAGCGCTCAGCCCTTCCGGTTCTCCTTAGGTCCCTGTTCCACTTAAGTTTTTCCCAACCCCTCACCCCGCAGGGCCGGATGAGCACAGGGATTGCACCCGTGATTTGAATATATGTTATTATTTCCAATAACTTCTCTAACAAAAGAAGCCCAACAACACAGCAGTTGATACTGTAGAGGTTTATCTCCATCTTTCAGAGTCTGGGGCAAGCGCTCCAGGTACCAAGGAACCTGCATCCTCCACCTGCTGGTTTGGCCAGCACCTCCCGCCCCGTGGCCCTGCCATCCCCTGACACCTCGCTGCTGTCTGGGTGGCCCCAGGGTCCACCCAGGGGAAGTAGAAGAAGACCAGGGAGTGGACACGCTTCCTTTCCTATAGGTGCAGGCCAGAATGGCAGCTTTATCCTACTGTCCACAGCTCTTAGTCACGTGGCCAAGCCCAGCACCAAGGGAAGCCGGGAAGCACGTAGAGGATGGGGGTGGGGAGAGTTGCGGTCGCTGCCCAGTCACTGACTAATACTTTTCTGCCACACACAAATCCCTCGTGTGGCAAAGCTTTCCAAAGGATGCAGACTGGGGTGTGTTCTCAAGGCTAAAGCAGGTGCAGATGTACCCTCGAGTCCCTGAGGCAGCAGGAGCCGGGGGGCTGCGACAACCCATGACCGAGGTCTCTGGGAGCCGCCCCACCCTCTGCCCCGCCTTCAGGGGCTCAGGACTTCTGCGCTGATGTATCTCCGGGCTGCGCACGCCTGCCCAAGCTAAAGCAGGGCCCTGAAACACCTGGGCAATCTCGGGGCCCTCAGGGCCAGCTTGGATCACCCTAGCCCATCCTGGCTAACAGAAAGTCCTGCGGGCAGGAGGAACAAGACCGTGGCACAGCCCTGTGGCCTCAGCCAGGCTGTGCTGTTGTCACGCTGGGCTGGTATCCTCCTGGGGTTCCACCACCACAGCCAGCTGCGCCTATGCAGACGCCCTGGGCGGGGTGGCTATGCTGCCTCGTGGGAGTTGCTCATGCTGGGCCTGTGAGGGGAGGTTCTTGGTAGCGGAGCACTCACACTGTCCCCTCCTCCACTGTGCAGAAGTGCACTGTCCACACAGCAGGCCATCACGGCCAGAAGAGGACAAGGTGGAGAGCTGGCTGCCGCTGGGCTCCCTGGCTGGGCACAGGTCTTGCCTTTTACATACAGGAGCTGCTGCATTCCGAAGGGGCGCCGGGGATCACAGTGCTGCACGCTGAAGGGGCGCCGGGGACTGGGGTACAGGACTTCTAACAGCCTTGCAGTAATTGCGTGACTTCCGGGCATGATGGTGGAGGCGTCGCTGTGACCCAGCCGGAAGGCCTGCCTCCTTTCCTTTCCCGCCAGCCCCCCACGGGTCCTTCCAGGGGGGATGATGACCAGGCCCTGGCTGGGGGCCATGCTGTCACTGAGCGCTCAGATGCTGACCAAGAGGCTCACTCCCTGGGAACATCTGAAACCCCCCTGGGAAGCAAGAGGGGCTGTGGGGCAAAGCAGAGGACAGATGGCCCCTGGAGTACAATAGGCAGGGACAGCAGGCTGTGAGGAGAGGTGGGCTCAGTGCTGCAGAGACCAAGAGGGCGCAGGAATGGCCTGGCTGTGGGGGCTCCAGGGAGCCCTCGGAACCCCTGGAAAGAGAGTGGCCCAAGCCAACTCCCCATCCACACTCATCCCGGTCAGGTCAGATCCCTTCCCACTGGCTGAACCCAACCGGAAGCCAGTAGAGCAAGGACCTCTGCTGTGTCCTGGAAGGGCTGCCCAAGCCATCTGGCAGGAAGGGCCCCGAGGAGGAGGAGGAGGAGGGGTGAGGGACAAGGTCACAGGGCAGCTGCAGGCAGCCACCAGTGCCTGGGCAGCAAGAATCAAGCCATGGCCCAGCCGTAAGTGGCTGTCACCCGGCACAGACCACCTCCCTGCGTCCACCACGACATTTGCTCCCTGTCCCTCCTGGTGTGGCAAGAGAGAGTGTGCATGTGCGGGGGCGGTGGGGGGCCGCGACATGGGGGTGCTCTATACTATGCCAGTCCACGGAGGCTTGCGGCTGCTCCAGGGTGCCCCTAGGAGGTGCTGTCGGCAAACCTGGCTGTGCTCATCTGCAGTCGGCGCCCCAGGCCCCTACGGCAGCTGCGGGCCGAGACAGCTTCCTTGTGCCTAGTGAGCAGCTCCAGCCTCGCCGGACTGGAAGGGCTGGGCAGCTTCTTCTGATCTCCAGGAAAGTCAATTTAAAAACAAGCATTAGAATACAAAAGAATCAAACCTGTACTCGCCAGCTTCTCAGAGCACCACAGGGCGGTAAACAGCAACTTGCTGGTTCTGGGGTGGCAGATCCACTGATTTAGGTAATGGCGCGTGAGTACTTTCAAGTTAGTGCCCCATTATACAGTTAAAAAAAGAAAAGGAAATAGAAAGGAAAACTTTTCTCCTGTTTCGAACACTGCATTACACAATTTTGCCTGCCTGAACAGACCACTTACGAATCGGTAGGTCAGTGAACTTCTAACATCCATAAAAAGATAGCTTCCTCAAGTTAGGTGGCAGTGTACCTTGCGCCACTGAATTCCCAAAATGTACCAAGTTTTTCTTTCTGTGCTTCAAATAAATAGAAGAAGTAGTTAATGATACGGACCTACAACTTGCCATTCATGCCTCAGCGCACGTGGGGCTGCGCGCTCCGCTTCCGATAGCGCGAGCGTGTTCAGGTCTGTGAGTGGCACGTGCCACCTCCGCGGGACATGTCTGGAGGCTGAGCTTGGCTTCCTCTAGATAGCCGCCTCCTTGTTTAAAAAAAATACATTTTGAAGTGGTTCATGATTTGCTTGGCATTATAGGAGCAAGCTGGTGCTAAGGAGCTTTTAAATGGTATGTGAGCAAAGCTGAGCTGTAAGCCTTCGTTCAGGAATGTGTATTGAGATTATAGAATTGGGCGCAAGGTTGGTAGGGGTGAAAGTGGGTCTGGCTAAGGGCATCCTTTATGGCACTGTGATCTATCCTTTCCTTGAAAGTTTTTGAACAGCGGAAAGACCCATTTTGTTGCAATTCCCCATTCTAGTTTTTAAAAGAAAAAAATCGCAAGCCCTGTAAATGGCTTGTATTGAACTTTTACATTTGAATTAAAAATTGTTAAACATAAAATATGAAGTTAGTTCCCCAGTTCTCTTATTTGTTGCGTGGGTTTTGCAAGGAGGACCCGCCGTCCCGCCGTCCCAAGGGTCCCTGAAGAGCCCTCTCATGCCACCAGCTAATTACTGTGGGGTCAGGAGGTCAGACTGAGTTCACTATCACCAAGCTGATGGGCAGCTAACAACCTCCAACCCAGTTTCAGGGTTAACGAAAAAATGAGATTTCTCTCGGCAAACCTTTCAACAAACACAGACTCCTCAGTAAGCGTCTCTGGCCTCCCAATGGAAGGTCAAGGCGCTTGGAAGGAGTAGATGTCTCAATCTCCTGCGAGAGCCCTTTGCCCCCTTTCTTTCGCGGAAGGGTGAGGCAGACATTCGCCTTCATCATCTCGAGATGCAGAAGCCTGGCGGGACTTGGCTTCTCCACGAGAGGCGCCATCTGACCGACTGGCCGGGGTGTTCCTGCTGGCCTCGAGCTGGGCCCCTGGTACCCGAGTGTCCCTGGCTTTTGAGCTTTGTTCTTAAAAGCTGCTCCTTGAGGGTGGTGGCCGTAACGTCAGGCTGGAGGCAGGGCGTGGGGAGCATCTGCAGTTTCCACATGTGCCACCCTCGGCATGACTTCACGTGCGAGGAGGGAGGCCGCGGGGAGGTGGGAGGCATGGCGCCTGGGTGGACGCCCCGCCCGGGGCTCGGGGGACTAGGGCCTCCCCAGGCCTCGTTCCTTGGCCTTGGGACCTCATCGGGATGATTTCTGTTAAAATCTCCTTTCCAATCTTCATGAAGACAGAAAGAGGAACCAGGGAACAACTCCGCAGGAGACAGAGCAGTGGCATTTGGGGCTGCCGCGGTCACTAAATGCCAGAAGATGTCGTTTACTTGCCGAAGCAGAGCGTCACAGCATCAGCTGCTTGAACCACAGTGCTCCAGTAAGCGGAACCGGCGTGATGAGACTTCCGCCAAGGGGGCAGGTGGGCCGGGGCCAGGGACCTCTGAGAAGTGCCGTCACTCTGAGATAGATGCTGACCCCTACCAAGAGCCCGAAACACAGGAAAGCGGTGACGGTGCCCACACCGCCCACGTCCGAGGATACAAATTGATGGCAATTTGAGCTCTCCCCAAGGGTTTTCCAGATTCTTCGCCTTAGCAATTTCCTGGTAAATGTTTCTAGAGAAAATACAGGAGCAACTTAGAAGGCCCTGGATGCACCTTTTCCATGAAAGAGGAAGACACAGAACAAAGAAATCCACACTCCAGCGGGCACAGCCTTCTTCCCGTTAGTACCAGCGTAATGAGCAGAAAACTTGGTTGGAGGAAGACGGAACTTGTTCTAGACCTCGGGAAGGTCTCAGGATTGCAGTCAGAAGTGAGTGGAGCTGACAGAGCACCCCATGATGGTGTCGCAGGGTGTGGGACTTTCCTGTTGCCGCGGAAGTACATCTTGCATGCGAGCACTCGGATCCTGCCGCGTGACCATCGCATTTCTGTCTCTGTCTCTGTCTCCCCCAAGGCCTTGGCACTGTGCCATATCAGCAACCCTTTTTTTTATTTTGCCCGTGTCCTTCTCCTCGCTGTCTGTCCCATCTGCCCCTCCCCATGCCCGCTTCCTCTCTGCCTGGTGCTCGCCCTTGCATGCTGTCCTGTGCCTCTCTCCTTAGTCCTCAATAAAACTGTGTCACTTGCCTGTGCTCTGCATGCACCTCGGATGTGGGTTGGAAGAGGAGCAGACCCCTGGGACGGGGGCTCCCGCATGACACTAGGACCCCTCCTCTGTGCACGTGGTGACCGACACGTGGGAGCACCATGGGGGCCTCAGACACTCCAGAGGGGACCTGCAGAGGCAGAGGACAGACCAGACAACGTGGGCCCCTCCACTCTGCCAGGGACAGCACCTCCTGGGGGCTCCCACTAAATGGCCCCTGGTGATTTTCAGGTGAAATGTCTTTTCTAAAGGCTGGTGACTCATCGCGCCTCAGGAGAGCATGAGGCTGCCTGTGGAGACTCCTCCCAGGGTGGATCCAGCCTGGAAAGCCCGTGCCCATCTTCTCCTGCTCGTCCTGGCTCCCCACGTCCTGTGTCACTACAGCTGCGTGGGGAGCCCCTCTTCGCCCACCTGCGACTCACAACTACAGGCTCACAGAAGCAGGAAAGGGAGCTGTCACACGATCAGCAGACGCCAGAAATCCACCCAGAATAGCACTTAGAAGTATAAAGAACAGAGTTGGGGTGTGATGGCGCACGCCTGTAATCCCAGCCGTGGGGAGGCTGCCAACAGAGGGTTGCTGGAATCTGAGCTGCGTGTGAGACCCTGCACAAAATGCAAAATACAAAAAAAAAAAAAAAAAAAAAAAAGAAAAAGAAAAGAAAGATATATAAAGAAAAAAGATAAAACTAGGAAGACGGAGAAGAACCCCCAGTCACCCAGAGTTGGGGGTGGACAGGTGGAGCCCAGCAATGGTCCGAGCAGTGAAGCATTCTGTACAAGGTGGCAGTGGACGCAGACCCCACGCATGTGTGGGGGGCGCAGACCCGCCCAGGACCCGGCACGCTAGAGCTCCAGTCCCACCGTGGACTCCCACCTACAGCCGTGTGTCCGAGTCCACTTTTCTGAACCCTAAACCTTCTCAAAAAGGAGAATATTAAAGCAAGTTGAGCCCCCCGCCGATCCTGGGGCACTCGCCGACCTCGCCGAGGACCAGTCCACCCTGGACATGCTATGCGCCATGTGCTGTGGCCTGGGCAACTTCCCAGGTCTAGCAGGACAGTGGCCATGTCCACTGAGCCTACGAGGCCTGACCTGGGTCTGAGAGATAGCGGTGACAGTGGTCCTCATGGTGGGCTTTCTGGCAGGACCACCCAACAAGCTGTCCACCTCTCCACTCTTCTCCCTGCCCCTCTACTCCTTTCTCCAGCCTCAACCCCAGGGTCCCCTTCATGCCACTGCACACAGTCACCGTGCGCAGAGCTGCCCCCTCGCCCTCCCAGCACACCTGGCTGCCCTCATCTGCCCTGCTGTGCCATCCCTGGGGCAGCGGCTTCCTACGCCTTTCTCTCTCCTGAGCATGGGGAGACCCCAGGAGGGTACCAGGCCAGGCTCCCGCGTTGTTTACCCAAGAAAGCAAAATCAATCAGAGTGAGGCCATTTGAATAGTTAATTAAAATCCCAAGACATGGCAATAATAGAAGTGGTCCTCTACGACGGAGTCAACCAGTGGTTAGTTACAACCATAAAAAATTAATCAAGAATAATTTACTACTTAATATTGACATTTTATATTTCTCGTTCATGCTAAAGGAAACCCCATTAAAGAATCTAATTTACTTTGCATTAGGCTCGCCTTTACAAGAATTGAACTCAAGTCTCGCCAGGTGATAATAGCGGAGCCGGCAAATTAACTGTGGCAAGGAAGCCTGTGCTGGCAGACGGAAGCCAAAGGCCGAGCTAACCTGCCACTGTTCTAACCTGGCTTGCAAGATTCTATTTGTTCCATGGCTGCAGCTGTGCCCTGAGGGGAGCCTGGGTTAGGCGGGGTCCGCCCACGAGGCCCCAAGTGGCACGTGGCTGCAGAGGCACTCAGTACCGTAGGCAGTGCGTGCAGTTGTGTGGCTGTGGCTGTGAGGTGTGGCACAGGAAAAACATCAGGCCTCTTTATAATTTCAAGTTCTAATCAGAGAAGAAAGGCCTCACTGTAAAATGGAATGAGGCATCCTGTGTATCAGACAGCTGTGATGAAACGCAAATGGTTTCGATCACAGCAGACGGAGGAGGCCGCCGCCGGCCTCACACCTGCACAGGCGCTCAGGGGCTCGGGCTGTGCTTAGCGTATGGGGATTTGAAGGAGCAAAAGCATGTGCATGTGTGTGTGTGCATGCATGCATGTGTGCATTGTGTCTATGTGTCTCTGAATGTGTAGACATTGTATGTATGTGTGCCTGCTTACATGTGTGTATGTGTGTGTGTGCTATCTGTATGTGTGTAAGTGTGTATGCATTATCCATGTACATGTGCAGGTGTATGTGTGTGCAATGTGCATGTGTGTACAAGTTAGTAGACACTGTATGTGTGTGCTTGCATGTTTGCACACGTGTGCATGTGTGTGTATGCATTGTCTGCATGTGTGTACGCACTGTCCATGTGGGTGTGCATCTGTGTATGTACTGTGGATGTGTGTGTATGCAGTGTGTACATGTGTTTGTGAGTATGTAGACATTTATGTATTGTGTGCATGCGTGTGGCGTGTGTGGGTGTGCATATGTACTGTCTGCACACGGGCATGCGTTGTCCATGCACACGTATGCTGTGTGTGCATGTGTGTAAGAGTGTGTACACATGCAGGTGGTGGCTCTGCATCCCCCTGTTATGGTGGGGCGCTGCCCCAGCCGTGGCCTTGAGCACAGCCGTGAGGCTCTGTGCCTCAGCAAAGTGGCCCCAGGAATCCTGACATCCAGGGCGAGCGCAGGCACAGGCAGCCCCTGGGGGTGCTTGCAGACCTGGATTAGGAATGCTGCTTCTCTTCCCAACGAGACGATCTTGGTCTTCAAGCAGGGATCTTATCATTTGTATGTTCTTAGATCCTGACATTTTGTAACACGGCAATAAAAGTTGAATGATTAGAGACCAATCAGTGATCCTCATTAAAAATAAAATCCTTAGGACAATTATTGAAAATAGGGGGAAAGAGTGTGTAACTTCGGAAGAAGAGGTTGAAAGGGAGAAATTTTTCAGCTAATAAAAAGCACAAAGAACGAAGCAAAGCAGGCTTTAGAAGCCTGGGTAAATAAAATTATTAAAAACGCGCAATGCACGAAAGAAAAGAATTCTAATCTACAAGTCTGATGATCGGTGGAAAATGAGTAAGTTCTGCGGTCAAGAGACCCGCCTTGCCAGGGAAAGGCTGCAGCACAAGGCTGCGGAAAGATTAAGAGTGTTAGCTTGGGAAATTGCCTCCTAAGCAAACCCTAGCCCAAGGAAGGCTGGGCTGGGCCTGTAACCATCAAGCCAGACAGACTTCAAAGCAAAAAGCATAAGTAGACATAACAACACCTTGGTCTGGCTACAGCGACCCGCCCACGCACACCCTCCAACTCTGGGTACATAAATAACCCGAAGTGAGTGCTTCTGAGCTTCGCTCTTCTATTTGGGGGAACAGAGAATGTACCTGCAGACCGACCAGCGAGAGGCCCTCGCTCTCTTGATACCCACAACGGGCATTTTAGGAAGGGCATCTGGATGAGGGGACTCCAGGGTCCCAGCTGAACGTCTGGGGACACTCAGAATGGCTGTCATCAAGTGCTCCATGGCCAGGTGCCCAGGGCCAGCGGGAGGTCATCAGGGAGTCTGTGGGCACCTTGAAGGCAGTGAGGTTGTAGCGTGGGTGCGGGCTTTCTTCTCTTTAATGAGGTCGGTGCCCCCTGGTGCACTCACCCTGTAATTCTGGGCGCCAGGCAGGGGCGTCCCCTCAGGAACTATTTCGGTTGTCTGTTCTTTTCTAAGAACTTTGTTAGGAGTTGCAGTCAACACAACATGTTCATTCCCAGGGATGGGAGAATCTAATGAGGGAGAGATATTTTAAACCAGTAATTGCACAAACACATCTGAAACGTTGCCTCTGGCGAGTGCTGTGCAGGAGACACGCGGGGTGGAGAGCCGCAACAGAGGCCTGGCCGCCTCGGAGCAGCCGGAGGGGCTCCTCCAAGGACGCGTGCTCCGTCTGAACTCTGGTGAGCAGGCGGAGGAAACAGCGTGTGCGAAGGCACTGGGACTGCAGGGCGCGCGCACCAGGGAGGCAAAACCAGGAGCCAGATGTGTGGCCAGAGACGGCAGGTGCAGCGCTCGCTGCTCGGCACGCCGTGGGGGCCTTGTGCAGCAATCCATGGCTCCCCGAGCTCTGAGGTCGGTGTCCTCGGAGGGAGAAGGCAAGGAGGGGTTGGCAGACAGGAAGGGCTTCTCCTGGCTGCAGCAAGAGGGCCGACTGTTGGCTAGTCGGATTGGAAGACTGGCCGCCATCACAGAGGAGAAGGGCAGCGTGGGTGAGCACTGGGCAGGAGGAGACAGCCACAGTGGACACGCGGAGGGCTGGGCTCCAGCAGACTCGGAGGTGGCAGGGACAGGTGACGGAGGGACAGGGAGAGGAAGGAGACGCTGAGTGCCCGCGAGGCCCGCTAGGCTTGCTATCTTCCTCAAAGTCAGAACGCTGAGGAGGACAGGAGCCCAGTGCAGGGCCGTCACCCCAGCTGTGCACATCTTGGGCTCCTGCACCCTTGCGCAGCAGCGTGAACTACCACAGCAAATGCGCCCCAGCCCGGCCCGCCATGAGAGTTCTGTCTGGGGGTAAAGTAGCCGAGAAACGGTCCTGACAGAGGTGGCCTCACTGTTCAAAATTGGGACTCTTTGTACAGTTTTTAAAAGGAGAAAGATTTATGTCATCTGAAGAGAAACCAGAGTATTTTGTAGGGTTTTTAAATCCAACGCGCACACACCCAAATTATTCTGCATCTCGGTTGTGCAGAGGCTCCCTCGTTGTCCTGCTCTAAGGCTTCGTAGTTTGGAACAATATGTAGCCCAAGCGGATGCAGTGTGCAGCCTCAGCCAGCGCGTTACCTTCTGGGACGACTCTAAGTTTCTTATTCATTCAGCAAAGTTCTTGCGCTAGCGTATTGTATTCCGGCTGCCTCCGGCTGCCTTTGACGCAGCGTCTCCTTGAGTATCGTAACTACTGCCGCCCTGCGGAGAAATTCAGACCAATTTACTGAAGCTCAGCACTGGCAGTGGACAAACCTACGTGATCAATAGAGTGGGAAATGGGTGGTATCCATGGCGACCTAAGAGGAAGACAGGAGCCACTTACTACAGAAGACAAACAGACACAGAGAGTAAGAAGACCCAGAGCGCACACACAGTCGCACCCACGGCTCGCCTGGCCACGAAGATTGCCACTCATGTGTTCTCTTCTTTATGTGGATGTGCGTTTTCCAGATGTGCTCCAATAATCCCAAGTCCTCTTTGTCCCCGTGCCAGGTAATGCCTCTCTGTCTGCTGGGTCTGGGGGCAAGCGTCGGTGATCACCAACAGGCGTCCCACACCCCTGTTCCTGCCTGAGGGAAGGCCACTTTTGTTCTGCAACTGTGAGGGAAGGGGGCTAGTGCTGGGGGCGGGCTGGGGGGAGTCAAGTTGCAGGGGTCCGAGCCCAGCACACTCATGCCTGGGGACACCGTTGCAAATTCCCACAAACTTCAGTGACACCTGGCCCACTCACGGCTCTGGAAGCAGCGGGCTGAAGTCTGGGTGTGGGCGACACACCTCAGGCCCAGGACCTGTGGAGGCTGCCTCTCTCCTGCTCCTGGCCTCTGGGTTGCAGCATCTTTGGCATCTGTGGCTGGGGGATGCTACACTCCACCCTCTGCCTCTGAGGTCCTCAGCACTCTCTCAGGTCTTGTCCCCAAAGTGCTCTCTGCTTAGCAGGACAACAGTCAGGGGATTCAGATTATTACTTGATTATATCTGTAAAGACTGCTTCACGCGAAGTCACGGTCACACATGCGGGGGGCTCAACTTAAGTGTGTCTTCTGGGGTACGCGGTGGGCCCCCAGCACAGGTGTCATCAAGCTTGGTTCATTGTCAGTCCCCTGGACAGCGTTGAAGACACCGGTACCCTAGAGACACCCAGACCTAGACCCAAATCTGTAGACAGAAGAGGCTCAGTGCTGTTGGGGGTCCCTAGAGACCTCAGCATCCACCCACAGTGGAGGCCCAGGGGCTTCTCAGGTCCGAGCTGGGCTTCCGGAGCCAGACCGCACCCTCCAGTCTTCTAGAAATCCCGGTCCCGGCCCAGATTCTGGTGTCTTTAGCCGGCTGGCACTGAAGGCTGTCCGGATCTCCTCGGTGACGGCCTGTGAGTGCGGGTGGGAAGCGGTGGGCTAAGCCCGCTGTGCTGGGTGCTGTACGTGGGAGATCCCGCAGAGGCAGGGCTGCACACACGGCCCGCTCTGCATGCGACCCAAAGGGGAGTCTGAGAATTTGTGGCGAAGGTGCAGAGCCAGCGGCTGCAGCTTTGTGCGTCTGGGGATTCCCCTAAGCGGCCCTGTCCTCCCGGAGCAGGAGAACACTCCGGCTGAGCTGTGAGCGTGCTGTAAGCTGTGTGTGCACAGGGGCCACTTTCCTGCCGTTCCGCGGCCGGCGTGCCAGCTGCCTTCACGGAATCACTCTCATTGAGGCGCAGGGCCCAGCAGGGAGAGCCCTTATATTTCCCGGATTTGTAGATACTGATTTGTGGCCCTGTGAAGACGCGCTGAGGACTCTGCAGCCACGTTGTGCCCATGAGGGCGGGTGGGATGCCAAAGACAGCAAAGGCTGAGAAGTGGTGGTCCTAGGCCGCCGGGGCGTGCAAAACTAAGCAGCTGCGCAGTCTCTGGTGGCACGGATCATGTTTAGGGTTAAAAGAAAAAATCTTGTAACATCATATAGCTGACTCAGAATCAGCCCTTTCTAGTCACGAGACCTGGCGTTAGTGGCAGGAAAAGTTTTTGAATGAGAGGGTCCCCTCATAGACACATGCCAAAACCCACAACCAAATACTAGAGCAACAGCAAGCAGAAGTGCCGAGACTGCACCCAGGATTTACACTGCCGAGCGCTGGTCAGGGTCATTCCCAGACTACCAGGCCTCTGCTGGTCTAGGGCTTCACTGGGATAAGCAGGAAGTACGGAGGCAGCGTGGCTCGTCCGCTGGGGGTTGGTTTAGACACTACACAGTGACCAGCTGTGCATCGCAGTGACCAGCCGTGTCTAAGAGACAGAGCAACCAGAACCGGAACAGGAACTGTGCCTGGGCGCTCACAAACTGAAGCACACTGGTCGGGGAGAGGGGCATTTTCTATTCCACTAGGAAGTCCAACCCAACTGCACTTTAAAAAGATGGCTATCATGACCAAGGGGGGTTATCCCAGGGATGGAAGAGCAGCTCACTGAAGGGGGTGCTATGGACAATTGGCACACAGCAGCATGGAGAATTTCAACATAGTTACTCTAATCAAAAGAAATTCACAAATAGTTCACACTACATCATTCTGCTTATATAAAAACAGAGACAATTCAGCCAGGCACTGTGGCGCATGCCTATCATCCCAGCACCTGGGAGGCTGAGGCAGGAGGATCAACATGAGTTCCAGGCCTACCTGGGCTATAAAGAGAGTTCAAGGCCAGCTTGAACTGTAGAGTGAGACCCTGTTTCAAAAGACACACACACAGACAGACAGGCAGAAAAGAGCCACTGGGCAATTTGAACTAGTTATGAGGCTAGGACACAGGTCAGCAGGGTAGGGTAGGGTGCTATAGTGACAAAGGGGCACAAGAAAAGTTGAAAGTGAATAGATATGCTCATTATATGGATTGTCCCGATGATGGCTACGCTGGGATATGGTGCAGACTTAAGCTACGCACTCCAAATATGAGTAATTTTATTATATATATGTAATATTGTAAATATATATATACTATATATTGACTTTGTCAGGATATATTTTACCTTATTATTATTATTTTTTGTACAGGGACTCACTATGCAGCTCAGACTCGTAATGATCCTCCTGTCTCAGCCTCCCCAGCTCTGGGATTACAGGCATGCACCACCACACCCAGTTTCTGTGGCCGGCACAGTGTACCCAGGCTCTGGGTATGCACTACTGGGGATCAAACCCTGGTCTTTGTGCTTGCCAGGCAGGCGCTTAGACTGCTGAGCTACCTCCCTGAACCACATTTTACATTTTCAATATGTGTTCTGTTACCCACAGTCAAACCTACCCACAGTCAGACCTACCCACAGTCAGACCTACCCACAGTCAGACCTACCCACAGTCAGACTCACGGTCCATGGGGAAAGCGAACATTTCCCTCTGAGACAGAAACGAGACGGATCTCGCCTCACGACCTCCACTTGTTCTGGCGCTGGAAGCCGTAGCCAGAGCCTCGCACGAGAGAAGGAATTAGAAGGGAAGCAGCAAACTCACTTCTGCTTGTCGCTGGCCTCACCTTACTGCATAAAAATCCCCAGCATTCCACCGAAGCTGCTAGAGCTAAGGAGTTAGGAAACACTGTAGGGCGCAAAGCACACACAAAACCCCTTGTGCTCCTGCACGTCAGCAATGAGCGCTCTGAAAAATTAGGCGAGAAAGCGGCCCTGCTCACGGTAGCACCGGCACAACAAACTACGCTGGGGCGAGCGCAGTGAGGGACGTGAGAATCTGTACGCTGAGAACTGCACAGCATGAATGGAAAACCGGAGGCGCCGCGCGCAGGTGGAGAGACAGCCCACGCCGCGGGCGGAAAGCGGCCGTGCGGCTGACCGTGGCGCCCAGCGCGTCCTGTGGCTTCGATGCGATGGCTGTCAAAATTTCAATGTTATTCTCCTCCAAAATAGTTTAAACAGTCCTAAGAATTCGTATGGAGAAACCAAAGACCGCTCAGACCACAACAGTCTTGTTCAAAAGGAGCAAAACTGGAGACCTCTTGCTCCCCACCAACTGTTGAACTTTAGAACCCCGACGTGCCCTTCTCTGCACTCGGAGGGACATCAGGACATACGCCCCCGCAGGCACCTCAGGGAGGGCGCTCAGCAGCAAGCTTTCAACAGCCACGGTGAGCTAGCACGAGTGCGCAGCAGGTAACTGGCCGTATCATTACATTACAGTGGTGTGCACACAACGGAACGTCACTCATCAGTGTACAAGGGCCACAGTGAGAAAGATGGGTCCCAGAACCCTGGCGCTGAGCGAACGCCATCAGTCATTACGTGTCGTGGGAGCGCATGTGGATGAAATTTTTAGAACGTTCAAAACTATCATGAAAAGTCTTAAATCAGCTTGGGAGTAAGAACGCAGACAGACAAAGACACTTGTGTGCTGGGGTGCAGTAGTCCAAGGCTGGAGCGGGCGCAGTTGTAGAAATTTAACACACCTCCTTGGCACGCGCGCTGGAAGCGGCTGGGATTTACTGCACATAAATTCACCCGAGTGGAGGGGCGAGGACGTGTGTGAGGCGGCAGAGCCTCATCTCTTTGGGAAGAAAAAATATATCGACACCCTGGATCTCTTCTCCAAGATAGTACGACGGGGCCATAAATTCAAGCTTTAATTTGACCAGAGTTTTTATTACAGTTATGCAGCAAGCTCACCACGGCCCTCCTAATGCCGCGTCTCCAGTGCGGCTTAAGTACACATTTAATGCGCCCCTAATGAGATCCGTTGGCCAGCTAATTAGTACGCAAGTTTAATGGGGTTTAACAACTGCATACGCGAAGCAGAGCCCTTTTTACATGGACTCCTTCTTATCAAAATACATTTGAGATAATGGATTTCGCCCACATAGATTGCCTTTGTGAATAAAATCATTATCCCCTCCGCAATAATAGTACTTATATTTCTATCAGTGATTAAAATCCTATCCAATTAACATCTCTAAGCCATCACTATTGGCATCCTCTGTGGAGCCGTGGTTTTGTGTGCCTGCGATATATTTTAAAGAGATTTAGATAAAACAGGAAGTTTTATGAAATGCACTTCGTCTTGAAAAAGAGGCCGGGGAGAAAAATACTGGGTTTGTGTTTGGAGCAGGTGAGAACCAGCCTGAGGTCATCATAAATCAGATTTCGGAGGCATGTGGCTTCCGAGGTGCAAGCTGTGAGAGCCAAAGTCAGGGCTGGATTTATTTCCTGGAGTGCACAGAGCGGGCGTTGGCATAAATTCTCTGGAACCAGGCCGCAGAGATTAGCTTCTCCGCGGGCAGTTGCCGCAGAGCCCACGAGGAGAAAGCCTCTCCTCTGGTTGCTTCTGACCTGCTGCTCACCCGCTCCTCGCCCCTCTCCGACGCACGTGTGGCCAGCGGCAGAGCCGAAGGTGAGCCCGCTTTCTCTAGTGCCTTCGCATCCTCCCTGCGCTGTGCTCAGGAAGATGTGGCGTCTATTTCCTGCACATTTCTGCAGTTAGTTTTCATTCTAGCCCCGGGAGCGTCACCTAGACGGGGGCAGCCGCTGAGCCCCATCCCCCCCACCACGGTCCTTTCCATGAATTTTTCTAAACAACCCAACTCCTAAAGTCGCACAGATTTTGCTGCAAATCAAGAAGGATTTACATTTCAAAGCCTGTGTTTATGCACGCGTCAGACTCCGTGAGTGAGGAAGCCCGATATAATCTTTCCTGTCCTCATTAAAAGATTTGGTTGGAAAGTCATGACACACTTTTGCATACAATTTTTACATATAATTTTCTTCCTGTCTTGCTTTCACTCCAAAAAGCTGGCCGACTGGCAGTTTTTAAATCCATATTTTACTGTGTTTATTTGAGTCTGTCAATCCCTGGAAACAAACAATTGTAAAGAAATTAATACTACCAATTTCTGATTTCAACCTTCCCTCCCACCTTGTTTCTATTTCTCACCTTGCTAGCTCCAGAGTTGCTGGAGGAAGCATATTGTACACACTCAGGCTTGCCTTCAGTACAAACGCGGCCTGCACGAGGGAGGGCGCAAGCACTTTCAAAGCTGCTTAGAGTGGAGCAGACCTTTTTAAAGATAAATGACGAATTGGGAGTTTTGTGCATCAGAGTAACTCGGGGAAGGAAAGCCTGTGGCGGCGCCCACGCAACCATCTCCACAGGAAGTGGCAACCAGCGGTGGACCGCACCGTGCAACCGGCAGTCAGCTTCTCTTACGTCTGTGATGTGTGTGTGACCAAGAGTTATTGTGAGTGTTTACATTTTGAAAAATCGCAGTACAGCCTGCCTGGGAAGCACAAGGTCCTGAGTTCAATTCTTGGTACCGAAAAGGAAAAATTATGGCAGCAAAGCACACAATACCACTAGCCCCCCTTAAAATACTCCCTCTTGCTGGGATATTCCCGCCCCACTGTTCCTGCCTCTCTCGGCAGCAGCCTGGAGGCCTCGTTGCTGAGTCTCTTCAGTCATGCCTTTGTGGATGCCTCAGCGCCCTCAGCTGATCCCAGCTGCTGACCCTTCTTGGTCACTCTGACGTTGGGCAAGGGTTGGCGGCCACCCAGAGACGCAGTGCTGCGGCCTACGGCTGCCTCGCTCTTGGATAGTGCTCAGCTGGCCACACATGACTTCTTGCCACCCCTCATGAAGCCCCTTTCAGGGCTGCAGAGAGCAGGGACAGCAGCAGGCAAGTGCGTGCCGTGCGAGGGAGGCCCTGGGGAGGGATGCACAGTAACTCATCCTCTACTGCAATGCATCCTCTTGGGGTTCAGCACTGGCCATGCACTGTGATCACCCCTCATATGGTCTAGGACAGGAGACTGACACCTTGAAGAGAATGAAAAAAGCTCATTTTCAAGTGCTACGAAAATGTAAAAGGAGGCATTGGATTCGAATGGGTGGGGAGGAGGTCATGAGCCTGGGGGGAACAGTAGTCGTTGGGGGGTCGGAAGGGACCCAGGAGATGACTGTGTGAGCAGAATGGTCGACAAGGAGCCGCACTGCGGGGCCGCGCCGCCCGTCTCCCGGGTCCTGGCTCCTGTCTGTGAGAGCACCCAGTCTGCCCTGGCAGCCAGAGCCCACAGCGGGCTCCTGACACTGCTGCCAGGCTCCTGGGCCTCCCTTAGGGTGCTGTCACATGCACTGGTCCCTCTTCAACAGGGGACAGCAAACTTCCGCCCAACATGCTTGCTGGGTGGCCCTCTGGGTGACAGGTCTGTCCTGGGCTGTGCTTGTGTGTGTACAGGTGTTCGTGGGCCTGGCAATGTTGGCACTGCCACCCATGCCAGCGGGCCCCGAACTGGAACGTGAGCCAGGCGGTGGCATCGCCCGCCCTCCCCCGGGCATCTAGAAGCAGCGAGGCAGAGCAGCGCTGGGGCTCTCTCTAATCGCTGGCACCCCAGGCCCTGCACCCCGCAGGTTCCGACATGCTGGGCTTAAAGCCGGTCTCAGGGACTCACACTGTACCCCACCTCTATGCGGGGTCAGCTTCTGCAGTCTGGGGTAAGAATCGCTGCTCTCAGCCGCCTCTGAGGCCTCAGGGCTGTGGGAGGCAGGGTGGTTTGGCTCTGGCACACCCATGATCGCGAAGTGGCTGGGCCTCATTCTGGCATGCTGCACCGCATCAGCCCTCGTCCTGGGACCCACTGGCAGGGTGCTGTGCCTGGCCTGACTTGGCAGCCCAGGTGCTTCCTGGCCACACAGGGGTGGCAGGCTAATTAGCTGACTAAATGAAGCGATGAGGGGCAGCCCACTGAGTGAAGCAGCAGCCTCCTCGTCCTCGCTCTGAGCGAGGCAGCGTTGGGGCAGTGCACACGTGACTTATTGTGACCTCCAGCTCTGTGAGTGAGACAGACTTCTGGCCCCTAGAGAGGAGGTGTGGACACCTGCAGCCGTCTCTGAGGCCCCGCCCGTTGGCCTCCACAATGCCAGGACGGCAAGACCCTCATACGGACCAGACCGCCTGTGGAAAACGGAAGTTGATTAAAAGGGGCTCCGTGGTGGATTCAGGGAACGCCTGCTCAGCCCTGGGTTACATGAGAGCACACCGACAACGGGATTTGGGCGAGCGGGGCTTGCGGGGCCCCCTCCAAGCGCAGCCCTGGCTCAGCGTGCGTCACACCACCACCCTGCCCAGCAGGTTGAAAAGAGAAGGAGGAGAGATGATTCCTGAAAGTGGTGGGTGACACAGGGCAAGTGACTAAGACTGGGTGTTTCCAGAGGTGCTTTCTACAGGGATCCACAGGGCCTAGAAGGGGACACAGAGGAGGGCCCGGGTTGGTAGCACTCTCCGGGAGCAGGGCTAGTGGAGGTCCGACATACAAATTAGGGTGAGCGTGACCGATGTGGCTGGGCTCACCCACCAGCTTTGCTGCACCAGTACAGCTCACATCCTCAGGAAGGAGAGGGCTCGCCCGGCTCACGGTTCGGGAGACTCAGTCCCTGGTTATCTGACTCTAGGTCAGAAACACACCTGGAGGATGGGGCGGAGGAGAGCTGCTGTGTCCTGGCAGCCAGGCGTGGAGCTGGGGACCGGAGGCTGCCCTTCAGCTCGGTCCCAGTGACCACCTGCTCCGACCAGCCTCCACCTCCGCGCAGCGCATTTGGCCCTGGACTCAGGGGTGGATGCGCTAATCTGTGTGTGGGCACAGCATCCTGTGACCCAGGCGCCTCCCAGGAGACACAGGAGGGCTTGGGGGGCATCTCACTCCACAGCGTAATGTGGCCTTCAGCAACCAAGTGTCAGTTGGCACCATTTCCTGGGATTGGCACAAAGACAGAAATGGAGAAGCAGGTGTGGGATGGCACCAGGAGGCCCCGTAAGGCTGAGGTGCCCGGAGCAGACAGATGCCAGCGGGCGGCGGAGCACGAGCCTGGTGTGCACGGGTGCTTGGGAGTTAAGGGAATTGGGAAGGGATGGGTGCCCCAGCATTTCTTGGCCGTGTTCTCAGCTGTGATCCACCCCTCCTTGGACACCCAAGAATCAGACACCCCAGGAGCAGCCTGCGTTCCTGAAGCCCAGTGTCTGGAGTCACTGGTAAGAGCAAGGCTGTGCCCACTGGCTCGTCCACACAGTTGCCTTCTGAAGCGGGGCCTTCTCATCACCCACGATGTCTTTGAGGCTGGTGACCTTCATCTGTCTGTCCTCCCTGTGTGAGGACAGCCGGGCCCGCTGGCCTCTTCTGTTACTCCAGGGGTAGACAGCCACGACAACCAAAGCAGGGCAGCAGCGAAGAGCTCCGATACTGTCCCTGCAGCCCTGGCCACCACGGAGGAAAGATAACTCTAAGATCGAGCCCCCAGTCAGGGTCACGGTGCCCATGCTGATGCCCAGATGAATGAACCAGCTTAGAACCCCAGGTCGCTTTTCCTCTGCCACCCACAGCCACCTCCCCGGCACTCACCCTCTTCCTAATTAGTGTGGGCTGCAGACGTGAAAATTCATTTTTGCATTAGCCCAAGCAAGCCGTAACTAGGAAGCTGCCTGGTGAAGGAGGAGGAGCAGTGTGCAGGACAGTCAGGGCTGCAGACGACACGGGGCCGCCATACACTCAGCTCAGGTCACCCAGCCTGCCGGGCCCACTGGCTGTGGGCCCCGAGATTCTGCGGCTTTGGGTCCCAGAGGGACCGACGGGAAGCAGGAGCGCCCGCTTGGTGAAGGGGAGCTGGGGCCGCTCTCTGATGGCTATTAGCTTTGTCTGCTCCCTGCACTGATGGAATTAATTCCTTGGCTTCATGGACCGTAAAACTGATCGGCTCCCCAGAGCCCAGGGAAGAGCCTGTCACCTTAGATGATTTGACGCGCACTTTCCCTTTGCAGGGATGATGAGGGTGGAGGAAAGCAGTTAGGAGCAAGGCGCCCTGCCCTGCGTCTCACAGAGCAGCCATCGAGGACTTGGAGGAAGCGCTGGAGGGAGGCTCACGGGAGCCGCGGGGTGCTGCTGTCCCAGGCTCTGAAAGGGGAAGCCCTCCTGCAGCGCCTGCGGCTCGACTTGGCTGGCCTGTGGTGCGGATGACCGGCACTTCATGACACCCTTGTCACATCGCTGGACTTGCTTCTCAGCCACACGCCCACAGTTGGTGCTTCTGACATAAAGGGAAACTTGCTTGAAGAAAAGTGGACACGAAGCCTGGTGCTGGCCCTGAGGCCCTGTGCTTCTGAGACTCTGCTTGAGGCAGGGACCCAGCGGGGGCCTCGGGCAAGTGCAGCTGAACTGAGCAGGTGCGGGTGGCCTAGACGCTGCTGAGCGAGGACCCCAGACTCAAACCCTCTGGAGAATCCTGGCTCCCATGCAAGTGGGCTGAGCTCAAACCGAGGGCCAAGCGGCCTCCCAGCTTCCCGCCGAATTGCACCTGCCGTGCATGGTTTTCTAAACCAATCAGGAATCCAGACTTCTTTTCATCTCTTAAAAGTTGTGGTTCTCTGAAAAGGATTTAAACCTACCTGGGGTGAGCATGACGCGGCCACAGACAGGATTCGGTGTGTGGATTTCACTGTATCAAGAGAAGGGATGTTCGCATAGTGGAAGCTGCCCCACCAGGGGATCCCTCTGCGGGACAGGCACGGAGGGCGAGCCTCTGTGACGCACAACCCAGAGTGCCCTGACAGCACCACACCATGGGGACAGGCCCGGGACAGAAGGGCAAAGAATGACCAGAATGACTGTCTGGGCTGGTGTTGGGCGACCGATGAAGGTTACAGCTCTCTCTCTCTACGTCCCTCCCTCTCTCTCTTTCTTTCTCTGTCTCCTTTCTGGTACTGGGGATTGAACCCAGAACCTCTACAATGAACTACATCACCCCACTGCTATCAACGACAACTTTTCCTTTTTTGGGAGGGGCAGGGGTTTGAGACAGGGTCTCACTAAGTCGCTAAACTGCCAAAGCTGGGCTCAAATTTGAGATCTCCCTGCCTCAGCTTCCCAGATTGGCAGACTTACAAGCATGCCTCACCATGCCCAGTTCAGAATTTTTGGGTTTTTGAGATGGGCCCTTGCTCTCCAGTGCAGGCTGGCCTCGAACTCATAGCAGGCCTCCTGCCTCAGTCTCCCACATGCTGGGATCACAGGGGTGTGCCACTACATTCAGCTAAATTTTCTTCTTAGGTGATAAAAATGTTCTAAAATTGACTATGGTGACATTGCATGCACCTGTGACTATATGAAAGACTAGCAATATAATTTAAATAAATGAATTATATGGTACGTGAGTCCCATCCCAATAAAACTGCCTACCTCCAAAAAGATACAGAACAACATACTTGTGCCTTCAGGCGTAGCTAAAGTTGTGGCACGCCTCACCAGCCCCTGGTCTGTGGGTGCTACACCCCCTCCCCAGCTTGCTAGAAACTCCACTAAACCTCAATTCAACAACTAAACATATAGCTGGGCATTATAGTACCCCCGTCATCCCAGCACTTTAGGAGGCTGAGACAGTAGGGTCACAAGTTCAAGCCCAGCCTTGGCAATTTAGAAGGCCTTCTCTCAAAATGAAATGCAAAAACCTGGCTGGCGATGTAGCTCAGCCCAACGGCCCTGGGTTCAATCCCCTACTGAAAAAATCATCTTCTGCCAGGCTTCTGAAAGCACTGAGCCAATGGTGGGCTTCCCCGGCGTGCGCCCCACCTGCCCTGCCTGCGGCACCCACCCCACACCTCGCCGAGGAGGAGCAGGCAGCTGTCGTTGCTGTGTGGCGCTGCCTCCTGTGTTGCCCTGGAACCCCAGCAAGTCTGAATCTTGGGTGTCAGTCAGGAGGATGCTGTGATCGCCCCTCCTTGCAAATTCCACTTTGAACGCAGTAATCTGAAGGGTGGAACTGGCTTAAAGTCTGAAGCACCGTTTAGGATGCGAAAGAAGACATGCAAGCTCTCTGCGGGGGACATAGTCTAATCCGAGCCCTTCTCCTACACACGCAGCGAGGCACAGGGAGCTGCGCCCACGATCGAGCTCCTGAGACACGCTTGGCACCAGAAATGTCCTTATCTCAGGATGTACTTTCCCAGCAGATACAAAGCTCTCATTACGAGCATCTTCCGATGTAGTAGATACAAGAAATGAAACTCTGCACTGCCCGCATCCTCCCCAACCTCAGGAGCTCCGAGTCACGTATTCAGCGGCTTTCTAAGCTCAAAAAGAGGCAGCGACTCGGACTCCGCCGGGCTCTCCCTGAGGGGTTCGCTAACACTGTCTAATCAGCTTAAGGAGTTAATTAAACATCTGTCACTTGACTCCTTCATTCTGAAACTAGATCTGAAATAAGATTGGAAATTAGTTGTGCATGACTAAAAAGTGCCTTAGGAACACTGAAAGATTTTTCCAGGCAGCATGGGATTAAAAAAAAAAAAAAACAACCTGATTCCCAGGCAGCAGGATCTGCAGGGTGACCCTGGAAGTGACGTGGGTCCTGAGAGAATTGTCAGCCACGAGGCCAGGTTCACCTGCGGGCCTCCGCTGTCCACGGGAGCACTGCCCACCAGGCTGCAGGTGCAGATGTGTCCGGCTCAGGATTCCCACGGTTTTCGTAAAAGGTGGATTGAAGGTCCAAGTCAGGAGGAACATCGTGTAAAGATATCTGTTCTCGGCTCCTCTAGAAAAATCAAGATAAGGGCAAGACTGCTCGCTTTTGGGAAAGGCAGCGGTCAACAGAGATAAAACTGCCCACGCTTCTGGGCCACGAGTCCCAGTTGCCACATGACCAGCGCTTCTGAAAGCCACAGATGGACCCACAACTATGCCCCGGCCCAGGACGATGTCAAAGGCAAGTGGTCCAGGCCCTCAGGAGGGAAGCCTCCTTCACCCTGGCCTGGAGGCTCTGGAGGGCTCACGGGGAGCTGCCTACGCCCCTGGCTCTCTCCAACATGTCCTGCAGACTACAGCATGATAAGCGTTTGCAGAGACCCAAAGGTGGCCAAGGGCACACGCCTTCTGTCCACTCCCCTCCTGCTCTGGGTGCCTCCAGACCCCGGGCACTCAACAGTGCAACCGGACACGGCAAGAGCCCGTCCTTGGAGGACCCGGGTTCTGAGCGTGGCCTGATGCCACACACCCCTGGTGCTGTCCCTCGGGCACGCGGGTGTGGTTCTCCCGAGGCACCACCCGAGGGTCCAGGCCTGGCCACCCTTCCTGTGTGCCCTGCGGCACAGAGCTTGAGCTGGGAAGCGGGGGTGGGGGCTGCTCTCGTCTCTCCCTTGCTCTCCTTCCTTCTCTCTTTCTCTCCCTTGCTATTCCCTGCTGCCAAGAACAAACTGAGCCCTTATAGATCGCTGTGTGTAGTATAAGGCTGCTAATAATAATGGAACTTATTGAAAAATTAATAATCGTCAAGCACAGTTTAAATAAGTGCATACGCTAACTCACTTGAGCCGACGGGAACACTCAGAGGCAAATGCTTACTTGGGAACCTCATTTCGTGGAGGTGAAAAGCAAAACGTGAAAAGGTCTCATAACCTGCCAAGTCCTGTGACCAGGAGGTGGCCAAGCCAGGTTTAACACAGGACCTGGGGTCGTGCACTACGCATAAATGGGGTTCTGTGGTCTCTCGCTGAAGCCTGGCTTAGGTCACTCAGCGTCCACCCGGAGAAAGCAGCTCTGGGGCCAGGCGTGGCTAGAAGTCTCGGCCTCGGGTGGGGTGGGTGGCAAGCCCAACAAGCAGCACTGCCACTTGTCACCCGCCCCGCACTGTGTTCATCACGTGCAGCTTCTCTATAAATTATAGGCAATGTGCCCGCCGCTTATTTCCACCTGGGGAGAGTAAGACAGACACAGCGTTAGAGCGGGGCCTTGAGCTTACTGTTCTAAGATCTTTTTAATGGCAGACTCTGCCGGGACAGTAAAATATGATTTAAAAGTTGGTGTGGGTCGCTTCCATTCCAAGGACTCACCTGCCTCGTGAAGCCTGTGCTGCTTGCACAACCCCCGCTCGCCACTCCTGGGAGAACGTCAAAGCCTCCCCCCTGCCCTGCGCCATCCGCTTCCCCCACTGTTCCATGTATGTTTATTAAACAAGGTCTGCAGCTGGAAAGAAAAGTCCCCAAATGAGACACAAAGAGCAGGCCTGGAGCGGAGACCAATGGACAGAAAGGGCTGGTCCACCCCAGGAAGGGTGCAGTCAGAGCAGAGCTCCACCAGGGTCCTGGTTACGGTCCAGGTCAGTTGTGGAGATCGGGCAGGGGCAACTCACAGCTTGGCGCACCAGAGCCTCGGGAGCCACTGGGCCCTGCCACAGGAATAGAGTCCTCAGCATGACCTGCACACCCACCCCAGGGACCCGGCAGGGTCTGGAGGCTGCTGGGCTGAGAGAGGGAGGGAGGGAGGGAGGGAGGGAGGGAAGGAAGTGGCCAGAGACACGGCAGTGTAGAACAACCCCAGGACAGGTGCCTGCCTGGCCCCCTGCGGCGGGCGTGGGTGGAGAAGCCCCACTCTCCACAGCGCAGCGTGGATGGAAGTTCAACAGACTTGCTTCTGGTCTCGGCCTTTAGGTGCACCGTGTCCACACGCTAAGGCATGGATGGCTGTTTCAGCACGCGCTGCTGCTGTGCTTGACCTTGAGTGCACAGAGACAAGGTCAAGGTGGGGAAGCCAGGAGTGACGTGGGCCAGTGGGGGCATGCGGTTGTGTTCGGATCTACAGTAGGGCTGCTGCGCAGGGAAACATGGCAGAGAAGTGTGCGGGGCAGATGGGACACAGCGCGACAGGTCGGCGCTTTCTGAGGTGGTCTTGGGGTCTCATTTCTAGGAGCACACAGTACAGGCAGTGGCTCCTACTTAGTGCCTGAAGGGCGCTGGGAGGCTCTCAAGGGCCTCCTGTGTCCCTGCCAGTTCTGCACAGGCAGCTGACTCGATGGCCTGCATATGGCCCCGCACTCTGCACACCAGCTAGGTGCCATGACCGGGGTCCCGAGAGAAAGCCACTCTGGCCGTGCCCCTGCACCGTGGCCAGACTAGGGGCCCAGGGAGCCGTGCTCGCGGGAGGTGAGCAGGCCCAGCCCGCACCCCACCCACTCGGGGTGGCAGCGTTGTCCCTTCCCCCTACCTCATGGAGGTGTAACTGAGAAGCCGAACGGGTGTTTAAAGTGCAGTGCGGTGTTGTGATCACATTATGAAATGATCAGCGGCATCGAGCTAATTAACATGTCCAACATCTCACAGAGTGACTCTTTGCGTGAGAGCATTTGAGGTCTTCTCTCTCTCAGCAAACCTCAAGCCTATAACTTACTCATTTCATTCTCATAAACTACACTTCTCAGGCTGCTCATGGGGCGGCAGGAGCTTAACCAGCACTTGCGTCCTGGGCCTTCTCTCCTGGCCCCTGCTGCTGTCTGTTCTATGCATCCTCAGTTTTTCCTGTACACAAGGCCTCAGGCCAGGGAGATAGCTCAGTAGAATAAGAGCCTGCCTGGCAGGCGTAGGGTCCTGAGTTCAATCCCCAGTACCACCCAAAAAAAAAAAAAAAAAATCACAAGGCCTCAATCTACAAATCACACAGCCTCTGCCTTGCAGCCTCGGCTAGAAGACCTCCTTGAGATTCTAAACACAGCCCGGGGAAGTCCCCAGGAGCACACACACATTCACTAGGGGAGGAAACATAGACGGGATCGTGGTTCACCTCTCACGGCACAAGCGCAGCAGGTTGTGCCTGCCTGAAACTGCTGTGGCCACAAAGTGTGACAGCGCGCGATGGCACTACGCGGGAAAGCTTCCACAACGAGGGAAGGGACCTACCGGTGTTGCCTGCAGGAAACACATGCAGGAGCACAGGAGCGCTCCCGCTGGGCTGGCTCTAGAGATTAAGTCCTTTGCAGGTGTAATACCTGAACAGTGAGCCCGTGAGACCTCCTTACAAGGGTTAAAGTTCACAAAGAGAAGAAGCACGCCCCGCCCAGCAGGCGGCCCGAGAACAGACTCCCGGGCTCCGCGGTGCAAATGCTCCATGCTTCCCCGGAGGTGGAGCAATAATTCCACTTCTTTCAGCATGACTGGTAAAGTGTATTAATTCTCCACACCACGCCACCACCGTTAAACCCAGGTGCGGATGCTCTCGGAGGCCCAGAGTGGTCCATAAATCTGCGTGTGGCGCGGGTGGCAGGCTGATGGACGCATCCCACTTGAGCAGAGAGGCCACCGGTTATTTACGGGCGGCGGCAGCATCGCTAATTAGGTCCCGTCTCTCTGAGGCCGCCTCGCGGCTCCCCGCCTAATGCGCCGGGCGTGAAAAGCTCAGCAAGCCTCATCAGTGCGGCGCTCGTTATTTATTGGCAGCCGGGCTGGGAAAACAGTTTGGCTAAAGGAGCAAAAGACAAGGACGGGGTGATAAGTCATTACGCTGTTTATTAGGTTATTGATCTTTGCCGGGAAATTAATTTAAAAGATTTAAGAAATCACCCACAGTGGAGAGAACACACTACAGAAGAGAGTTCGGCAGGGAGAGCAGGGTTCCAAACTGACTTCAGCTGCGGCTGCCCGAGCTCTCCAGGGGAGCGGTCCGGGCGGTGGACCCACCAGTACCGGTGCAGCCACCCGGTACTGGGGCGGATGGTCGAGGTTGCGGGACTGAGCGGCCTAGTGTGGTCTGAGGCATGGGGCAGAATTCAGGGAATTTCCTTGCTGTTCTTGCGGCAAGAAACCACCGTGTGCCTGTCAGGGTACGTCAGCCTGGGTCGCAGTAGCAAGTAGCTCCCGAGCCGCACCACATGAACAGCAAAGGCACAGCCGCCAGCCCAGCTGCCTGTGCCATGGGGCAGCGGGAGGGCCCTGCTTCTTCTCAGGCAGCCAGGCTGGCCGGAGCTCCAGCCCTGTGGCTGTCGCACCTCGAACCCATGTGTTGTAGTTTGGGTTTTGCAAGGAGAAATAATACAATACAGGGCACTTAATTATAAGACTATTTTATAACAGTGACCCAAAGAATCATAGGCAAAGCGAGTGCAGGAAATCTGCCCACACAATGAAGACCAAGACTCCAGCCGAGGGCCTGGATCCCACAGCAGTGTCCTGCATGAGTCCAGTGGAAGCCCTGGAGCCCACAACCGTGCTTCCCGCGAGTCCCACATGACAATGTCTCACGCAGGCCCACTTCACTGATCTGCCTGGGAAGGCCCGAGGTCAGGGGTGGGAGCTCGGAAGCCTGTGCCAGCGGGATGAAGGGTCTGTGCCAGCAGCCGAGGGCTCTGCCCTGGAGCCAGGAAGCGATGCTCGAAGGAAGACCTGGAGCTCCCCTAAAAGGGCCACAGCTGTCTTCAGCAGCAGGGAGGTCGCAGGCTCCTCAAGGATGAGAACAGCTGAGCCCATCAGGAAAGTCAGCGTGACAAGCGCCCCCAGGAGAACAAGCCGCTGCCCACAGCCTCGCTTCCTCTCTAGTTCTGTCTCTTCTGGGGCCGGCAGCAATCCTCCGGTGGCCTCCCCCACCAGTTCCATGCCAGTTCCGTTCAGCTCCAGTGTTACAAGCTGGCCACCAGGTGCCGATCCACCACACCACAGGTCCGCAGGGACGATGGAGGAAGGGATTAGAAGGGAGGGGTGACGGACCAGAAAGGTTTTATTGCCTCAGCCCAGAAGACGCAAGCAGCACAGATGCTCAATTTCAAGGCTAGAAGTGTCCCGCATCTCGGCCCAACGGCACAGACCTGGAGGCTGCAGAGGGGCAAACGGCACTCACAGATCTCCTCTTGGTCACCACAAGCAGGGTCACTGGTGGCCAGTGGGCTGGCGGAGCATCTCTGCTGTTGGGCACTGCCTGTGTCCTGTGGGGGCAGGGCTCGGGGGTTTGTCCATCTTTGTAGACCCTTCTCATGACAAGATGTCTCAGGACAGGAGGGGAGAAGTTGTGTCTGATCTAGTCATCTGTCTGAAACTGAGCAGTATATTTATTTTGCCATGAAATCTAAATTCCCAGTCTCATAGAGCCCTGACATTTGATGTCCTAGAATTTTTATAAGGTCCCATTTCTTCCTGTCACTGGAAAGTGGGGTTGACAGTGTGGGTCACAGAATGCCAATGTTATAAAATTTAGATGTAAGGCGATAAATAGAAGATGACGGCTTTTGCACTGTACCATCGAGAGGCTGTGCGTAGTGTGGTCTACGTGAGAGAAAACTATTATTTACAGCTGGCTGGGGGTCTCCTCTCCACCTCACGGAGCTCCTCACTGCACCCCTTAGGGGACCCCGCATGCCAGCTGTGCGGTCACCACTGAGGCTCCTTGGCCAGCGCGGCAGTGCAGCGTTGCCGGCTTGGGAGGGAGAAATGAGGGCGCTCCGCAGAGCGCACAGACCCAAGCGTGCTCGCGAGGCAGGAGGCCCGCGCCTGGTGGGCAGCCCTGCCCATGGAGCTGCGACCTGGAGGCGCAAGCTCATCCCCTGCTCCCTGTGGGGCTGCATTTCAGCCCTCATTCTGGATGCCAAAGCTGTGGCTTCCCGGCCAGCCACAGCCTCCCAAGGGCTCCAGGCAGAGACAGCAAGCGCTTCTCCCCCGAAACTTGCTGCTTGCCCGCACAATTCTCCATGCAGATCCAAGCTCGCGGGCATCTCCTTCCAACAGCAGGTGAATCCCTACCCCACGTGCTTTCCTGGGTGCTTCTCTCTTCCCCCCGAGGCCATTTCTCCAGCTGAGGTCTCCAGTCCCGATCCCCACCACAGCCCCTCAGCCTTCACTGTCCCGGGCACTTCCATCTAAGGGAAGATTGATCCTTCCTCAAGCTGTTCCCGCCTTGCCCCTCCACACGACTTGCCACCTTCTGCTGTGGGCTTTCCTGACCGCCTGGAGGCCCAAGGCCAAGTGTGTCGTGCAGGTGCCAGGGGACCTGCTGCCCAGGAGTCTATGGCCCCAGCCTCCACCCCATAATCAAGTCCTCTCAGGCACCGCTCACCGAGGCTTTCACCTCCTCTGCCCCCGCCATTCATTCCCACTTCCGGGAGCTAAGCTAACTGCACCCAAGCCCTTGTCTCAGGCTCTGCTTCGGGAGTGTGGGTTCTTGGGGGGAACACAGACCTGCACAACACTCAGTTCACAAGTCCAAGTTAGACCAATCACTGTTACGCGAAAACTGAGGTGGATATTGATTAAAGAAATGCAGACTGTGCCTCCAGGAGAGGAGAGTAATGGCTCAGAAAGCAGCCTGGTCTCTTCCACCCGCCCTCCTCTCAGCTGTGCTCACTCGTGTGCTTGGTGAGTGACAGAAGCCAACTGTGGTTCTTTTTTCTAAACGGGAAGAACACGAGCTCTCCCAGGATGGATCAGGAAGCACATGGAGCAGGCCTCAGAGATGGCAGGAGCAGGTCTGTGAGGACCCCAGCCCCAGGACACGGCGGAGACTCTCAGGGCCCAGTGCAGGGTTGCCTGGCACCCACTGCCCTTAGTTCCTGCCTCCCTTCCCTGGAGAGGAACCCAGACCCCAGGGGGCGCTGTCTACTTGATAGCGCTCGGAAGACACCCACCAGCCTGGCCAGGTTATCTGTCTGTGTGTCCCAGGAAGCCTGATACAAAGGAGCAGGGTTTCCCAGAGGAGAACTAGTCCTGTCATGCAAGAGGAGGTGGAGCAAGAGAACCACCTCCCCAGGACACTCTTCCCCTTTATAAACAGGGAGTGGGGTCACTTACTTCAATCCCAAGGGACTACAGATTGCCACCACTTCGGAAGAACTCACCTAGTGTACAAGTCAGCAGCATCACGTGGCATGCTGCATGGCTGGAGATCTGCTTCCAGTCTCCTGTGGCTTAATGGCATATGGGCACACACCTGGAGTCCAGGTGGCCGCCAGCTGTGAGCTGCAGGTAGGGGAGGAGGTTCTGGCTTCCAGGGAAGACCCCACACCTGGCCACCTGGGGCGCTGTCTGCTGGGGTGTCAGCCTCTGTGACCGTCCTGGGCAGGTGCCAGCAGGTCTCCTCTGGGACAGGCCCCTCGAGCAGAGAAGCCCCCGTTGCAGCCAAACCTTTATGCATTTTTATTTCTTGGAAGCGTTTCCCTCCATTGCAGTAGATACGGGGTCAGTTCTGAACCTCGGCCTACAGTGGCGCGTGGGCCCCACAGGGGCTGTGCAAACAGAGGCAAGAGACATAGACAATGTAGAAAAAAATAGATGTGTTTTTCTCTGCTTGGGAACAATGAAGCAATTTAACTTATTGTTTCAGCTGAGACTGACGGGAAGTGGTGGTGACACGCCCCCTCAGGCAGCCTCGCCATGGGAGGTGATGGTCTGCAGGGGTGGCGGCGGGCATGAGCAGAGCTGCACCGCCTCTCAGGTGTCTGGGCTAGAAACTCGGAGTCAGGGCAGCAGTCGCATGGCACCCCAACCCCAGGCCCATCTTTGCCCCTGCTCAGCTCACCCCACCAGAGCTGCCTTCCCCCAGGCACCCGCATGGGGACGTGCAGCCCCCTCCGCCTCCCCTGTGCAGGAGCTCATAAGGAGCGCCTCACACGGGGCCTCAGCATATCAGAGGGCACCTGTGTCCGCACCACGAAGGGTGGGCCTGGGCTCCCCCGCACACCTCTGTCTCTGCTGACCAACTGAGTCCAGGCCACCTGCTGTGTCACTGGGGCTGCCACCCCCCTTTGCAAATGGCCTGAGCTTTGCTCTTGAGTCCTTGTCCCAGGTTCTGTTTCCAGGGGCGACCATTCCTGCAGCAGGATGAGGACAGTGGCCGTGTTCCTGGTGTCAGTGACAATGCACCAGCCTCCTAGAAAAGCACCTACAGGCTGGCTTCAGTGACTCACTCTGCTCTGGGCCATGTCCCCTCTTTTCTCTCCCTCTGGGTCTCACAGCTTCTTGGGTTGTCAGAGGCCAAGAGTATCTCCCAGCGTATGCAGCGCATGAGCCCAAGCAGGGTGGGCCACAGGCGTGATAAGCAAGGGTCTTCCGCCCTCAGGCTGCACCCCCGGACCCTCGGCTGCAGCAGCTCCCAGCTTAGCTTTCTTCTCACACATGCTGAGCCTCAGCATGTCAGAGCGTGTGAACGGCGCTCTGCCTTCCACTGCTCGGTGTGGAGGTCTTCATCTCCAGCCCGGCGCGCACGGAGGTGTCCCGAGCCAGCGTGAGCGTCGTGCCTGCGGCTCTCTGGCTGCTGCCCCTGCACACCCCCAGCCTGTGTGGGCCCAGGGGAGGGCGTGCCCCACCCCGTCCCAAGCACAGCTTGTCCCTTCTTGTCATCGCAGCCGAGATAGCATTATGCTTGGATTTTGCCCCTTTGGTTTCTTTTGAGTATGCTTTTACCTAAAGTACAGTGAAATCAAGCTGGGAACTCAGAGGAGAAGTGGCCGATGCATCGGCCTGCCGGAGTCCCCCAGGAGCACAGCTGAGTGAGGAGGGCGGGCATCCAGGGCCTGGAGCACTTCACTTCCCCGGCCGGAGCCCTATGGAGCGCCCGCACTCAGCAAGCCCAGCAAGCTCACCTGGAGTGGCCACAGAGCAAGGACGATGACCACAGCCGGG
>NW_004524652.1:2228938-2241152 GCF_000260255.1 Octodon degus
CTCTCCACTACAGCCACAGGGCAAGGACGACCACAGCCGGGCCACGGCCAGCAGGGCCACTCTCCACTACAGCCAAAGGGCAAGGACGACGACCACAGCCGGGACATGGCCAGCAGGGCCAGCTCACCACCGTGGCCCGGTGCAAGCGTCCTGAGGAGTCCAGGACAGGCTGCAATGTGGATGCCCCCAGAGACATGTGTGGGGCTTGAAGACAAACAGCCCCTGGGGACACGATGGGCACAGACATCATGCACGAGGGCTGGGGGCTGTGGCCATGTGAGATTTGGGGGCACCAGGACTCAGATCTTTCACTGTAGAAGCGAGGCCCACTTCCTGGATCTTGGGGCTCAGCTTTCCCCTTCTGCAAACCTGGCTCCCTGGGGAGCAGTGGTGTGGATCTCACCCCTCCTGGAGGACCCTAGTGGACACAGCCACGGCCAGGCCTCACCTGTCATGGCCAGACGCTGCCCAGGAGCCCTCAGGGCAAAGTACAAAGGCCTGCATGACTCAGGCCACGGTGAGCTGCACCTGTTCTGGGGCTGCCGAGCGGGGCAGGTTCTCTGCTCCCAAATCAGCCACCAGGACAGCCACGGCCTCCCCAGGGACTGCGTGGGACGCCGATTCGAGCCTGCTGGCGTGTGCGCTGACATGCATGTGTCCCCTCAGTGGGACAGTGGGACAGCCACCATGGCGGGGTAGACTCCCAAGCTGTACAGGGGCCTGGACTGGACAGAGCCAGGAGCCGCAGGGAGCTGCGCGCACACGCAGCCGCGCGAGGGCGTCGGGTGCCTTCTGCGTCCCCTGCACCTCGCAGGAGAGCACTGCTAACCTCAGCGTCTCTCACCCCCTCCCTGCCCCCCGCCAACAGCTGAAGATTAAGCTGGCACCACTGTGTGCAAGGCTAGGCCTACTTGAATCCCAGGTTCCTGACCTCGCCTCCACCACTTTCTAGCTGTGTGTTCTTGTAAATGTTACAAAAATTCTGTTTATTAAGCAGAGAGAACGACTACACCTGTCCAGTGAGGATACAGTGAGAACACCAGGGTCCTCGTTGGGGGGTGTCTGAGCCAGGCTGGTAGCACTTGGGAAGCTGAGGCAGTAGGACTGCCACCCTCAGCTTGAGCGAGACAGGCTCTGCCTCAAAATCTTAGGGCATCTGGCACTTCAGGTTGTGTTGACACAAACGTGGTGTCAATCAACTGCCCTCACTGTCTGCTCCAATCTCCATCACGACTCCTGCAGGCACGTCAGTGGGGCAAGGAGGGTTTGGGGGCTGCTGTGGTCCAAGCCAGCGCTGACCCTCCAGCCTCGGGCTGGAGGCTGCGCCAGGTGGACTGCACAACCGCAGGGCCAGGTGGCTCCATCCCCCCTGGGCTGTGACAGGACCATGTGTCTACTCTTTCAGGAGGCGGAGATCCTGAACACAGCCATCCTCACAGGGAAGACAGTGGCCGTGCCGGTGAAGGTGGTCTCCGTGGAGGAGGATGGCGCGGTGACTGGGCTGCTCGAGTCGGTGGAGTGCAGATCATCCGACGAAGACGTAGTTAAGGCAAGTTGGTGGCGAGGAGCCCACAGTCCCTTCAGATTGGTGTCCATGCGTGCTGGGGAGCTATGGGTCACCTGCGGCCCTCCTGGCCTGGCCTGGGGAAATCAGAGACCGGGGTTGAGGCCCACCCCCGGGAGGTGACCACAGGCACAGGCGGGAACTTCCATCCTGTGGACATTGCCAGTGCTTGTGACTGTGCTGGGCCAACTTGGTGGTGCAAGTGTGTGTGTGACATCTGGGCACTGAAGGTCCAGCAAGCCTGCCTAGGTTTGCAGACCAGGCCCAGGAGGGAAGGAGTTTCAGTCCCAGCCCTGTCACCCTACAGCTCACACCAGGTAGGGACACTGCCGCCACCTGCTCCCCACAGCCCCACCATGCTCCTATGACTTTCTTCCTCACTGGCTTCCTTGTTCTCTTTTTAAGTTGAATGCAAGAAAGATTTGACACCCAGGCACACTGCTAGGTGTAGGGGGCTGGGGTGCGGTGTCGGGCACTGCTGGGGCTGGGAGCAGGAGGAGGATGGGTCCGCCAAGTGCGGCACCACCCTACGCTGGGCTGCACTGGCAAAATCAGCAGCAGCCTGAGGGTGGGGCAGGCAGCCTTCCACAGGGCACGGGCAGTAGCGGCGGCGGCGGCGGCCCTGCCAGGGCCCAGCCCCTCTCTGCTCCAGGAGTCTTCCTGCCTACCCAAAGGCAGTCACCAGACGCGAACTGCGTCCCCACCAAGCACTGGGTCCTGGCCAAGATGGCGGGGCCTTGAAACCTGGGGGCCCAGCCCTGTCCTTACGGGGTTCCGTGAGAAGGCCCAGGCACAGGAAGCCAAGGAGACATGCCTGCGCCACCACTCCTGCCTTGCTGCGCAACCTTCTTCATATAGATGCGGGCAGGCGGCTTCTCCCTGGCGGTGCAGGCCGTGTCTGGGCGCTCCTTCATCCTCTGTCCCTCATGTCAGTGTCCAACCCTCGTCCTCTGTGAGCGGCCACCACCCAGCCCAGATGTCGAGGGTGACCGCCCAGCCCCCGTGCCACCTCTTGCGCGCGCATCCCCTTCCGGTCAGCAGCGAGGTGGTCAGTATCTGTCTGGTCAGGACAGGCGTCTTCAGCTTGCAGCCGCTGTGAGCAAACACCTGAGGCAGCGGCTTGCAGGCTGACTTGGCGCGCGGCCTCAGGAGGCTCAGTGCGCGGCTGGGGTCTCCACTGCTCTTGGGTCTGGGATAAGAAGCATCGTGGCGGAGGGGCCGGCAGAGAGGAGTAGCGCACCTCATGGCAGTGGAAAGGGGAAAAGAGAAGCAGAACAGGAGAAGACGGGCAGGCAGACTGCACCTGTGCCGGCAACCGCCTCCTCCTGCCTGCAGTCAGGGTGGTGTCCCCCACCCAGCTTGCTCCCTGCGAGCCAGTCATGCCGGAAGCGCCCTCACAGCCAGCCCCGGAAGCGTACTTTGGTAACTTCCCGGGCCTTTCCCCGGCCCTTCCAATTTACCTAAAGAGGAGCCACCACGTACCGCATCAGAGCCCCTCCCCGGCTTCCGGCGCTGGCGAGGATGGGCAGGGCCCCTGCAGCACACCGCCCTCGCCTGCCCCGCAATCCAGCCCTAGCGCAGTCCCCGCGGGTCTCCAGGAGGGCAGGCGCCCTGTCCTTCTGCTCTGTGTCCACCGCGTATCCGGCGGCCGGGCCCTCGCGTATGCCTCCGCAGCCTCTCCTGGCATCACTGGGAGCCGGCTGGACTCATCAGCGCAGTGCCCGCGCGCGTGCGTGTGTCCACCGGCGGCCACGCCCTGCCTGGGCTGGGCTTCTTGTCTGGCTCGACCCAGGACTGCGGCCCCCTTTGCTGATACGTCATCAGTGACAGCATGGCAGGAACACAGTAAGTGCTCCTGTTCGTGAAGGGAGAAGCTCACGTGGGCACTCCCCTGGGCACCACAGCAGCCTCCCGGAGACCCATCCTTAGGCTAACAGCATCTGGGTAATGTGCAGGACCATTCAGAGCCTCCTCTCTTGGGTGCTGCAGGCCCCGGCGACCTGGGCAGTTCTTAAAACACCCATGCTAGCCCCGGGGGGCGAACTCCGTGTCACGTGAGCTGCTGCACAAGGAAGTGCCCAGTGCCCGGGTAGTCTATGCATACTGGGGTCCCAGACAGTCTCCAGCAGAGTCCCAGCATGTCCTACTGGTGGCCCAAGGGGAGTGTGGCTCTTGCTGCTGCCCAGCACTTCCAGAGAGTGCCAGATCACACAGCTCACTCACGAGGCATCCAGTCACAGCCCTGCATCCTCCAGCACAGGGCTATTGGCTCAGGGTCCCGTACAGGTCCAGTTGGAGCCTGGAAAAGCCACTTGGAGATCCAGCAGGAGCTCCCTGTCCCCACAGCACCCCAGGAAAAGACAGCATCTAGGAGTACCAGCAGATGTCACAGCGCTTGTTTTTGCATAACGTAACTCAGGACAGGAGGCCCGCGGCCTGCACAGGGGTCATGGGGCTGCTCCATGGGGCACTGCTGCTGTCAGCGGTCCCGGAAGAAGGAAGGCCGGCCCTGGGAGCACTGGCCGGGTGTGAGGCCCCAGTGGCTAGGGGAAGGGGGCCTAGTCGCAGCCACAGGCTGGCAAGCCAGAATTCACAGCCTTGCACCCAAGGATGCGGGGTGTGAAGCTTATTTATTCCATTTCACTGGAGACCAATAGGTCCCCGATGGGAATGTTTCAGGCCCTGGCAACAGTATTTAGTGTGATTCTTGTAAAATCCACCCCAAAAACTTAAGTTCTAAAAAAAATAGTAGTCTGACATGGTTGAAAATTTCAGAGCTGGAGCTCCTTTAAAGGAGTCTTATGCAGACCTCAAAATGCAGCACCATATGCACACTCGCTCCCTCCCTGCCTCCCTTGCTCGCTTCACCTCACCCCATAGCCTCTTCTCCCTGAGTTTCATCCCCACAGATGTGCTCCTAGCCTTGGGAGTGAGACGCACACCTCAGAACCAGCTGTCATACAACAGGAAAGAACCAGAACCTTCTGGAACATTCCCCTATAAGTCCTGCCATATGCTCTGATGGGATTTATTTAGGTGACCTCTTGTCTTCCAGACAAGCTGTGCAGTCCAAGGACCCAAATACATGGTAGTAGCCCCAAGGTGAGGGAGGTCAGGAGGCTTGGGGAGGGTCCTGGGCAGATCTGAGGGCTGAGACCCCAACCGGAGCAGGCTGAGCTGTGTCCTGATAGCCTTGGGGTTGGGAAGCCACAGCGGGCCGGCTCCCCACTGGCACTTCTCACACTGGGGAGACCCAGGGCTTAGGACCACGGGAGAGGACCACGAAGGCTCCTCTAATTTTGCCCCTCACAGGCTCCAGTATCTCCACCTGAGCAGCCCATCTGCCTCCCTCTCCCAAAGGCCCCCTGATGCCAATAGGGGGACCAGGCCGCAGGGAACACGAGCTTCCCATGTGCCCTCTCCCTGGGGGGTGTTGCCCCTGACCTTGTCCCTCACTTGCTACTGTTCCCAGCCCAGGAGTCTAGGGGACTCAAAGCAAGAGGGCCCTTCACCCCTTTCCCACACGGACTCCCTTTCTGCCCATCCCCCTCCCTGACAGTGAAGTTCAGCACACGGAGCTGGGCTTCCTGCAGTCACTCCCAGCTCCTCCAACCTCCCAGCCTCTCCGGGCCCTCTCTGGCGGCTCAGCCCTCCAGTGGGAAAGCACCGTGGCCTGGGCGCCTCAGCCTCCTCTCTGCTCCTTGCTTCCACGGGCCCCACCCTCACCTCTTGCTGTTTCCTGCTCGCCATCCGCCTGTTCTCACCAGCCCCAGTGCCCACCTGTAGGACGGCTCTCCAGGAGTGTCTCTCAGCCAAAGGATCTTGTCACAGCATCTCCCATGCAGGGAGAGAAGAGGGCTGTCACTCGTGGCCTGCGCTCGGGAGGGAACACTCCTCTGTTATCAGACAAAGCACAGGGCAGAGCTGTGTGCTCCTCACTAGGGCAAGGGCAGCTGTGCGTGTACTGGGCAGACAGCTTCTCCCTGGCCCTTTGCAGAAAAAGAAGAGAAAAGAGCCAGGCACAGCGGTACACATCTCGAATCCCAGCACTGAGGAAAGCTGAGGCTGGGGGTGTACCTCAGTGGTAGAGCACTGGGTTTATCCTTAGGACCACTGGAAAAACCTGGAAACATCCCTAGAATAGTCGACAGGGGATAATATCCCTTGGCCCAAGGAAAATGATGCAGGAGTTTGCAGAGCCGGGCTGCTGGAGTGGAGCTGTGCTAAGCACCTCTGTGGTACAGACCCGGGGGTGACAGCAGGCACCACCGCCCCGCCCCTTCCTGTCTTCTCCACAAAGGGGAAGCAGCACAGCAAGTTAGGGCTGAGCGCAGCTTCCTTCGCAGAAGCAGCAGCCGGGGCCAAGGGCTCACACCACACCTGCCGGCTGAGGTAGGGATCAGGCCGGGCGGGGAGGGGCGCAGGCCGCCAGCCCCAGGACTTCAAGGCCAGAGTGACCAAGGCTTGAGCAGCCGAACCGTGGACACAGGCCTGTGAGCTTCGGATTCAGAGATTCCTAAGAGCGGTTTTTGCTATGGTGAAGGTGTGCTTCCCTATCATTTCTTTTATTTTGCTTCTTATTGTATTTACATTGTTTCTCTCATAAGGGAAACCCTGTGACCTTTAAGCTCATGTGCCTGATTTATTTCACATAATCCCGTGGTCCCATGGTGCACCCCTTTGTCTACAAATAACCCAGGTTTGTCCTTCTTTATGGCAGGGTGGTACTCCATGCTGTGCAGACGCCGCACGTCTGTATCCGTTCTTCCATTGATGGACACACAGGCTGTTTCCAAGGCTAGCTTCTGACCCTCAGGCAAAGAGGGCCGGGGCCTCATGCAGAGTATCAAAGCGCTGGGCTGATGACGAACATGAGCTCGTGTCTCGCTGCTCTTCGTCTCCCTGGACCTCACAGGTGGCCTGGGCCACAGCACTCCTGCATAATGCTTGCACGGGGGCGGTGAATGACAAAGTGAGGTTAATATTGAATCGAGAAGTGCCTGGAGGTCACACGGCACCTGCGCTTGCCTTCCCACAGTGTTTCTGGCCAAATGACTCGGCTATCCCCATGCTTTGTGCGTGGTGGGTTCCAGGGGAGTCCGATTTGGGGTGTGAGGCTTGCTGCGTGCTGAGGCGCCAAGGGCTTCCGAGTGGCTCCGCCTGGTGGTTGCAGCCCTCGTGCCCCAGCAGGGCTGCTTTTCCACTCCAGCACGGACCCGTGTAGCCGGAGCTGCAGGCTCTCGCAGTGCACTGCTATGCGCAGTCGGCGGGTGACCGGCCTGAGACACGCGAGGACTGCAAGTCCACACATGTGAAGTAGGCGCTTGCACCACGGCCGGGACGCGTGGCATTGGCACAGGCCGTTGTCTTGCTCAGGCATGCAGCATCGGGCATGAAGGTTTGGGCGACAAATCTCCACGGAAGCTAAGCGAGGCCCTCAGCCCCCGCCTGAACATGCACTCAAAACCCATCTGGGTGAGGTTCAAACCTGCTGCGCCTCGAGCCCCTAAAAGGAGGAAACACTCCTTGATTAAGACAGTGTGGATAACTAGCACCCAGCTAGTGGCGTGTTACTGTCCTTGATATGACAGAGCTGCAATGGATGGGGGATGGTAGCAGATGTGTGTGCGGTGTTACATTGAAGGCTGCTGCATCCCAGAGGGTGTTCTTTAGGACTGGTCTTTCGGGCTGTCGGCTTGGGTTGGATGGGAGCTCAGCTCTGCTCCAGATAGAGGCCCGGCTGTCCCCAGCCCCTTGGAATCCTGCAGGCTCCATCACAGCCCCGCACCCGCCATAGAGGAGGTGGCAGCCGCCACAGCTCACACCCTCTTGCCGATGTGCAATCAGGCACCTGGTTCTCTCCTGGAGCTCCCAGGGAAAGTCACTTCTGGGGCCCTGAGACACCCGCCTCAGCCGGTCTGCAGCAGCTCCTCCTCCACCACAGCCACAGCGCTGCCCTGGTCCTCTGTGGACCGACCTGGACATACAGGGCCAACGTGTCATGCCACCCACTGGCCAGAGCCCAGCTCTGTGTGCTGGCTGGCCTCACCTGTCAGGGGGCAGGCGGGGTGTCATGGCTGAGATCCAGGGTGTCCCCAAAGGCTTCCCGTGCTCAGAAGCTGGGCCTGTGGAAGGGGCTGGCTCACAGGGTGCTCTAGCTGGCTGCTCTAAGGAGGCAGGGTCTGGTCAGAAGAGGAAGGGTGCACCCTGGTCCGGGCCCCTCTCTGCTGGCTTCCAAGCACCGTGGTGTGACCCACTCTCCTCTTCCAGGCCTTTCCACCTGGCGAGTATTTCATGTTTAAGCCAACTGAGGATAAACTGCAGCTGGGCTCCAAAGTAAACCCCTCCTCCTTTAAATTGTGGGGGCTGGGCATTCATCCTAGCAACAAAGATAGTGATCATCCAAGCCATGAACTCCAAGGGGCCAACCCAGACTTCCCTGTAAGGCAGTGGAAGAGACCCAGTCCTCCCACAGCCTGGCCTGGACCAGCTCAAGTCTGCTGGGCAGTGTGCGTCTGCACCAGACAGGACGGGCTGAAAGCAGGCTCTGATGCTTGCTGGGAAGGCAGCCAGCTCGCAGAGGACGTAACCAGGGCAGGGCTAGGACAAGGCCCCGTGGTCTCGGTCACACGGCACAGCATGCTCAGAAGTTTATGTCACAGGAGGTGACATGTCATATCAGTGGTGTTGGGGGCTCCTGGGTCCCAGCACAAAGGAGAAATGGGGGTGGGGCAGTTTTCAACGTCGGCAGCAGAAATGACTGCAGGAGGTATAAACCAAAAGGGGGCAGGGTCTGGAAAGAGCCTGCTGCGCTGTAATAGATTAAATCATTGCTCCTCGCGGATTAGACCCGTGGGTGGGGCAGGGCAGGAGCCGAAAGCGATATTCGTGGGGGCAGCTGCTGCCTGGGGTAGGCAGCCTGGGCAAGCAGGTCAGTTCCCAGGATGCTGAACAGCAGATTCTGGAGGGACCTGCGTGTGTGTGACCCTCAGACACTGAAGCCCTTGCACCAGAGGCCCAGAGCCCAGGGACAGACATGGCTGGAAGCCAGTGTCCACTTACGGACAGAGCGGAGCTAAGTGTGCCCCTCGCTGTGGGTCGCTTTGGAGACTGGGAGCGACATGGATGAAGCTAGTGGCCACTCTTTGTACCCCGCGGTATGTGCAGCCCACTAACCCACCCGGGAGGCCAGCCCACGGGGCGTGTCGCGCACAGAGGGAAGCTGGCGGTGGGCTTGTGCCCTTCCGGCTCGCTGGCTCTGAAGCCACCTGCTGAGAAGGTATCTGAGTGCAACGTGGTTTTCACAAAAGAATTTCCTCCCCAGCTAAGGCTTAGGGAGGCCAGGCCAAGGACCGCTTCGAGCCCCACATGTGCAGGAAGGGCACAAGGTCTCATGGACTCGGACGCAGCCTTGGAGCCGTTTCCTGAGCGTCCTTACAGATCATGACCAAAAGGGGTACAAAAGCGGGGCCAAGCTCCATCCCAGAAGTAAAAACATGGTGCTGTGTCCTCTGCCTCCTTATTTGCTGGGTCTAGCGCCATGAGCCTTCTCGCTCTGCCCCAAAGTCAAACTCCCCATGGAAGATGAGTGGTTTGGTTTGTTTTTTTTTTTCTGTCAAGCTGTCACTGTGTAGCCAGGCTGCCTTGAACTTGCAGTGACCCTCCCGCCTCAGCCTCCCGATGCTGGGATCACAGGCACAAGGATCGAGGATTTGAATCTGCTCAGGACAGCCGAGCAGCCAGGACAGCACAGCTAACGACACTCAGGAAAGGGCGCGTCCAGAAGGGCTGCAGAGCATGGTGAGAACCTGGGATGAGTGTTCAAGACGAGAGAAGCTTTCTAGGGGAGTCTCGGAGTGTGTCTTCTACTGTCATCAGTTTTGGTAACGTGAGCATCCGCCACTTTCTAGATTATCTTACATTTATTTTAGTCTTTACTAGAATAACATATATCTAACTTATCCAACTGTGATTTCCTGAGTATTATTACTGAGAACCAGACTAAATTTAAAAAATAGTTGGAGTAAAGAAGCACGTTTGGGGGCCAGGAAGATAGCTCCACGGTCTAAGCACCCTCCTGACAAGTGAAGACACCAGGGTTCCGTCCCTCCTACTACATACTGAGCTGGTCCCCAAACCAGGTGTAGTACAGCACGCCTGTAATCCCAGCATTTAGGAGGCTGAGACAGGAAGATCACCATGAGTCCAAGCTGTGTAGCGAGACCCTGTACCAAACAAATAAATAAATCTTTAAAAACAAAAGAAACACATTTGTAAATAAAACCACAGGTGCTAGGTAGATACGGTGACAGAAAATCAAGGTCACATGCAAGGGGCAGACACCACTGTGTTTCCAAAGAAGGGGACTGTGGTTGTCACTGGCAAGTGCGGGTGAGGCCTTCTGTGGGAATGAGTGGGTGTGCCGCTCATGACACTGGCAAGGTGCCCCCAGAGGGAGAGGGGGGATGACAGTCCTGTGCCAGAGGAGGACAGTGGGGACCATCGTGCCAGCTGTGACCACACAGGAGAGAAGGTGCCCCTTGCACGCCTGCTTTTGGAAGAACAAGTGGCACGGAGTCTGGAGTCCCAGCTGTGACAGTGTTCACAGCTTGGGCTAAGTTTTTTCTTGGTACCGGGGACTGAACTCAGAACCAAGTGCCACTGAGCTAGCTCCCCAGCACTAGCCGGGGCCATGTTTCTGCGGCTCTTGTTTTGGTTTTGGTGCTAGGGATCAAACCCAGGGCCATAGGAATGGGCCACACTCAGCTGTGTGTGGATTTAATTAGTCGTGTCTTAGCCCCTGGCGTCACTTGTCCCCTGCAGCTGTGGCACCAGTGGTGCGGCACCCTCAACCCAGTGCTGGCCCAACTTCACCTCTGGCCGTGGCCGCTGTTACTAGTGACCCACCACACAGAGATCCGGGCTCTGAGCTCCTCCCGGTGCTAGGCTCCACAGCCCCTGGGACTCCTGTGTCCCCAGCAAGTAGGGCTGGGAGAGGATGGAAACACATGCCTGGAGCTCGCAGTTCCCCTGCTCGCCTCCCCGGTGAGAACCCGGCCCAGGGTCCTGCTCAGCTGCATGGCAGGGGACTGAAACCACTGCACAAGAACTCAGAGCAGCTTGCTTCTAAACTGGAAGTCATTCAATACATATGACATAGTATTTGTATTGAGTGACTATGAATACATATTCACTCTTCCTTTGATAATATGTGAAACTGTGGCTTCTAGACTGTATTAAGAAGTTAACTTTTAATGTAATTTCTGACCATACAAAATCAATTATGAAAATATAACATTATCCTTTTACCATGGACTTGCAGTGGCCACTATGGCTTCCAAGTATTGATAAGAACGCCAACTCCTACTTGCTTTGCTCTGGTCCCAGCGTGAGGTTACACGACAAACTGGAAACTGAGGCACACAGAGGTTAGGGAGTGCCCAGGCTGGAGTCCAGGCAGCCCAGCTCAGGGGCTTGGTTGGCCACCCATCACAAGGAGCGCAGACTGGCTCAGGATGAAGGAGAGGCCCAGAGGATGCTGGGAGCACTGAGCGTCCGCGTCCCCGCAGGGAAGGCTGAGATGCATACAGGGAGTCTTGCATGGCCAGCATGGTTCTGTGCTGTCTGTAGGTGAGCTCCCCACCACGGAACAGCAAGGGGCTCCCACAGATAGGGCGCGGGTGTCCTCGCCCACTCTGAGCCCCTTCAGCAGTACAGTCTGGCAGCTTAGGCCATGTTCTGCTTCTCCACTGCAGGCTCTGGGCTAGGCTGAGGGCTTGCAGCTGTGGAGACTTCATATGGAGGTTGTCTTACTTTCTTGTCACTGAAACGCAGTGTCTGACATGCACAAGTTGAAAGTGGAGAGGTTTCTATGGCTCAGAGATTTCAGAGGTTTCAGTCCATAGTAGGATGGTTCGATGGCAGCGTGAAGTGCTCACCACAGGGCAGCAGGAGGCAGAGAAAGCTGAGGGGAGGGAGGCCATGCCCTCCAGGCCATGCCCCCCAGCCCCACCTCCTCCAACCAGGTTCCACCTCCCCAAGTCACATTCAGCTATAAGCTCCTCTGGGCACTAAGCCATCTATGAGTATCAGCCCCCCATGACCCAATCACCTCACTGAACCCCCACTAGACAAACATAAGGCTTTGAAGGGACACCTAGCTCTAAGCCGTAACAGAGATTTCCCATGGTGCTCTTGAAGCAAAATATCTTCAAGAAGACAGGAAAACTCCCAGGGCCTCAAGGCTGTATCAGGAGAGATGCATTGCATTTCCTTGCAAAGCTGCTTAAATTCGGGGCTAAAGAGAAAAGCAGATAGTGGATGGACAGATGATATAGAAGAGGGATGATATATGGGCAGGTGGTGGATAGAAGGTACCTGATACACGGACAACAGGTAGCTAGTGGGAGTTCTAGACACTTGCATAGATGGCAGCTGGGTGAATAGGAGCATAGGTAGGTGATAGATGATGCATGGATGGAGAGAAACGTGCATAGATGGTGGATGGGTGGTTGGACGGACGGATGGATGGATGGATGGATGGATGGATGGGTGGGTAGGTGGATGGATGGATGGATGGATGGATGGATGGATGGATGGGTGGGTGGATGGATGGATGGATGGATGGGTGGGTGGATGGATGGATGGATG
>NW_004524652.1:2241582-2296783 GCF_000260255.1 Octodon degus
GGATGGGTGGGTGGATGGATGGGTGGGTGGGTGGGTGGATGGATGGGTGGATGGGTGGATGGATGGGTGGGTGGGTGGGTGGATGGGTGGGTGGGTGGATGGGTGAGTGGGCGGATGGATGGAAACATACATAGATGGTGAATGGATGGATATAAACATATATGACCGATGATGCATGGATGGAGAGAAACATGCATGGATGGATAGAAACATGCATAGGTGGTGGATGTGTGGATGGATGGCTGGATGGGTGGGTGGGTGGGGGGATGGGTGGATGGATGGGAGGGTGAGTGGATGGATATAAACATAAATAGATGACAGATGATGCATAGGTGGTTAGAAATATACACAGATGATGGATAGACAGACACACAGGTGACAGATGATATAGATCAGTGGATGTATAGAGGCACCGGTGGTAGGTGGATAGACACATTAATAGATGATGGATGGATGGATAGAAAAATACATAGATGGATGCATATAAACATAAATAGGTGATGGATGATAAATGAATGAATAAAAACATACATAGATAACAGATCGATGATAGACCAATCAGTGATATGAACCTAGATGATATCTGGATGAATGGAAGCAGACAGGCATGGGTGGATGGTAGAAAGAGTCGATGGACTGAGGGGTGGGTAGAAATACAGAGACGACGGGTGGATGCACAGGCCGAGGGGTGACAGACCGGCACAAATATAGAGCAAACATCAAGCGCCTGAGGAAGCTGCCTGAGAGCACTACTGGTGGCAGTTCTGGGAGCAGCTGGAGCCAGCCCTGCCTCAGGGGGAAGTGGACCGGGCGCCTCACAGGCAGGACTTGTTCCCTCCAGCTCCTGCTTTGCTCTGTCTTTGGAGTTCTGGTCACTGAGCTCTACGCCCTGTGCTCGGAGGGGGCAGATAACAGAAAGCTGTGTCTCTCTGGAAGCACAGGCATGCCTCTTCCATCCCGAGCAGCCTGCCCTTCTTCCGTCTGCTTCTGGGCTGCAGTGCCGGTGGGTCGCAGATCTTTTGTCCTTCCAGGTAGAACTGGGAATTCTAGCTTCAAGTTCAATTCAGAGAATGTCCTGTAATTTGAAAAAATAAATAGCTTTGGCCCCGGTTCAACCTGGCTCACCTAAATTGGTTTTAGATTTGAGACCTGGTGTAATAATTTCCATCTAGGTTCAGTTTGGTTTGTTTAGCAAATTAGTTCCATCTTTTCTCCTGATGAACTCAGCTGTGGGTCACTCAGGTCTGTGATTCTCAAGCCCAGAGCCTGAGGCAGAGGCCCAGGGGCCACCCCGCCTTTACCCCTTCCCGGCGCCCACCCCACAGCTCTTCTGATGAAGTAGACAGGGTGTTTGTATAAGAAGAGCAAAGTGTGCCCGGCTGCCCCGAGCTGAGGATCCGGGCTGCATTAACAAATCCCAGAGAGCGGGAAGCAGAGACAGGAGCTGATCGGAGAGGAGAGCCCACCCTGGGCACAGGACAGCAGGATGGGTCTCCTAGGGGCACAGACTACAGCTTCCAGTGCCATCAGAAGAGCCACCAGGAGACTCAGCACAGTGAAGCCCACCTGCCCCTACCTGAGGCAGGCACTCCAGCCTGAAACGCACCCCTCAGTCCTCAGATGCCCAGCCCAGCCTAGGACCCCATGCCCAGGTCCTAAAGTGTCCAGCCTGGCCCCTCTGGATGGCCAGGGCTGGTCACTGGAGCACAGTGACAGAGCCTGGATGGGACAGAACACTGAGGTCAGTTTCAACCCGAGACACCAGCTGCTCCTATCTTGGTCTATAGCTTGTGCACAGGCTGGCCCGGTGCAGTGACAGCCCCGTCTCTGTTTAAATGCGCACGCCCCCCCCCCCCAACACACACACACGTGCACCCAGGAGCTTGATAGTGGGGGAGAATTCTGCTAGGGAGAGAGGCCTGAGTTAGGAGTCACATCGTTTCTTCCTCCTGCCTGCAGCCATCACAGAGATGCTGTCTGATCTGGAAACAGAAGTGAGAGGGAGTTTTGGTGAACTCAGGCAGGGACGCACCCTTCCGGGCCAGGCTTCTGTTTCCTTCGATGAAGCATGATCACTGAGAAATTTCCCTCTGAAAGAAAAGTAACAGTGTCCACTCCGAAGGACAAGAGGGGGCCCTGGGCTTTAACTTTCCAGAGCTGTCAGGAGCATTTGGACCCCTGTATATCCCCACCCAAGAGCAGCCACTCCTCAGGTCAGGGAGTCCCCACTGGAGCCAGACCCTCCCCACAGCTGGCAGCAATGGTGACCTTCATGGGCGGCCAGGAGTCCAGATTTTCAGGCAAAATCTCTCATCTTTTAACTAATGGTAACACAGTCATATTAGAAATTGGAACAAGGCATCAGCCAAGGCCGTCAGCACTCAGCTCATGGCCTAGCGGAGAGCAAGCAGGGAGCCTCCAAGTCCTGGAAGTATGATCTCAGGATCTGTAGCAATGGAGATGGACCTGGGGTACAGGTGAGGGTGAGGGCAGCACCTCCAAGACTGGACAGGGCCTTTGGCTCTGGGAAGAAGATGGTGACAGCAGAGGAAGGCCCTTTCACCAGCAGCACAGCGACAGCATCCTGTCCAGGTGCAGCTCATCCTAGTGACTTTTCCCACTGCTGACACACAGTAACTGACCCAGTTATGAGGAGAGGTTTGTTCCAGCTCCCCGCTTGTAGGGGCTCAGTCCAGGTGCACTGGCTCCAAGGCTGGACAGCACGTGAACGGGCCACAGCAGAGGAGGAGCAGCCCCTGGCAGGGCAGAGGGGCACCACGGAGGAGAAACAGCCCACAGTGTGGTGGCAGGGAGTGTTGAGCCTGCCTTCCTCTGGCCCTTCTACCCCACCCAGGCTGCAAATCTATTCATTGTTGCCACCCACAGCGAGGGCGGGCTTCCACTGTTCCACCAGAACTACAGCAAACCGATCTAGCTACCTTCACCCCGTTATCACACAGCCTAATCCAGCGTGACCCACCTATGATCCAACTACCTCCTCAAGGGCCCAGCTATGAGATCGAGACTGTGGGAGAGCCTGAGAGCTAAGCCGTGACCACAGTGCTACTCAGACATCAGACACTCGCCAGGCCTGCTGTTGCCCGGCAGCTTCCACTGCTACTTTAGCTGCTCTAAGCAAAACAGGTCTCCTGGCGTCGGTCGCCTTGGGTGGTCCTGTCCCACACTGACCCCGGCCACAGGAGCAGGCTTGACCCACAGGATATAAACAAGAGAGATACAGCTTGGGGCTGGATGAGTGACAGCACCAGCGTAAACTCCAGGACACAGTGGCTCTCGGCCCTGCGTGGGTGAGAGTTCTATATGGGAGCAGAATCAGTAGCCCCTCTGTGTGTAATTGTGCAAGGGGATGGGTTAGGACTATAGGATCAGAGATTGAAGAATCCCAAAGGCGATCCCCCAAGAAGATAGAAGCCACAGAGCAAGAGGGGTCAAAGGATGCAATGCCAGCCCAAGATCAAAGGCCAAGCCAGGACGCTCCCCTGGAGTCACACCTGTGGGTCTGCAGGGGGTGCAGAGGAGACTGGGTCCCGGAGACCAACATCCAGAGCCAGGGCGCACGGGCTCCTCAGCGCAGCCCATGTCCTTCTTCTGCCGCTGTCCGTCCATCCATCCAGGCTGCAAGTCCGTTGGCTAGAGTGACCCACACCTGGACCGGATCTTGCCCCCCTCATCTGCTGGCCACCATGCCAGCCAGCCACAGACACACACAGGATGGCACTTTGTGGATCTGCTGGGCAGTTCCTACTCCACCCCACTTGGCACGGCATGGTGGACAGCGCAGCCCTCCGTGACCATCCAGTGGGCAGCCCCAGCAGGGAGGCAGAAAAGCCAGGCGATCCTGAGAAGTAACAGGAGAGTTGTAGTCCGAGCTCCTAGACCCCAGGGTGGTTTGTTCCACGGTGGTGGACAACCAGACAACTGGGAAACCCAATTCCCTTCGGCCACAGCCTAATTTCTACATCAGTTGGCCGCCTCTCCATACCCGGATATTTCATCAGATGCTATTCTTCACAGATGCTTCTGGGAAGGGATCTTTCTAGACGAGATCTGTATTTGAGCCAATAGATGGGAGTAAAGATTGCCATCGCTCCCAGAGGCAGGGACACTGGCGTGGGTGGGCCTGTGATCTCCTGGGAACCAGGAGATGGAGCGAGGGAGGTGTGCACTGGCTGCCAGCGGGCAGGAAGTGGCAGGCTCTGCTGGCTGGCTGGACGCGGCAAGCAGGCAGGGCGGCAGACTCCAAGTGGCTTTCAGTACTTCAGCTTGAGAGACAGGATGGAAAATAGTGCCTGATATTTAGTAAGAAAGGAAACACATCTGGAGGGATAATGGAACAGAGCCTGCTTTAAATTGAGAAAGCTGTGTCCGGACAGCTTCGTGTCTATCCAACTAGCTCCTTCGGATAAACTCCCAGCATCCTCTGCATGGGCCGCTGCGCATCCTCTTCTCAGGCCCTGCATCTCCCAGGCCTGCCATCTCCACCACATCATATCCTCTCTCCTTAAAGCCTTATGGGGGAAAGGACCACAATCCTCTGCCCAGCCCGTGATGCTCAAAACTCTCTGGCCTCTGTCCCACTGGGGCCTGTCTTCACCATCCAAGAGAACTGTTCCCAGCATGCCAGAGCTCCGGGAGTAGCCAGAGAGAGGGTCCTCTTTGTCACCTGTGCCTATGGCTCATTTACCTGTGGTCCCTTGACCCAAGCCAGACACCCGCCAGGGCAGGAGGAGGCAGAGACGTCGCCCCTGGTTGGAACAAGAAGCCTCCTGCCCACGTGGCGAGTGCATTTGACCCAGGATGGGAAGGCCATGTGAGGGACCATGTCTGCCACCCACGACCCCACTAGAGCTTGCCAAGCAGTTGAAAGGGTGTTTGATGGTCATTTTAACCTCCCCCACTTTTCACCCTCTTCAAGTCTTTCTTCAAATGTCACCTCCAGGTGGTAGATGCGGTTTGTCACGGTGAACACTCACCCGCTTGCCCCGATTTTCTCTCCACACCATCCACCTGTTCCCAGCATACGGTGCCAGTCTACTAGGGGACTGGTCACCACCTTGCGTAGCCCTAGGTGCGAGGCGCGCCCCTTGGGAAGAGCACGCTCTTGTTGGATTTGCTGAGGGCCCTGGGCCCTGTGGGGTTATAGCTCAGGAAGCACTCACTGAGCCTTCAGTAAGGAGGTATTTTCAAATGAATGCACGCAGCAGCTTGGAACCCTGGGGGGGGGACGGGGGGGGGGGACTCAGCTGTGCCTGCTCAGTCAGTAGTTAATGCCCTCTTTCCTTTTTCCCACTAATCCCTCACTTCCTGCCTCTTTTGTGCTACCAAGTCTGGTTTTGGCAGCCTGGTACTTTCAGGACTGACAGCTCCAGTGTGGTGGGAATTTCTAGGCCGTGCACCTCAGGACAAGAAGGTTCTGGTCAGGGCGTCGGTCAGAACAGCCCAAGGCAGGCCTATGTCGCGCCTTGAAACACCCTTGGTAGGACCATGCCCAGATCGCAGCTCTCGTAAATCCCTGTGCCTGGCACTGCATTTCCTCACAGCTGCAGCTGGGCGATGCCCAAGGCTCTGCCAAAGCGGAGGGTCCTGGTCCCTGGGAACCAATCGGCAAGCTTGCCCCTGACACAGGGGCCAGCCAGGCTTTGGTTCTTGGCTGGAATGGACTTTAATTTACTGTCACTAAAAGACGGGCATTCTCTGCAGTTCTGGGTGGCAGAGGCTGCCATCAGAGAGTGAGTGAGATGGTGCCTCCCGGTGCTGGACTGGGCACCCCTAAGCGAAACTGGGGAGGCCACTGCCTGTGCTCTGACTTCTCCATCTGGGGGCCCAGCTTTGGATACCTCCTCCACTGAATGGAAGATTTCTTAAGTTGCCAGGAGCCCATATTACCGGTCCCAGAGGTTGGCCATGGCAGCGCAGAGCTGGCTGCTTCTCTGTTCTTCCACAAAGCATGCATGAAGAGGGAATTTGAGGGAACAGCCCAAGAAGGGGGAGGATTTCACTCACCATCTATGCACTGAGCACCCCTGTGTGGGAAAGGCAGGGAGCTAGGCCCTGGGGTGAGGTGTCTCTCAGCTTCTGCACTGGTGGGCACACAGCTCAGCCCAAGGAATGGCAGCCAGGCCCGTGGCCAGGAGGGAGCAGGACCCTGTCAGAACTGTGTTGGGGGCCCGGAGACAGCTCCAGAGCAAGAAGCGCCATCCAGGTTCCTAAACGGCTAAGCACAGAGCCACCCAGGGGCCAGCAAGCCCCCTCCGGGGCATCTGTCCAAAAGGAATGAAATTAGTAGGTCGGCACCCTGCGTTCACTGCAGAAGCAGTCACGCCCCAGGGAAACGGAAGCAGCCGCAGGGTCCATCTGCTGGGTCCGTCCGCTGAGGAGTGGGCAAAGGAAACGTGAGGTGATTTATACGGAGACCGTGAGATGCTTCTGGCCATCGCGGGGTGAAGCCCTGTCCTCCGCGGCAGCGTGCTGCGTGTGAAGGGCGGCCTGCTAAGTGACGCGAGCCAGATGCTGGGCCGAGACGCCGCGTGGCCTCATTTGTATGCGGGCCCTGAAAAGCCGAACTTTCTCAGAAGCAGAGGGGAACACGTGCTTACCAGCAGCTGCAGAACGGAGGAGATGCTTGTCAGAAGACGTAAAACTCCTGCGGGGAGGAGCTCCAGAGCCGCACTGAGCACCGGGGCCGCTAGAGTTGGAGTGCACTGCGCTCCTGAACTCACCCAGAGAAGTCCCTGCAGCTCTCTGGGGCCGCCTAGCGTGCTGCACGCTCATCTCAACACGAGGCAGGGCGTGGAACACAAGCGCAGCGAGGCGCATCCAAAATTTAGCAAGTCTTTTCTTGTTGTTGTTGTTGTTGTTGTTGTTTTAGCAACTGATTTTAAAAACAGGCAGAAACATAAACAAACAAACAAAAAAAAAACCCCTAAAGATGCTAATGATAAAAACTTAGGTAAACCAAGCGCCCATGCTTTGGGGACCACGCGGACTGCGGCAGCTGAGGCAGCTGGGTGGGCCGGCCTCCTCAGAGTGCAGATTGCAGGCAACATGCATTAGAATGAGTTCTTAGAGGATTCTTTTCACTTAAAAATAGTTATGAGGAAGACAATATCACCGAGGTCCTAAACAACCGAGGGCATTGTGAACATTAGAAGAACAATCAGGCTGGGGAGATGGCTTGTAGTCTAAGCGCCTGGCAAGCACAAGGACCCGGGTTCGATCCCAGGTACCGCATGCCATGCTCGCCCCCAAAACTGGATGTGGTGGTGCACACCTGTATTCCCAGTGCTGAGGAGGCTGAGACAGGAGGATCACTATAAGTCTGAGCTGTGTAGCGAGACCCTATACCAAATAAATAAAAGTTTTTTTTTTTTTTTTTTTTTTGCGGAACCGGGGATTGAACTCAGGCTCTGGCACTTGCCAGGGAAGCGCTTACTCCACTGAGCCATCTTCCCGACCCTAATAAAAGGTTTTTTAAAAAATTAAAAATAAGAAAGGACAATTGAAGCTGGGTCTCGGGACCCAGTGCCGACCTCCTCCCCCTCCCACAGGCATGACATCCCAGAGCCAGGTGGCCCAATCATTGCTTTGGGCGAGCAGAGGATTTCTGGTTCATTTTTTACTAAAGCGCATATGTATTTCCCTCTTTATTTGAGCCACAACTTAAATTTACTCCAAAATGCAAAAGCAATTCAGAGATAGATACCCTTGCTTTTTTCAAGAGCCTGAAAAGAAAAAAAAAAAAAAAACTGGAATAAAACGAGACATTTTGAACCCCTCTTCAGTGTGTGTAGATTCTCACAAGCTGAGCGCCTCAGGGGTGGCGAGACGGTCCCTTAGGTGGAGTCCCAGCCCCTTCCTACAGGTGCAATTTGTGCCTTGGCTGTTACGGACACTCACAAACCTAGCCACGCCTAACTACAGCTCAGCTCCTGGGTGGGAAGTGGTGGCCTGTGAGTCAGCCACAGAAGTGACATCATCCAGACAGAAGGAGCCGGAGGGACCCGGGGAGGAGGAGGAGACAGGGGAGCACGGCAGACTTAGGCCTGGGAAAGGCCGTGGGGTAAAGGCTGCCGGGCATGGATGAGGGTCACCGGTCATCGGGAAGGGCCTTGCACACCCGAGGCGCAGCAGCTTGTCCTGGAGCACAAGACGTCACCCCTGAGTCTCGGAGGGAGTTTTCCATAAAACAGTCAGTTTGGTGATGTCTATGGGAGGCGAGCCTCGTTCGTCTTCTCCCTACAAACACGCGCTGGGCGGCTCGGCCTGCTCTGCACGCTGTGACGCCGGGAAGGCGCTGAGCTCTGGAGGCCGCCTCATCTTTTATTTACTTGCAGTTCGCGGCGGAGAGCGCTTGGGAGCAGTTTGCCCACTCCGCCTCCCCTCTGACCTGCGTGGAGCAGCTCTAACTGGGAAAGGACCGCAGAGAATTTATGATTGTTCATGAAAAAGGCAGAGCACGTACGCCCAATCAGGAGCAGGCTGTGGGCCAGCAGGGCAGCCCATGTCCGCGTGTGACAGAGAGGAACGCCGTGTTGTGTCCTATTTAGCAGACCAATGTGGGCCCAAGGCAGCAAGGGTAGGACTGGGTCTGTTGTGCCTGACAGAAGGTTAGGAGGGCATTTTCATAAGAAAAGAAACAGATAGTAGATGTTGCGGTAAATAAACACGTCACCCAGAGGAACAATCTTGAGAAGAACCACTGTGGAAAGCACGTCAGCCACTCCACCACGAGCTTCCCACCTCAGGATGGTAGAGATAGAGAGATGGGTACAGAACAGACAGGCGCTCCTCGGCGTTCTCACGGGGGAATGTGTCATTCATAGCAAGATTAAGCAAAGAAGCACAAATCACAGACTAAACACTTTGATACAAGGCGTCACGGTTCAGTCTGCAGAGCGGCGAGCTGAGAGTGGCGGGTTTGCATGTGGCCAGGCAGCAGCTCCACGTTATCTGAGTTCCAGGCTGGCTTCTTAACCACACCCGTTTCCTCGCTGTCACACGATGGCTGCCATAGCCCCAGCACCAGCGTCATCACAGTCACGTCTCAGAGCTCCTGCTTCTTCCCGACTAGAGTGAGTTTCTAATTGGTGGTCAACGTGTTAAACCCAGCTGAGTTAAAGTGGTGCGGTGCTGGGCGCGGGAGGCCGCGCTGAGGGCTGTCGCCAGCAGCATAAAGGCAGAGCAGGAGAAGCTGCCGAGGCGCTGTCCGGGATGCTGTTCTGAGCAGCTGTTGAGCTGCTGTTCTCTGGGGCTGCTCTGCTGGAGGGCCTTGCCATGCGGGCTTTCCCGGTGCACTCTGAGGAGCGCTGGTCCTCACCCTGAGCATCGCTTCCTGGCTCTGGAGGGGAGGACAGCGCCCTGCGCAGCCTGCTGGAGAAGCTCATCACGTTGGCTTTCCTGATAGGAGCTCAGCTGTTCTCATCACTGGAGGAGCTCGGGACCTCCCTGTCACTGAGGACGGCTGCGGTGCCCAAGGGGCTCTGGTGTTACCCTGAGAGTTGCTTCCTGGCTGGCACAGATCTTCACCCTGCTGGCATACACATCCTAGCTTCCGCCACTGACCTTTGGGCCTTTCCAGCACAGACTTGTGAGGTAGGACCCAGGCCCTCAGGTGGATTCTGTGGTATTTCGTGTGCAGATAGCTTTCCTGCACTTGTTGTATATGATTCTTGGGTGATTCTTTATCAACTAGTTTTATAGAATGTGTCCTGTACTATATTGTTTCCATTGCAAAAACCCCAAACCACGACACTGACCACAGCAATACTGTGCTTGAGGCTCCCGGTTCACATTAAAGGGTAAGATTAGTACACTCTTGCATGGTAGTCCTCAAAGCAGAGCCCCTGGGCCAGGAGTATCAGCGTCACCGGGGGCATTGACAGAAATACAGACTCCTGCCCCGGTCCCTTGCCCCCTGACCAGAAGCTCGGGGCTGAGCCTGTCACCCTGGGCCCAAGGAAGCCCTTCAGATGCCTTGCTTGCGTTTAGAAGTTTAAAAACCAGTGCTTAAAGACAGTGCTGTTTGGATGAAAGGCAGCCAGACATGGGCAAGGCAAGTGTGACAGACACGAAGCAGGGTGACATGCAAGGGCCCCAGTCCCTCCCCCGGCCTTGGGCTGTGTGACTTCTGGAAGAAAATTAACCTTCTCAGGTTTCACTTTTCAACCGGCGACGGGGGCAGGTGCGGTTTGAGAAGAGGTTCCGGTGGCCTGAATCTCAGCCCACAGGGACTCCCCACCGGGAGACACCTGGCAACATCTGGACCTGGGAGGGGCTGCTGTCAGCATCTGGTGGGTGAAGGACCTGGTGGGTGCTTGGCCTGTGGTGGAAAGGAGGCTCTGCAGTCCGAGGCCTCCCTTCCGGGCGGAGGTGGACAGGCCCTGGAGGAGGACTGGAATGTGGTGGCCCCCACAGCACACCATGCTCAGCGCAGGGAGCCAGGCGAGAGCCGCTGAGGCTTGCTGCCTTCCCGTGAGATGCCGGGAGGAGGAATCCAGAGCCCCAAGGTGGGGTTGGGTCCCAGCAGCAGCCGATGAGAGTGGGAGGGGTGCCGAGGCCCCGGGGCTCCTTAGAGGGTGGGGAATTGTGTCGTGGCACCAGTCACACACCCTGTAGTGTGCTCAAAATCACCTGATGGTGCACATCAGCGTGACTGCGGTGGTGTGCGAAACAGATCTCACTAAAGCTGCTACTGAGGAGACGCTGGGACAGAGCCCTGGAGGAAAGACTCCGTCCTCTGCGGAAACCTCAGTGTGACTCTTAGTTCTGGGGCTAACACTGAATTTCTGCAGAAGCCAGCTCTCCAGGAATGACCGCAGCTGTCTCCCAAGTAACTGAGTTCTTCATCAAAGCTAGGTGATTAGCACTGTGATGTCCGCCTTTTGCAAAAGCTGGATTATTTTGGAGAACATCAGAGAAGACTGGAAGAAAAAGACTTACTCCAAAATCTGTTGTTCTGAGGATCGAACCCTGGAACTTGTGCTTGCCAGGCAGCGGCCTAAGCCTCTGAGCTCTCTCCTCAGCCCTGCAAAACTCTTTTAAACAACAATTACTACTTCTTGTGTTCAACAATGTATGCCTTGAAATTATGGGTAAATGTAATTTGCTGTCCTTCTGAGAGGCATTTTGGGTAAAAAGAAGTTCTCTGTGCTTCAGAGAGGAACTCTGGGTAAAAAAGCTCTTTGTGCTTCAGAAAGGAGTTCTGGGTAAAGGGAAATTCTTCACAACTTCAAATGCTCCCCTACCTTAGCTACACATCCCAAGAACCTCGGCAAATGGTCCTTTGAATTCAAAATCAGACTGCACTAGTGTGGAAGGGATGCAATGTCCTCTGGCAGGTCTGTGTGTGCATGGTGGGTCACTAGCATGTGGTATGTGTGACAGGGTGGCCTTTGAAGAGGAAACTTGGACTTGAGAGGCAACAAGGAAAGGCAAAGTGTGCCCCGCCTTTCATGTTCCCCTACAGATGTGCAGGGACCAGTGGGTGGCTACCCGGGAGGAGTCAGCCTCCTGAGGCTGGTGTGGCCTGCGCAGGGCAGCCCTGTTCACTGTGGTCAGATGAACACGTGGGTGCACCGGCTGGGGCTGGATGAGGCTGTCTGGGGAGCTTACGGGTGGGCAGCAGGAGACCCTGGGGGAGTACAAAGCCGGTCCTCTTGCTAGAGAGGACAGGACAGCTCGCCCCCAGCTGCTGAGCTCCAGGGGCTGAGACGCGGTGACACCCTCAGTCACAGCAAGTCTGCTGACCAGGAAGCCAAGGTAGATTGTGCAGTGGGCGTCCACCAGGATGGCAGCCAAGCAGAGGCAGTGCTACATCTCTGTGAACGGGTGCTCTGAGATAAAAACAAAACAAAACCCGGTCCTTTCCCATGCCAGGAATGGCCAGGTATATCTTGTGACTCCACAGCTTGCCACTCAGAAGCGTTAGTCTGTGTCTGTGTCTGTGTCTGTGTGGATTAGTGATGGACGCGGGCTACCCCACCGCATTTCCGGGGGAGCTGGCTGCCGCAGCCTACCCCTGAGCTCCCCGACCTGCACCAGGAAGCCGCAGCGCCTGTCGCGTGTGCTCACCACGCGTGGGCTGGCGCCTGCTCGCACCCAGCTGCGGTTTCCTCTCTGCCACAGCCCCACATCTGCGCCAGCTGGGAGGGCCCCAGGCGACCTCTTCCACGCGAAGCCGCCTCGTATATCTCTTGTATTGTATTTATCAGTGTACGTCCGAGACGCGGGACAATTCCACTTATCGTGGGGAGTGTGCACAAGGACACCACACGACTTCTTTCTTTCTTTCGTTCCGCGTTCCCCTCCCTCGCTGCTCCTCCCAACTCTTGATCTCCTTGCATTTGCAAAAGCTCTCCTTTTATCTTCCGTTTTCCCCTTCAATATTTTCACCCCAGTTCACATATGCACGTGCTCTGCTATACCCCGGGGGCAGCTGGGTTGGGGATGCCTGCTCTACAAGCCAGCCAGGGCCAGGTTCTGGGGTCCCGGCTGTGGTGGCACCCTGCTGTCACATAGTGGCGCCAAGCGTGGGCGCCCTGAAGTGGGATGTGCTGAGGGCCCCGGTCAGCAAGCACCAGTGAAGTAGGGCGACGAGAGCCAACGTGAGCGCTGCTTCCAGTCCGTGTGTCCGCCGTGCCGGCAGCTCTGAAGCCACGGAGGTTGCCATAGAGTTGGGTGGCAGAAGCGCTAGTTTATTTTCATGTAGCTCTAGAGCCCGCAGCCCAGACTCAGGCAGGCAGCTAGGTCGGGGGGCATCCCCTCCCGGGGGGCACGAGCCACCCTCCCCCAGTCCTCACAGCCGCTCAGCCGCATGTGCCGCGTGAGCTCCCTGGTGTCCTTCAGAAGGTCATCCTCCTGTGGGGTGGAGACTTCCTTGTGCCACGTGCCAACGTCGCCCCTTCCACCTAACACGATGACACAGTCCGGGGAGGGAAGTTAGGCTGATGTTCGCTGGTTTTGTAGCTCTACTCTCCAAGGGTCCTTCTGGCTGCAGACGCAGCTGGGCACAGAGCTGCGGGCGCTGTCCCCAGGAAGGAATCTGTCTCCACCTGGCCCCTCTGGGTCCCCTCTGTCGGCCTCACTCTCAAGCCAGGTGAGTGTGGGTGGACTCCCTCCTGTGACCAGCCCTGGCAGCCGCACCACAGAGAGAGATGTCCATCCGCCCTCTGTACACAGGGGTGGCCCAGATCGGAGTGTGATTGGGTCCTTGGGGAACCCCTGCCCATCTCTCAGCCAATCAACACACCCAGTTAGAATGGAGTTCACTGATTGGCTGGACCTGGGCCCGTGCCCCCTCAAAAACTCAGCAACTTGGACCACGGAGCCTAAAGGTGGAACCAAGAGGTGACCTTCAAGGCAAATCCTCCAAGAAACAGAAGAGGGCAAAGACACCGGGCAACCGAGGCTGCCGACGGCACCATCCTCGCAGGAGCTCTGGGGAGCACAGCTCCGGAGGCGTATCTCTTGGCTGATGCAGGTCCACCCACTCCAGCCCTCGGCACGCGGCACGCCTGCCCCACTCGTGCCGTGGTGGCCGGATTCCCTGACCTGCGCACGCTCATCCCTCCATTCCCCTCAGCCTGTCTCGGCTCTTCCTCCTCTGGGAGACTGTCCTGGACCGGGGGAGGGCTGCTCGTACCCTCCGGGAGGGGGTGGAGAGGCCCCACCCGCCCGCCCACCGCCTGTGCCGCAGCAGCTTCGACCGTGCAGATGACGGCTCCTTCCGCTGGCATCCCCGCGGCCCCAGCCTCCGGATGCCAGCTTCCATGAGCCCATCAGAGTCCCCTGTCTCGGTGACACATCCTGTCCCCCCCTCTCTCCCAGGTGTCTGTGTGTTTGGGGATTTTTGTCCACATGTGGGAGAGAAAAGAAAAGAGCCTCATGTAAGATCTGCAGCCGCTGCCCAGCGTCGCGTTTCACACAGCTCAGCTTCGTGGCCGGTCACCTCCCTCCCACAGCGCCTTCGGCTCCACGGCCACACCCAGCCACTGCCAAGGTGTGGACTCTCCTGGATCAGGACTGCCCTCACTAGGGCAGCAGAACCAAGTGCTCCTGGGAAACCAGGCTCCGTCTCCCCTGCACCTCAGACTCCCAGGGAACATTTGGTGGGGTCAACCCCCGAGCCTGCAGGACAGCCGCGCTGCTTCCTAGAGCCCCAGAACTCTAGTCTTCCTCCCCCTTTCTCCGGCAATCGCTGCTCCTCCACTGGCCACAGCCCAGACGCGCGGTCCTGAGGCTCCCACGGCCTCCTGGATCCTCACGCACCCACCCCCCACGTTGCGGAAGGTCGCTCGGGACCCATCCCACGCTCCCAATGATGCCGCTTCAAGGCTGTGAGCGACTGTCCTCTCTGCCATGCACCAGCTTGGTTATCGATGGAAACGTGACATTCAAGACATCGGAAACTGCATGGACCACGTATTGCCAAGAGGCTGCTGTCCCTGCTACTGCAGGAGCAAGGGGTCCTCTTGATTCTTCCTTAACTTTACCTCCAACCTCCTGAAACACAGAGGGGGAGGGGGAGAAATGCAAACATGGGGTGAGTAATTAATCCCGACATCCGATTTACTCATGTTTCTTGAAGCCACTGCTACCACAAGCCACCAGGGTCTCTCCCTTGAGTTTCTACAGCTCCTATGAGACCTTCAGTTCCCACACTCACTCCCTTTGTGCCTCTCCCTGGGACATGGCCGCTCCCACCACTGTTCCTCCCAGCGGGCTCAGGGGTCCTGCCCTGGCTGCCCCACGCCCTCCGTGCAGCCCTTGCTCGTTCGCTCGCTCGCTGCGCCAGCGCATGGTGCTGAAACCCTCGCTCCCCAACCGCACCCCCCGATCCCCGCCAGACGTTACCAAACCATCCAGCAGGCAGCTCGACAGCTGCAGAGAGAAAGGCAATTAAATTATATATGTCATACATGTGAAACATAAGATTAATTATGATTATCTGAGAAGCCACATTATGTTTTTAATAATGATTACAATTTTAAAGTTATGTAAGCATCACAAAGACCAGATGGCTTGGGGTTTTATTTTCAAGTAACATTTCATGATCGGGATAGAATTAATATCAGCTAATGTATTTTTATAAATCTGTATGTTTCATTTGCATTTGTCAAGTTTTCTGCAGAAGCTGTTTGTAATGTGTTGGCATGATATTCCCAATTCATAAAAACAGATCAATGGCTCAACCCAGATTAATTGAAGTGTAAAATTTAGTGATCGAAAGAGTAACGTCAGCATTATGCCTGGAGTGTTGATATTAATCTGAACAGACGAACATCAGGCTCAAATCTAGGCGCGTGGGGGCAAGCATGTCTGTGGAGAGGGGAGGGGGAGAGGGAGGGGACAGAGCGACAGCGAGTCCCTGAGCGGTGGATCCCACCAAACTGACACAGAGCCAGGAACATTTTTGCAACATCTCAAAGAAATGCCTCTGTAACAACCCTATTACAATCCCAGGCCAGTGTTCTGGGTGAAGATAAGGGAAACAGCCCTGCATCCTCACCGCCAGAGACACGGGAACTTCCCGCGTGTAGAATGAGGACGGAGACACAGGCGCGAAGACACTGGCGAGATCAGGTGCAAACTGGAGGCCGCGGGGCAGGCGAGGGGCGCAGGGCCGCCCGGGGAGGCTCCTCCCTTGGGCGCCGTGGGCATGGGAAGGTGACTGCGTGCATCCGTGGATTCCGCGGCTGGTTTGGTTTCCGGTTGCAAGAGCGCCGATGCGCGTGCTGCCGGGGAAGGGCCCCAGGCTCGCCGGCTGCACCCGGAGGAGGAGGAAAGGCCGGGTGGGCTCCAGGAGGGCTGCTCCTTGCGTTGTGGCCAGCACCGTGTTCCCTGCTTTGACAATGCTGTGGAAGAGCGACTGTGAGCCCGACGCCTGAGAGGTCACCTTCAGGGAGGGCAGCAGTGACACAGCACTCCGAGAGCCCCCACCGTCTCCAAACCTGTGGACATTCCAAACATCTGCAGTTGTCACAGCCCGTGAACTCTAGCTGCCATTCTACTCAGTCGAGAAGTTTTAATTTAAAAAGAAAAAAACAATGAAAGAACAAGAAAAAGAACAAAGTGGATGAGAAAAATAGCTCAGGGCACCTGCCATCTGCTACTGTGCCACATACAGCTATTTTGGACAACTTGTCACAAACAACACGCTCGTTCTCAGCAATAGAAGCATCATTACTATCAAGTTTTAAAATGCTCTTTTTATCTTATAAATTTGTGACACATATCCAGTCACCAAGCATGCGTGGAATGATCTGAGGTCGCTGAAAGTCGCAGGAGCAGCGCCCTCGGTTCAACCCCATGCATCTCTCCTTGTGCTGGGTGTGTAGGAGCCAGTATTGTAGCCTTAATGAATACACCAGCGTCATCCCATCCTAGCTCCCTGCTGTACGTGCCACGACTTGGGAACGTCAATTCTCGTGGTGTCTAGCAGCGGGTGGGGCAGCGTGGCCTGCAGCAGCCTGAACCTTGCGCCCTCTAACGTGAATGGACCTTCCCTGGCTTGCTCCACGCCTTGGCCTGCCGATTGCTCACCATGCGGCTGCAGTCCCTGCCCCTCAGAGGGATGGAATGGTCACTGGTTTTAAATACGCTCACTATGATGTTGGAAGACTGTCTGAAGGGTTAGCAGGCCCTAAAGGAGTGCTTGGGTTGGACAGGGCTCTGGGCCTGCTGGGCCTGAGCAGGCACATCGGCCCTCAACACCGTCATCTCCGGCCTCCCTAGTGTGTCAGTCAGCTAAACATAGGAGGAGAGAAAGCGTGCTTCAGACTCGTGCTGTGATGCCCTGATGCACCAGGAGTCGTGGTCAACCAGGACACACGGGGACAAGCTCAGAGCCCCTCTGCACCCAGCCTTTCCGGTGCAGGCGATCAGCTGGACCCGATCAGTGGGACCTGAAGGGGCGCCCCAGAGCCTGGGCTTACCTCAAGAAGTGGAGTTCGGGAGGCTGTGAAAAGCCACCATCCTCTGCTCTTGGTTCTGTTCAGCGAGCTCCTTTGTATTTGCTCCTGGAGGAAAGCTGTCTCAGGGAACTGGCCGGGTGCACCCTCGTGAGACCTGCAGGGAGGAGTGGGCACATAGCCCCATCTGTCTGCTCGCACATGGAGCCAGGAGTGGCCGGCCCTCCCCAGGGACAGAGTGCTGAGACCCACCCCACGGGGCTGGCAGGACGTGCTCAGCATTGAGCTCCAGTGACGCTGGAAGTGGTCGTGGAGTCCACTGTTCTCCCGGAGTCCAGGGCAATTTCAGTCTGTGTGTGGTGGGGCCAGACACCCCACATGCATCCTGCTCACAAGATCCTGCTGCATTCCACCTGCCCACCCAGGGCAGCACACAGCCCTCAGCGCCCTGCTGGGTGCCCACGGAGGGTTCCATGTGAGGCCTGCTGAACAGTATGGAAGGAGGCACTCACCGTGCCGCCAGGGCACTGGGAGGAGGTGTCGGCAGAGCCTAGAAAGAGGGGCTGGAGGAGCCTGGGGGGACTCAGTGTAGGAAGGACCCAGCTCCTAGGGACACTGGCTCAGCACTGGGTGAGAGAGGGGCGAAGCCTCCTAGCACCCCTGCTCCAGCCTCCCGCTGCCATGTGCTGAGCCTCCTGCAGGCAGTGCACAGAGAAAGCCCACGGGGACAGAAGGCTTGCAGAGCCTGACCCTGGGCAGAGCCAGAGCAGCAGAGAGTGGGCGCGGGTACAAGTGGCAGCCCCGGGCCCTGGGAAATGGTGTCCATGGTACCCTCCAGGAGGCAGGTGTTTTCCCAGGCTGTTCCCAAATGCCCTCTGCCTGGGACCCTCTCTCCTCCTTGTGGGCAAGGTATCCCAAAGAAGACGGAGGAATCGGCGATGCCATCAGCCCAAACAGGGACCCTTGGACAGGAGCCTGGGCCCCCCCAGGTCAAATCGGGGGTTTGCAGCAGTGTGTTGGGGCCACTGGCTGGCTGGAGGCCAGGGAGCAGTGAGAGAAGCTGACTGCTCTGCCCAACCTCGGTAGCCCTGGGGGAGGGCACTGGAGGTGGGGTGAGGCTAGTGCCTGTGCGGTGAAGGCCTCGGATAAGGGGCTCCCGGCAGGCAGAGCTGTGGAGAAGCAGCCGCGGCGCTGCAGTCCCACTTGTGCTCAGGAGAGCTGCGGTGCCCAAGGGCGGCCCCGCCTCTTTGCTTGGCGGCCCCACCGGCTGTTTGCTTGGTAGAGAGTTGATTTAACAGTGTGCTGACCTGCACACTGGCATGCAGACACCCCTGGCAGTATTTAGCCAAGCTTCCTCGGGAGCTCAGACCCAAAGGGAACAGACCTAGAGCCAGGTCTAGGAAGCCCTGTGGCACCTGAGCCACCGACCAGGGGTGCAGGACACCCAGAGGGCCCGGGAAGCCACGGGAGCAGGGGAGTGGTGCTCAGGGGCTGCGTGACTGCACCCGTTTGCTGATGGATCCCGGAACATTCCGAGTGTCCCAACTATCAGGTGGGGGATGTTGCTGTTGGCTCTGTCGTGTTTGTCGTTTGGTGGTGTCTGATCTGGACTAAGGACAGTCCCTGCAAGTGTCCCTGTCCAAGGGACTGCTGGCCTCCTGCCTGTGGAAGCCTTTAATTAAACCCCTGGAGGTATCAGCCCACCTCAGCCGAGGGCACAACACAGGCTGCACCACGGGTGCCTCTGTCCCGTGCTGCTGACGTGTCCCCGGTGTGGCCCCCGTGGAACTGGGCGAAGGCTTCATGAATGCTCCACCTCTCCATTTTCTCTGAATACTAGGTGGAGAAAAGGCATAAATAATTTGTAAAGCAATAATAATGCATTTAAGTATTTTTATTAAAAGTCATACAATGAAAAATGGGTTATCGTTGCTGCTTGGCCTTCTGGTGAGAATCAAGTGCTGAATTATTTACATCATTTACAAAATTCCGTGCAAACCCTTGGTGTAACTGGGCACCTGTGAGGGCAAGGTGTAGGCGTTGTCCTCCGTGCCCCCAAGCTGTGCTGGGGGTCCGCACCTGAAGATCCCTGAAGCCTGAAGGGTGACATCCCCGGGCCAGCTCCTGCAGCATGAAGGCCACCCCAGCACACAGCCGGTGTGTAGGCTCACCTTTGTCCCATGGTCCAGCAGCCTCACAGCCCTGAAGGGACGCTGAGCCTCGCAGAGCTCACAGGTGTGGGCAGCTGAGACGTGGGAACAGCCAGGCTGTGGGGCACGGGCCGTGGCAGTGTCCTTTAGGGGCTTTGTGACCTTTGGCCGCCTCTCCTTTCCCCTGGGCTTCTGTTTCTTTCCCCTCTATGCTAGTGGGCTTTTCCAATCCTGGAACAAAATATGTGAGTATTTTGTTATCGCTTAAAGCAGGGGCATTCACTTGACTCTTGGGTCCCAACCACACAGCCGGTGTCAGCCGGCTGCAAAGCAGGTGCACCTCAGTGAGAAGAGGTGACAGTCACACTGCCTGGGGCTGGGAAGCAGAGCTCAGGAAAGCGCCAAAAAGGAAGGGCCCAGTGCACTCACAGGTCCCCAGGCCACGTCTGCAGGACCCGCCCACACATGCCCAGAAGCCTGCGCCACGACCCCTGGCAAGCCCCAAAGCCAGGCAAGCTGGGATGGGCTTAGCTGCCGCCCCCGCCCCCAGGCAGGAGAGGCGCAGCTCGGGTGAGAGACTAACATGTGGGATGCCTTGGGCTCAGTGTCAGGTGGGCGGGACAAAGGGCCACGTGGCACACCCAGGAGTACCTGTCACCACGATCCGCAGGTGCGTCGCCTGCTTCCTGAAGGAAGGACGTGTCGATGACAGAGCGTGCCGGCACGGGGGTGATGAAATGACACTTGCAGTCTTTAAAGATCGCCTGGCAGCCACCGCAGAGTGCGTCTGACAAAGTATAGGGACAGGCAGGGAGGCCGACAGGGCGCTCCTATGACACCCGAGGAGACCGGGAGCGGGGACCTGGGGGAGTCTCAGGGGTGGGAGGAGGCACTCGACCCGAGTGGGGCAGGTGGCACCGGGTAATCCGAGGAGCAGGTGGCAGCGGTGTGCTGCGGTGGGGAGAGAGGAGGACAGAGCGTCAGGGACACAGAAGGGCCGGGTGCCACGTGCTGGCGTGTGCTGCCGCTAGTGTCCCGGCCCCAGGAAGATGGGCAGGGGTAGATCTTCACTGTTCTCCCCACTCACGAGTGCATGCACACTCATGCACACACACTCATGCACACACACACACACACACACACACACACACGGCAGCACCAGCAGCCACAGCGGCACGTCCCTGGGTTCCACGGTCTCCCACATGTCTTTGTATCGGAGAGCAGCACGGTGTGCACCGTCAGGACCCGTGACTTTATTGGCCAGGTGTCCCTGACTGAAGCTAGGGAAGAAGAGGACAGCGCCTTGGGATTCTGGGTTGGAAAACGGGGCAGAGAGGTGGACTTCTCACCGGAAGGAGCAAATGACATAGGTGAAAATCAGAAAAGTCTGGGAACTACAGAGTCTATGAGCATCCTGTGGGGAGGGCTGGCGGGCCGTGACCGCGCGTCCAGAGCACGAAGGTAACGGATGGAGCCTGGAGACGTGGAGCCTGGTCGGCCCGCGGTGGCCTTGAGTGTCACTGCCCAGGCAGTCCCTGGAGCCATCCCGCAGAAAGGCAGCTTGTAAGAGCATGACGCCGTGCCCTCCTCACTTTGTTCGCCAGTTCTGACACTGACCAAGGTGACCCCAAGGTCACCAGAGCACAGAAGGGCAACATTTTGACTCAGTCCAGTCCCTCCGGCAGCCGGGACAGCACAGCCCTCCTGAGGGAGGGCTTCCAGAGTCGCTTCAGCAGTGCCAAGAGCAGTGGACTGAGATGTGTGAAGACGGGGGGCTCCTGGGGGGCTTTCTGACAGTATGTGTTTTGTCATAGGACATTTTTAAATTTTGAGAAAGGGTCTTACTAGCATGCTGAGCTCAGACTCTCAGTGATCCTCCTGCCTCAGCCTCCTGGGCGCTGGGATTAGACCCATGTGCCGCCATGCCTAGCCATCTGTATCTTTGAATCTTATCTCAAATGAGTAAGTCTGTGGCCAGGGCTGATCCTGCCTGGGGTTGCCCTGGTGGCCACTGTCAGGAAGCCAGTGAGGTCCAATTGGTACCAGTGCCTGGCTCTGACCTGGCTCAGCTGAGAGCCTTGGTTGCGCTCTGTGGGCTTTCTCCCCTGGCTAGTGGGAGCCCTAAAGAAAATACCATAGCCATGGTTGATGTAGCACAGGACCAGCACGAGGGAGCCCTCATGGGCATGGAGAGCCTAGGGTTGGCATGGGAGAGGCCACCCAGGTGCTGGGAGCCGAAGCTCCCTGGGGCATCAGCTGCTCCTCACTAGGTGTGGGCAGTCACTGTGTGTGTCCACTTCTCAAGCCCCCTGCCCTGCTTCCGTCTCCCCTGCCTCCTTCACGAATCAAGAAGGGCAGGCAACACTGCCTGGAGCAGAAGAACCAGGAGCAGTGGGAAGACTCCACCTCAGCCCTGAGGCCCCAGCCTCCAGGCCACACGGGGCCACGTGGGCACACGAGGTCAGAAGTGGAAACACTAAGGAATAAGCCCAGGCACTGCTCAGCTGCCACGGGACAAATCCCAGCTTAACATCCCAGGAGCAGCCTGAGAGCATCCTCTGGAGTGGTGGTCCGGCACCGGGACCCTCTGCTGGGGCCACCCACCTCATGCTGAAGCCCAGCATCAGCTCGCAAATTGCACAGACTGAGGACAAAGCCAAAGACACACATGCAGCGAGAAGCTGTCCGTCTGCAAGCTGGACGGCTGTCCTCAGCTTGGATCCACTTTCCACAGCCTGTTGCCCGCGGCCAGCCACAGCCCAGCACCGCTGCACGGAGTATTCTGTAACTAAGTGAGATGTGGGGGTGCATGTGTGTCCTCTCGGCACCCGGGAGGCTGAGGCAGGAGACTGTGAGTTCCAGCCTCGTCTAGGAAATTGAGTGACTCGGCCAGACCCTGTCTCAAAATAATATATTTAATAGAAGAGACTGGAGGGGCAGCTCAGTGTGAAGGCCCTGAGTTCAGTTCCCAGGAAAGGAGAAAAGGGGAGGGGAGGGACGTTATGGCCACCAGCCTCGCTTCACGTTCACTGTACCAGTCTCAAACAATTAGCATTGCTCTAAAGCTAAATATTACTCATGTGACTAAACATTTTAAAACTTTTGTGTTTAACGCATCTCACAAATTAGGTACGACTGGATAGATTTAAATATTAATTACAGACTTAATCATAATTTTCTAAATACGGAATTAAAATCAGAATTCTAATAAATCTTCATAAACATGCTAAGTGCCTTAACAAGAAAGCAAACCACATAGTAAGCAAAGAATCTGAAACCAAAGCACAGACGACGCAAAGGCTGGCGCGGCGGGAGCTGGCAGCACAGCTGCGGACTGGGTCCCTGTCGCCACTGTCATCTCTTCTGTTTCTGTCTGGGAGTGACTGACCCCAGGAAGCAGGGTCTCCTCACCCTGACACTGAGGGTGTCGTGGCGGCTCCGGCCCTACATCTGCGGGACCAAGCAGGAGCCCCCAAAGCAGTGTCGGAGAGTCCCATACATACGTGTGACCCACTGCGCAGGATTTAGTCTGCGGCCATGGATAATCTTTATCTTTCAATGACCTTGTCTCTTCCATCCAGATGGCATTTGTTTTAGAAGTCTGTAGCATGCTGGTCAGTACAAGTCTTTTCAGTCGCCCATTCTAGGTGCTACTAGGGCTAATTGATGTCTAAAACTTGTCGTGGTAGGGCCCTCACTCTGCTTTATTCCAAAGGTTCTTGCCTAAGGGCTGGCCAAATTGCTCAGCAGATTAAAGCACCTGCAAGCAGGTTCAAGGGAGGGGGGGCTCAATCCCTGGGCCTGTCCTGCTAGCCCCGTCCCTGGGGTGCACTGAGACAGCAGTTGAGACTGGGCTGGTGGCATGCGCCTGGAATCCCAGCTCTTGGGAGGCTGTAAACAGGCGGAGCACTAGGAATCCGATCTAGTAGTGAGACCCTGAACACCCAGTAGACCCTTCCCCAAAATAATAAGTAAATAAATAAAAATGAAAATAAGTTTTTCTCTTGGCCAGCTGAACAAGACACGTGTGTTATGGTTTATCTCTGAATGTTCCCTTAACGCCTCAGCACCCACAGGCAGGGCTTCTGGGAGGTGACTGGGCTGCCGGTGTGTGACGCTGCATGGGTCCAGCGATGGGCTCGTGGCTGGCTACGGGACTGGGAGGTGGAGCCTGACCGGGGAGAGCAGCTCGCGTGGGCGAGTCCGGCAAGGCTCCGTGCCCCCCACCCCCACCCCCACCCAGCCCACGTGCCTGGACCACGCTCTGCTTGGGGCCTTGAAACCAGCCACCTGTGCGCTGAAGCCTCTAGAAACTGTGAGCTCAAACAAATCTTTCCTCCTATGACTTGTGGATGTTGGTGTTGTGTCCCCGGAACAAGAAAGGGACTGGACAGCCACGGTTGTCCTCCTGTCACACGGGCCTGACCTCCTGGTCGGGCACATCACAGCAGACTCGTCTCGTTCACGTGGCTTGTCCTTTTCTGTAACAACAGCTTCGCCTTTTGTTTTAGATCAGAACCTCCAGAATGAAGCTCTTGTCATCTAATTCACAGTTGTGGCCCCAAATTCTAGGCCAGAGCTTGGCGTAAAATGAACAAGCGATGAGACAAGGATCCGCCAGGTAGTGCTTTCCCTGCTGACCACGGAACTGGGGGCGGCTCACAAAGCCTGGAGACGGCACTCCCCCGTGGCTGTGGCAGCTCCAGCAGTGAGGAGCGGCTTTACGTAGAGCCACGTGCTGCCTGCGTAGCGCAGAGACCCTCAAGGTCATCTAGACAGTGCGTCCTGCTCAGGTCACAGTGCAGCCTGCAACAGCATTCACATCGAACCTCGACCTGGGAGCAGGCCACGTGCGCCACTGCTGAGTGGACAAGCGGATTCCGGGGCGAGGGCACCGGAAATGGTTCTTGTTGCTCAGAGAGAAGGATTATTTCTATATAGCGACAGGGCTAAAGCTCAGCAGCATCACCCTGCGTGGAGAAGGTCGGGGCTGGAGCTCAGCAGTGTCACCCTGCGTGGAGAAAGTCGGGGCTGGAGCTCGGCAGCATCACTCTGCATGAAGGTCAGGGCTGGAGCTCGGCAGCGTCACCAAGCGTCTTCTGTGTGGAGAAGGTCAGGCACCAAAGACTGCACTGTCAGAGTCCACACATGTGAAATTCAGGCACAGAGTGAACCAACAGCAACAGGAAGCACCTGTGATCGGTGTTGGGCCGGAAGGAGCTCGCTGGGGTACAGGGACATGTGTCGCTGCCACGCCCTCTCTCTAACAGTGCAGGTTTGCCAGGTGCAGCGTCCTGTGTGTGTCACGTCCTGGCACGCATGCATGCAGTGCAGCGATTACTGCCATCTGCAGCGGACACCTCCACCTGCTCACGGCCTGCGCCTGTGCGTGCAGTTAGAGCCACCGCAGCCTGTTCTCGGCACCCTGTTCTCGGCACCCTGTGGTGGTGGCCGAAGACTGCGTGGTCCCCAAGATTAGTCTGATGCTGTGTGTCCACTCCTCTCATACGCAAACGAAAAGCAGAGAAGAAAGTTCCAGGCTGATTTGAAAATGAATGTTTCCCTGAAGAGTTTTAAGGTGCAGACGTAGGTGCGGGGATTGTGGTTAATACTATTGTAATGTACACTTCGGAATTACTACATGATCCCACCACAAACACAGAGAGAGAGAGAGAGAGAGAGAGAGAGAGAGAGAGAGAGAGAGAGAGAGAGAGAGTCTGTGAGGGCCTGGACATGTGAATTCTCATGTCCAAATCATCCTATGCGCCACACCCGTATCAGAACGCTGCCTTGACACCCCAGTGTGAACAGTCCCTGTGGCCTCCATCACCAGTGAGGACAGAGATGAGCTGATTTGTTAATTAGCTTGATGTAATCATTCCACAGTATGAGTGTGGATCAGACATCACGTTGGACCCCAGAAATGTGTAAGAGACATACTTCTCAGGCATCGATTAACTATTAGAAAATTTAAAATAGGATAGGTGTGCAAAGGCAGCAGAACTGGAGGCTGGCGTGGTGAGACCGCAGCCGAGGAGACAGCAGAGCTCTGTGTGGGGGGGGCGGCTCAGCAGGGACCGGGTCCCTGCCATCGCAGCCTGGCACTCACAGGCCCAGGGTCAGTGGGGCTGGAGGCGGCCGCACCGGGGTCAGGACTGTGTCCCAGGGCTCGGGCCTGTCCAGCTGGCTGCTGCACCTGCCAGCTGGAGGCTGAGCATGTTGGAAATCACCACTGCTCCTGGCAGCTGAGAGGCCATCACCCCACTTCCCCTCCCCCTAAACAAGCTTTGTTGGAAGTTGTCAGCAGCATCCTACTGGACAGTAAAAGAAACCGAGCGCCAGGAAGCCTGGCGCTGGCTCTAGGAGACACCCATCTTCTCCCCAGGGGCCCTGGAGAGCTGATCGCCCTTGTCTCCCTGGTTCCCTCCTCATCCTCTTCTTCTTCCTCTCTTTCTAATTTTCTTCCTCCACCTCTTCCTGTTCTCCTTTTTCCTTCCCCTCCCCTACTCCTTCTCTCTCTGTCTCTCTCCCTCCCTGTCTCCCTCCCCATCTATATACGGGGACTCACCATGTCCCCACCCCCTGAAGTCCTAAAAGGCAAGGAGACAAGAAAACATCAGGGGTTTGGAAGCCAGAGGTGTGCAGACAGCGTGATCCCCTGGGACAAATGCAGGGCTTTATCCAGGCAGATGCCCTTGGTCGCTCCCATCTGTTGGCTGTCAGGTTTGTTCCTGAGCCTTTTCCTCTCATCCTGTCGAGAAACTTGGGTACAGAAGTGGAGAAACGCTCTTGAAATCAATGCCAGTGTGCAGCGCCTAGGAGCAGGTTCATGTTACTCATGAATGTGCCAGGCTGTGCCTCTAGCCTGCCCCTGGCTCCCCCTCATACACGAGGGTAAAGCAAAGTTCGGTTCTCAGGAAAGCCTGTGGACCAGCCAGGTGCAGTGCCGGTCCTGGCCCTTACCAAGGGCCCACCAGTCTTGAGCTGCAACCCCTGCAGGTCAGTCGGCCGCGGCTGCCCATTCTGGCTTGGGTTTGGGGCCACTGAGGTTCGTGGCACCCAGTTGAAGTCTGTGTTTACAAAGCACTCTGCTGAGGGGCCCAGTGCTACTCTTGAGGATGGAAGGTGAAGACGGGCAGTCCTAGGAGGCGAGCAATGGGAAATACCAGAGACCGAATTGGGAGCGTGTGCTTCGGTCCATTCAGCATCTGTGGCTGCAGACACGGACGATCCACCTCTCCACAGTGGAGGGAAGGAGCCGCTGTGGCCCAACCTTGGTGTTCTGCGTGGGTCCCTCTCCTTCATGGGCTCTCTGAGCAGCCAGATCACCTCAGATACATCCAAAGCAACCTTTCCCTGGGATCTGAGCATCCCTTGGCCCAGCAGGCAGACACAAAGCTAAGCACCCAGCATCCCCTGAGGGACCTGGGAAGGGGCCTCTCCAGGCTGGCTTGGGAGGGACACCGAGAGATGGGGTGTGCAGGGGCAGAGCCAGGTCTCTGGGGATACGAAGAAAGCGAGTGCAGCTTGAGACGGTAGCATCCCATGCAACCAAGCAGGCACATGCGCTCCAATATCACAGGGCTGCTCCTACACCAGAGACCTGAAGCATACCTAGATTGAAAAAAAAAAAAAGACAGGTGATAGGAAACAGGGAGGTGGCTCTATTTTAAATGGGAAGAAGACCGAGTGGGGGAAGGGAGCAGAAGAGGCAGTAGAAAGCAGGAAGATGCTCCCCATACGGGTAGCAACCCACGCGCTGACCGCACCCACTGGGTACCACGAGCGTAGACAGGAATAAAGCCCACACGTGCCAAATCCTGGAAAGCTTATTCAGAGTAAGAAGATGCATCAGGGACAAATGATGAAGCCACAGATCTAGAAGGCCCTGCAGTCACCACGGACCCAACGAGGCACAGCCGTGCCTGCCTGGCACCACAGCACCTCCGACTCTGCCCCGGCAGGGCAAGAAGGTGACATGACAGCCACTCCCTCAGTGAGGCCGTCAGAGGACACTTCATCCTGCATCCCAACCTCAGGGATCCAAATGTTCTCCTCCTCACTGATAACTTAGAAAAGTTGTGTCTCAGTGGCTTGATATTCCCAGTGTCCTGTCTATTTTCTGGATGATCCTCAGCTTTGCTTGATGTCAGCAGGGTATCTTTCTCGTGGCAGCTGTCAGGTCTGGCATCACCAGGCCTCCCAAGGAGTACATTCGCCCTGATGTGTGACAGGCGGTGAATGAAGGCTGTCGGCCCCCCTCTCAGCATTGCGGGTCAGATAAGCGAGATGTTTTAGCAGAGTGGTGCTGAGAAGACCTGCATTTGCATGATCCTCACTAGGAAAGAAAATGTCCCTTTATTACAGCCCATGCTGCCCTGTGCATCCCAAGGACTCGGGATCTCAGGATGCTGTGAGCTGAATCCCTGCTTCCAGTTGCAGGCCAGCAGCGGGCTTCTCACGGGGCTCAGGCTCTGTGAGCTGTGGGCTACATAAACCCTGAAACAGGCTCCCAGGGCCTTGGCTGGGAAGTCTGGGATCCAGCCGCCTGTGGCGTTGGGTCTGGGGGCTGGCCTCTGCTTATGGGACAGCTCTGGGGATGCAGCCCTCTCCTGGAGAGGGAAGGGGAACCTAGGGGGCACACCTGCTCTGGAAGCCCTGACCCGTACAAGGCTCGGATTCATTGTGCAGTTGTGTGGCCTGGCTGCCCCCAGAAGCCACCTGGACCTCTATCCCCACAGCACCAAAGAGGTGTCCCTGTGGTGTAGGGGGCATATACACACCTCAACATGCCTGTTTGTGTATCATGTATTATCTGGAGAACTGGAAATTGAATCCAAGCCCTTGGTTTAACAAGCCCTTTGAAGATTTATTATTATTATTAATTATTATTGCTATCATCATCATTTTGAGATAGGGTCTTGCTGAGTCATCCAGGCTGGGCTGGCACTTGAAGTCTTCCTGCCTCAGCTTCCCAGAGTGCTGGGATTCCAGACGCAGGCCACCGTAACGGGCTTAGCGGTGGTTCTCCAGAACACTTTCTGCTGTATTTGAGGTGCGTCTTGACCATTCAGCAGAAAAGCGTTGAGCGCCCACCGATTGCCCACTGAGCGGCAGGTCCTGGAGGTGCCAACCAGCCAGGCGTGGGCTCCGCTCTGACGCTCGGCGCAGCTAGCGGGGCTCCCAGACACCCAGCCAGACAGCAACACCAAGCTGCAAGTACAGCGATTGCTCTGCAGGCCTTGGCCACATGTCCACATGTCCTCTCTACCCAGCTGGCTTGGGTGCTCTGCTACTCCTTTCTTACCTCTGTGTCCCTCACTTCCTGGCCCCTGCAGTCTCTGCTGTGTCTGCTATACACAACATGCTCAGAGAGGCGGCTGAGAGGGGGACGGGGTATCAGCCCTGCAGGCACCCACCTTGTGGCCCAAGTGCCAACTTCACCATGGATGTCAAGCCAAGCTAGCACCACCCAGGCTGGGGCGGCATGTGGACTCATGTGGACTCATGTGGACCAGTGTCCTGATGCCACAGGGAGGGAGACCTCAGAGTGAGGACCACATCTGGGCTTTCCAGCAAGACCAGTAGAGCAGCCAGCAGCTTCCATCACCTCAGCCCTCGCCCCCATCTCCCTCTGCCCAGTCCTAAAGCCACAGTCCCAAGGCTCCCTCTGGAGCCCTCTCTGTCCCTCACTTTCAGTATCCAGTCCAGACTCAATGTGTCTTAGCTTCATCTCTGAAATCATCAAAGCCTCGAAAACCAATCCTCCCTGTCCCGGTCACCAACATCCATCTGTCCAGGGTGGTGTGACCGCTTCTCCTGGCCCCAGCCATCCACACCATCCCGCAGCTACGTGGGCCAGAGGGCAGGCTGGGCAGGGCGCTGCTACAGCTTTGATGGCCTCCCGGCATCTCCCTGCCTTTCCTGGATTCCTGAGCTCCTGAGTGGACTCAACTGTGTTCCCTCCCATCCTGTGGCTCGGCTCTGCTTCTGTCTTCTGCCTCCTCCTCGTCCTCCTTCCAATCCTAAGGACCCTGGTGCCCATGAGTGGGGCGCAGTGTCACCTTTGGACTCCCAGTGCACCGAGCACTGTGCCGGCTCCTTCAGGGTCAGGGCAGAGGCAGGTCTGGGGCCAGGGCTGTGCCCACCATGGCCTCATCCTTTACCATCAGACATTTTATTCTTGAGCCTCTGATCTTGGTAATATTGTAAGGTAATAGAAAGTGGCAAAAAACAAGAACAGAAGTGACAAGAGGTGCACTATGTAAATTTAAAGCCCAGAACAGAAAGTCTGGTGTGCCTTCGCCCAGCCACTCTCAAAGTCCCCAGGGTCAAGTCCCACATGACAGCTGCACAGTTGGAAAATGATAAGCATTGTACTGATGTATGTGCACTAGTAACAGACCACAGTCCAGCTCTACCTGAGGACCTTCACTGCCCCAGGACCCAGTGCATGCAACCTTGTGTCTCCTGGGCCTGTGGCAGCCAGGGCCACCCGCTTTCCTGATGTCTTTATCCTCAGCACTACTGGAGGTGCTGCCGCAGGGCAGGTTACAGAAGGTGCCTATGGACAGCCCTGCCTGAGTTTTCTGACAACCCAGAAGCCCACTGCGATGGACATCAGTGTGAGGGGCACTGAGCCCCACAGCTGTTGTGGCACATGTTAGGGTTTCCAAGATAGCACTGCCCTCTTTCCATGGTCATGGGACACAGAGTGGTCAGTTCTGTGCCACAGCCCCAACACCCCATTTCTTCTTGGGCGTGCACACACAGGAGAACCATCACCCATGGAGTGCTCCCACAAGTGGCTGAGGTAGTTTTAAAACCCACAAAGCCTTCAGCCACAACCTGGTGGTCTTGCCAGGGGCTCCAAGTGGAACCCAGCTCCTCCCCAAAGCAGCAGCCGCTTTGTTTCCTCCAAGCCCACTGTGACCTGAATGGGCATCTCTGTCCCCACCTGGACCCTGAGCCCCTGTCCCCACAAATGACCTTCTGCTGCACTCAGCTCAGCATGCTCATCAAGGGTAGGTGGATGCATGAATTTCTGCCACCACATGCTACAGATCTCAGTTCTGGGGGTGTTGAGCCCCACTCCCAATCTCAGTGCATTTTGAGAGCCATGGTCTCCTCCTCCTGACGCCTCCAGATTGGGCCCCTAAGTTCCCACATGAAAGTCTGGTCCACAGCTGCAGTTTCCTGATGGCTGTGGGACTTAGCCTGCCTGAATCGTACCAGCTGTTTGTGCCCCGGCTTCTTATGTTGTGCCCATGGGTGTGCGTGACTAGGGCTGGCCAATCATAAACAGTAGTAGTGACACCTTAAAAGAACTCTAGAAGCAAAGAAGGGAGGGAGGCAAGGAAGAAAGAGAAAGAAGGAAGTGGGGGAGGGGAGGAGGGCGGGAGGGAGGGACTTCACCACCTGCCTCCCCATTCCTGGTCATCTGGCCGTCTTTCCTGCTCCCGAGCCCCGGCCAGCAATCCCGCCCTGCTGCCACCCCCATCTCCTGAAGAGCAGCTGTGGCCTGTACTCAGTCCCCAAGGCAGCACAGCCGCCCTCACTGCTCTGGCCAGCGGTGGTGCCGGGCAGATGGGCTCAGGAGAGACCGCAGTTCGGGCAGCACCATGGAGAGCGCTCTGGCCCGGTCCTGGTTAGAGTTGTGCTCACTTATGAATCCCAGACCAGACTCCCCACGGAACCCCGGGCCTGAGTCCCTCCAGGTCTTTCCCCATGCAGTGAAGCAGTGGGCCTCAGTGCACAGCAGAGTGCTGGTCATCCTCGGGGGCCTGCAGGTGTCAACAACCCAGATGTCACCCAAGAGCCCGGGCAGCGCCTGCCATGCTGGCCGCCCTGCACGCTGCATCACTGAGCCTGTGGCTGCGGGCGATGGCAGAGGGTGCAGGGGAGCCCAGGGCGGGAGGACGTCCGGGCACCGAGTGTCCTCAGGGCCCACGTGGACCAGAGCCCAGGGTGGTGGGGACTCCTGAAGTGGCTCCACTTCCCACCATGAGGCTACATCACAACCCAGAGCAGCGTCTCTTCCACACACACTCCGTGTTTAGGGCACCTGCATCCACGTCTCTATTGCTCTGCTGCCGCTGTTGAAGTAGGACCTCAGCCCTTAGATTCTCAGGGGGGGAGACGTGCACAACGCCAGGGAGAATGCTGAACCTGAGCAGTACACGGAGGAAAAGGGTGGAGCATCGGAAGCTCACAACTGCACAAGGGAAGGGAACGAGGAATGTTCTTGGTCATCACCTGCAGAGCCCCTGCAGGTGACCGGGCTGGGCATGGGCAGTGGGGAGCTGGGCTGCTGGGGAGAGCGCGGCCCATGCCATCCCCCCTTCCTCTCTGTGCCCCATAGTCATCCGCCAGCGTTAATTTCCCCTCTCATGACCAAAACCTCATTCCCAATTGAAAAATCTCCAGTGAGACATCAGACTCTCAGAGCCAGTCTACAGCTCACAGAGCCCAGGTAGACCTGCGGGATTTACAGAAGGAGACGGGTGCTTGTGGCTGAGTGTCACCTCTCGGGTGGCAGAGCTGAGTCGAAGCCCGAGGGCTCTGAGCTGCGCAGGTGCTGGCAGGGACAATGCCTGCGGGCAGCAAGGACACAGACTCCGTTCAGACAGCGCGGGGCCGCCGTCCACCGCAGAACCTCACTCCCTCTCCTGCACTGCAGGCTCGCTGTGAGCACGCTCCACACTGGGTCTTCGGAGCACTCAGTGGCTCTGCCTGTGGGCAACTCTTCGGACAGAGCCAGGAGTGAACAACAGCTAGATAAAGCCGGCCCCCTTCTTACGGCATGTGGACACTTCATCACCTCCATGCAGGGTCCACACCTCCCGCTGCATCCTGGGGCTCTGGATACAGGCACGATGACAGTTGTCCACTATGGTCCGGCCACACAGAAGGTGGCAGTCACAATACAAACACCCAAGTGCCTTTTGCCCCATCCTCCTTCCTCCCTTGATGCCCAAGTCCAGCATCTTCCCAACTTGCCCATGCTGGCCTTGAATTCAGCGTCCACCTGCGCCCGCCTCCTGAGTGGCTGGGATAGCAGATGGGCACCACTCTGCCAGGCTTCACTTTCTCTCATTTGCATGAGTGGGGACCCGAGAGCTGTGAGTGGTTGCTGAAGAGTGCAGCTCCATCCTCAGCCCCCACCTGTGGGTCTGGATGGCCTCTCCAGACCTCACTGGAAGGTGCAGCCTAGAAGGCGCTGTCCAGGGTCCTTCCCGGAAGCCACTGCCTCATTGCAACTGGCCTGCGCAGGTGCGGGTGTTTATCCGTGTATCAGAAGGGCAAGGAGCTCCCGGGTTTAGAAGAGGTGGGGGGCCCAGGCAGTGTCAGGCGGGGCCAATGTTCCTTCCTTTTTTTTTTTTTTTTTTTTTTTTTTGGTGGAACCGGGGATTGAACTCAGACCCTTGCATTTGCCAAAGAAGCGCTTATCCTGCTGAGCCATCTCCCCAGCCCCCCAACATTCCTTCCTGTTGGTGGCAGCCGTCACACATGCCATGGAGCCTCTGTGTAGGGTGAGGGCGGTACGGTGAGGACCTCAGAGTCCCAGATGCATCAGGGGTAGGGTGCTGTCCAGGTTGTCCAGGTCGGGATTTCTCTGTCCGTCGTGCTGGGACCATCCCAGGCTCCCAAGGCTCAAAGCAGCTTGCGAAGTCGGCTTGTGCCTGGATCGGGAGAGAGTCTTCCAGCCCAGCAGGGCATCGTCCTTAGAAGAGGAGACAGCAGCGCTTCAGCCTGGAGCAGTGGCCTGGCTCTGCCGGGCGCAGCCCCTCTCCACCTTAGCGGAGCATGCAGTGACAGCCCCATGCAGGTTCCTTCCCCTCGTCTCTCTCAAGGCCAACACGATGGGCAGCAGGCTGTCTTCCTTCAGCTGCCCCCTACTAGGTCGCTGTCCCTGACACGCATGTTTCTCCCCACAGCAGGCCCCAACCCAGGGATCCCTGGGCTGTGCTCCCCACAGAACCCTAGTTTTAATGATACGGGGCATCTTTCCACGCTGGGAATTCTCTGCCCAATTCCCTGCTTCCTGTGATGCTAACATTGCCGCAGACCCGATATGCAGCTGTGTGTCCATCCACATTGGAATGTGGTGGTGGTGGCTCTGGGGACATCACTAGCAGGTGTCAGAGGTGGAAGCAGTGTGTTGAAGTAGTGTCATGACACTGGGCCTTTGATTTCATCTTCTGTCCACCTGGAACACGAAATGCATCTGAAGAGAGTGAATTCCATACAAGCATCATAAGAGGGGACAGAAAAGCGCTGGTCAGTGTCAGAAGGGTCACTTCTCCCAGGGCTGAGAATCCAGCTCCGAAACTGGATGTCACTTTGTCCTTGCTGATCTCTGCTTGTTGAAGTAACAGCTTGCCTGCAGTCCTGCTGTGGTCTCAGGGATGCAGACAGGACAGGGAAGGTGCCCTACCATGTTCATTAGGAGACAGCGTGGGGGTCGCTGAGATGACACATGACACATGACACTGCCTCCTCCCACATGTCCAGCAGGGGGAGCAAGAGGAAATCCCTGGCTTTGTCCGGACAGGCCCCCAACCTTTTGGGTGCAGTCAGGCCGTCCTGTCACACCTGAGAAGCCGCTGCCACCACCTCCCTCTGGTCACCAGGGCACAGACCTGACAGCGATGCCAGTGCTGGCAGAGAGAACGCAGGGAGGACTCGGGGGAGGGTGGTGCTTCTAGGGGAGCCAAGCTCCCTGGACCTGAAGGGAAAGGGAGAGCCGAGGAGGGTGTCTGAGAGCAGGCGGCCCTACAGCTGGGGCTGGACACTCCTGGCTTGGACCCCCGTCCAGGCAGGTGCACAGTGGTGGCATGCTGCAGAGACGTGAGCGGGGCTTAGCTCTACCTTGGGACCGAAGTGTCACTGAGGTGGTGCTCACAGGAAGAGCAAGGAGCCCAGGAGCGCAGTGGAAACCGGAGGGATACAGCCTTCCTCCAGCCCTGCAGCATCTCCTGACCTCCAGGCTGGCCTGGGCAGCACGAGCCAGTGACGTCGACCTGTGCTCCATGGGGCTCAGAGGGCAGGAGGGGAAGGTGAGGTGCCTGACTTTGGTGCCCCCAGTGTCTCTCTCAGCAGAGCAGGGCTGGCCCTTCTGGCTTCCGTGCTGGGGGCCCCGAGAACCACTGGCTTCATCCTCCTGGGGTCACGTCCCTGACTCTACAAAAGTTTCAGGAGCTAAAAAAGAAACTGCACATTAGGGTCAAAGAGGAAGCACACGCTACTTGCTTCTCTCCCTTGCCAGCCACCTGAGGTCAAGGAAAAAAAACCCCACATCCAGTCATTTCTACGAGTGTCTGTGGCTTTGCCTTCATGGATTGTGGGAACCTTCTTACAGAGCTCCGAGGAGGAGTATCGACTCCAAACAGCTTGGCAGGCAACGCCAGTTGGCAAGACTTGGTTACGCTTTGAGAAGGGACCAGAAGAGAGCGGCTCGCAGATGCCCAGCCCCAGCAGAGCGATGAATGCACGTGGAGATGCTAACGCTAATTGCCCTGATCTTATCGGGCCATGTTGCGCATGGTTATTGGATTATCGCGCGGTGCCCCTTACAGATGAACAGTTATTAGGAGCCAATTAAAATGCAATTACTTTTACAAGGGTCCTCTGGCTAATAAACACCATTCATCTTCAAAGAGGAAAGAATGGTTGTTGAAGAGAGATTTTTCAAAGGGCAGAACAAAATGCAGCAGCAAGAGAAGAGAAATTAGTTGATTGTGCTATCTCGGGGCGTCTAATTTTCCTTCTTTGTCTCCATTTTGGTGTGTGGTGTATGGGGGTGTGCATGTGTGTGCATGTATTGCACATACGTGGGTGTGCGTGGTTGCTGGAGCACACAGTAACTAAGGGGCTGAGGGAGCCCTTAGAGGACAGTAGGATCTTGGGCCCAGGGTTGATTTCTGGTTAGGAAGCGGGGCCTCGGGAGGGGCGGGGCCTCGGGGGGGGGGGGGGGGGCCCGGGAGGGGCGGGGGCTCGGGAGGAGGCAGGGTCACAGGGCCCTCGCCAGAAAGTGCATTTTTCTCCTCGCTCCACTCTTTTCTCTCTACTTTCTGTGTTCCACCATGTGAGCATCTGCCCTCTCCTCCAGTCCCTCTGCCAGGCCGCCCTGCCTCAGAGCTACCAACTTCGGCCTGAAATTTATTCACACTGTGAGCCAGAATAAACCTTTTCTCTAAGTTGTAAGTGTTGGGACCTGGTCCCAGAGATAGGAAAGTCACTAAGACAGCGCCCCAGCCAGCCGGGCTTGGCTTGCATCCACTTCTATTCTATTCTATGGAATAGGCAGTCCGACAGAAAGACAGACAGAGACAGAATGAGACAGCGATAGACCACTGGCATCGCCAAATTCTGTTGGTCAAGCTGGATGTGGTAATTCCACAGCAGCACTCTGAGAGGCTGAGTCAGGAGGACTGCAAGTTCGAGTCCAGCCTGGGAAATTTTAGCAAAATCTTGTTTCAAAATGAAAACTTAAAAAGAGCTGGGGGTGTGGCTCAGTGCCAAGGTCCTGCATTCAGTGCCCAGTGCCATGCACAAAGGAGGAATTCTATCAGTAAAGTAGGTCCTGGGGTCAGTCCAGAGTCAAGGAGAGGGGACAGGAGCCCACTTGCAGTGGGCTGTGGCAAGGTGGCCTTGGAGAAGTTGTTAAGGAGTTGGGACAGGTGGCCGGGCCATCTCTGATGAACACTGCCTGCCACGTACATCCACATGCCTGCATCTCTGAGCCTCTCTCCAGAGAAAGGAGACAGCACTGCCCCAGTCTCCCCAGCCCATGAGGCGCGGTGGGTGGGGACAGTGGAGGTGCTGGTGGTTTTGCCTGTTCTGGGGCCCCAGCTCAGCGCAACCTGGAAAATGGACAGTGGGACACAGGTGCTGTGCAAGGACGCTTGTCACTGTGGGGTTCAAGACAGCTGACTGGGGTTGCTTGCGTCTGCACTCGGTCTCCACCATGCCCGGGTGGGCAGATGCGAGCCTGGCGTGAGGGCTGCAGGGCTGAGGGGAACACGTGGGGAAAACACTTCACGTGGTGCCTTCCAGGGAGCACAGCTCTCCTGGGGCCCTTGCCAAAGCCCGGAGACACCGTCCTGTATCCCAGCTGGTCTTGGGGTGCCACAGGCATGCAGTGAGAGCAGGCGGGGCCGCCCCATGCACGGCAACAGGGCAACACTGCCAGGGAAAGCTGGTTCCGATGTGTGCAACATGCTGGGAAATGTGGCAGATGAATTTCCCCTTGAAACTCACGGTAGTAAAGACACATTGTTGCAAACCTCCCCAAAATCTTCCCTGTTGCCTCTCACATGCTCATTCCTGTCCTTGCCACTTCCTACAGCAGCCCCGACCAAAGCCCTCTTTTCTGAGAGTGCAGTTGAGGTGCTGTGGTTGCCAGTGCCCCGGATCCACTCAAAGCACCTGCTTCTCACAGTCATTTTGGCCTTGGGGAAGAGGCAGAAGTGGGGTGGTGCCCAATCCGGCAGGAGTGCGGAGACGCAGTGCGGAGTCATCCTGAGTTGCCTCTCCGGACAGCCCTCAGCTGCAGCACTTGCTGACTGTTCCATCAGACCGGGTATCAGCCCTCCGCAAAGAGGGCTCCCAAGCTGCTTCGGGAAGGGACCAGGCGACAGCACGAGTGCCCTCAGCCAGGGAAGGCAGGAAGCTGACTAAGGGCACCATGTCTTCACTGTAACAGGCTTTCCAGTGTGATCCTTCGTGGTACATTTTGATTGTGTCCCGCAGGGCGAGGGGGCTGAGGCCACAGGAAGAGCCTGGGTTGGTGGTCATTCAGGTGGCCTGGGCCTTGTTACACGCCTGCCTGGCTGACTCCAGAGCAAAGCATCTCCTGAATGGACGCTGCCTCAAGTCAGCAGGGGCTGAGAGCATACGGAAAGTCAGGGCCTCGGGCCTCTAAATCCAGGATCTCAGAGGATAAGCACACTGATTCCTGCTCGGGTCAAATGTGAGAGGCCTCCATGACCCACAGGAAACAGGAGTGGACGGGAGGGGTGGGCGGTCCCCTGTGGAGTCGCTGCTGTCTTGGCCCCTGGGTGCCGGGGCTGGAAGGGTCAGTGTCCTTCTCTGCATGTCCAGCACAATGGCCCAGGTTTGGGCTGGCGAGGCTGCCTCTCTGGGCCTCCATCCCTGGGCGCTGGTGGCCCCCTGGCCTTCGGTGCTCTGAGTCTCCATTCCCAGCCCACGTCCCAGGACACGACACCTCCTGCTGTCTCACAGGGGGAGGGAAGGCCCACCTGGGGCCCCTCTTAGCCCAGTCAGCCCTGTGAAGCCCCTTTCTCCAACAGATGAAGGGCTGGGGCAGCCCACCCGCCATAGGGGCAGTCGGTGCCTGAGGTGACTCTCACTGCTGGTTCTGGCCAGTCCTGGCCAGTCCCGGCCGGTCCTGGCTGACCTCTGCCTCAGCCAGGGCCTCACTTGAACAAGTCTCTCCTGGTGGAGAAGTGCCTCCCCCACCTCAGCGGACGACACCCGGAAGACCAGTTCCCGCCCCGTGAGCAGACCTGGAAGGATTCCCCCAGCCAGCACTGCAGGTCCTGGCGGCTGTGCCACACTGCAGCCCAACTTCATCACCTGGAAAATGGGCCTGACTGAGGCTAATCTGAGAGGCTTGGGGTGCGGATTCAGTGGAATAAGGTACCAGCATGCCAGGTCTGCAGGTGCCAAAGAACCACCGCCGACTGCTGTGTTTACTGTTTCCTGTGTCGCGCAGGTGGTGGATTCTGTTAGTCCAGGGTAAGGGCCCATCGCCCAGAGGTGCCCCAGGCTAGGTGCACACCTGGGATCCCAGCGCTCCGGACGCTGAGGCAGGAGGATCGCTGTGAGCTCAGCGCCGGCCGGAGTTACACTAAGAGCTCAAGGCCAGCCGAGCCAGGTAGTCAGACCCTCTCTAGAAATGACAGAGAACAACATCCCATGGGCTTGGGACTGTGTGAGGCTCCCCCAGGGATGCTAGTGCAAAGTTTGTGGGGAAAATGAAATTTCAATACTCTTAGCTTTAGCCCTTAGGCAAAAAATGGGAGAGGGAAAAATATTAGAAGAACATAAATTTTGCCAGTAATGTTGGTGATATTTAAATAAGATTTAAATTCACCCAGCATTTAAACAGAAGAGAAGGAGCTGGGATTAGGCTCACATAAGTGTTGGATTATGCACCTGGAGTCAGAAATGCTAACTGTCTCCACGCCGGAGCAGCTCAGCTGACCCTGAAGGGGTCTGAAGGAGATCAGGAGCCCCCCTGCCCATCTGTGTGGAAAACCTCCCAGGGCTGCGGTGGCACAGGACACGACTCCTGGCTTATCTCCGGGGGGCACTGCCAGGGCACGTGGGGCCCCCGGTGACCCAGGAGCAGGCAAAGCCTTGAGTTCTGAATGTCTGAAGCTCTCTGCCCCAGGAAGCCCGAGGGCCCAGGGTCCGGCCTGACACCTCCAGGTGTCCTTCAGCATGGACGGAGGAGCCTCCAGGCTCAACCCAGACTCAGCACGTGAAGGTCCCACTTTGTGCACCTGGGCACTGAGGGTGGGGCCACGCCCTATGGGGAAGAAGAGTCTGGAGGGTCTCTGAGCCCAGGGAAGCCCCAAGAGAGGCTCATCAAGGAGCGGCTGCCCTCGCATATGTGACTACTGAGCTCGCACTGCCTCCCTCTGTCCCTCTCTGCCTGGCTCCAGCCCTCCCTGCCCAGCTCCAGTCCGGGTTCTCTTAGTCTCTTGGCTTCTCCGTCCTCAAGGCTCCTGGAGCCCCGCACTTGGACCCAGGCCCCCCTCAGGCCAGGGCTCCTTAGGGGGCACCGAGATCAGAGTCTCTCAGGGACTGAGTGGTTCTCAGAGCCATGCCAGCTGACACCCAGGCCTGACCACACCCACACAGGAGAGAGACCAAGCCCTGCAGTCTGAGCGAAACCACAAGTGTCACACAGAGAAAGGTGTCCCTCACCTCCGCCTGGGAAGGAAGCGTCGTCCCCAGAAGTGACGCCATTCCTAGGCCTGCAGTCCTGCCCAGCACCAAGCTGGCTGCAGGGAGGCAGGACCAGCTCACAGCAGCCTGGTAAGGACCAGGAGTCACAGGCGAGGGACTGACAGCCATGCCCGGGATCCTGCCTGCATGTGCAAGTCACCACACACAGGACACAGGGGTCACGGCACTTCAGCAGTGGACTGCTTCTTTTCAGTAGTTGATCTAAACAGCACCACAAGCACACGCATGCAGACACATGCATGGAGACACACACATGCACACACACACACACACACACACACACACACACACACCCTTCCCCAGGACCCAGGATTGCAGCGCCAACTTCTGGGCCTGGGCAGCTGCAGCCGTCTGGAAAGCACCCTGCGTGGACGTTGGTCTGCTTTGCCCTCCATGGCTGCCTTGTCTCCACTTAGTCTTGGGTTCTGTCACCTCCTCTCTTACTGCAGGGAAGGCGTTTAGGAAAAGAAAGGCACAGCTGGACCCAACCCCGCCCAGGACTCCAGCTTCCTTCCACCCTGGCTTCTTTCCTTTCTTCCCTCCCTCTCTTCCTCCCTCTCTCCCTCTATCTCTATCTATCCCCTTTTTCTTCCCGTCCTTCAGGAAGTCTCACCCTCTGTGCCACTTGGCTTTAGTGACAAAGGACTGGAGAGGAAACACCATGATCCCAGAGAGCCTGGCCTCACAGGGTGGGCTGTGGCCATGTGTTCTGGGGCCTCAGGGGCTGGTGGCACTGGTGTTATGATTAGCTCGAGGTGCCTGTGCCACCAAAGTGACACAGCTCCCCCTCATGCATGGGGCTGGGCCGCCCCCTCCTCTGCAGAGCTGATCCTCAGACCTAGCCTTGCTCCTTCCCTGCTGTCCCCGCCGCCCTTGACATGTGAGGCCCTCATCAGGAATGGCTCTCAGGGTGCAGCCACAGCCTGCTCGCCCAGCTCCACTTTCCCTTGGCCCCTCTGATGCACCCAGGAGTTTCCCTCTGTAAAAGACAGAAGCCAAGAGGGCACTAGCCAGGGTGGCACATGGGGACAGAGGCAGTGGCAGGACCTGGGTCAAGCACCCAGCCTTGTCCCGATGGAGTTGACCACAGGTCTGTGGGCCTCAACTTTACCACCTGTGAAGTGCAGGCAACTCTGGCCTCTCAGATGGTCTGGCCACTAATCCCAGTGACAGGGGTGTCATTCAGCTCTGTCAAGAGGAGCCCCACTTGCTCGATTAGGGCACACACACCCAGCATGCGAGGATCTTCTCCTATCTCAGAATGTCTCACTCAATCACTCAGAAAAGTGAGTGCATCCTGGACAAAACCTGAGTACTGCTGACAGGTGGCCTCACAAGGCAGGTGCCCTGCACCATGGTTACCACTCAGCCTTCATGAGGAAGGAAGCCCTGTCGTTCCTGGTGAGCCTGCATGTCACGCTGAGTGACATGAGCCAGCACTGAAGTGCAGCCACTTCGTGATCTCACTGATGTGAAGGCTAAAACCCTCAACATGTGGAAGCAGAGGGAGACATTGTTGCCAGGGCTGGGCAGGAGCTTGGGGTGACAGTCAGATGCAGGTTCCAGTTATGTCACATGCATAATCCTGAGGACCTAATTCACACCCCAGCAACTCTAGTTAGTAATGGCGTATTGTGTGCTTGCAATTTGTCAGCAGAATAGACTGTGAAATTTCTCACATCACACCACACAGACACACACACAGACACACACACACACACACACACACACACACACACAGAGAGGCACGTGCACAGAAAGGAGCTGGTGAGGATAAGGGCTGTGTGAACGTACTTGAACCTGGTGATCATTTATCATATAGATTCTACACACTATACATATATTTTTTTCATATATATATATATATATATATGTATATATATATATTTTTTCATATATATATATGAAATTTCCTTTACCAGTAGATTGTGGACCACTACAGCTGGGTACAAAAGACTCTCTATTCAGCTGCCTCTCCAGCTGGATACAAAAGGCCCTCGACTTGGCTGCCTCTTCAGCTGGGAATGAAAGGCCCTCGGCTCAGCTGCCTCTCCAGCTGGGTATAAAAGGCCCTGAACTCAGCTGCCTCTTCAGCTGGGTATGAAAGGCCCTTGACTCAGCTGCCTCTCCAGCTAGGTATAAAAGTTCCTCGATTTGGCTGGCTCCTCAGCTGGGTATAAAAGGTCCTCGACTCTGCCTCTGTGATGTCTAAGATGGTAGCTACTGCAGCCCCATCAGCTGTTCTCAAAGGCATTAACAATGTGTCTCCCCTACACTGGGGCTCAGTCCTCACTGCAGTAGGTCAAGAGCACAGTGGTTCTCCCCATTCTGCACCAGAGGATATGATGAGACTCAGCTGCCTCTCCCTCCACCCTTTGTAGGTATCCGACAGATGTGACTACATCTTTGTCAATGGGAAGGAAATGAAAGGCAAGGTCAATGTGGTGGTCACCTTCTCCTACCAGCACCTGGACAGCCCCCTGGAGATGACAGTGTGGGTGCCCCGCCTCCCGCTACAGATCGAGGTGTCGGACACAGAGCTCAACCAGATCAAGGGCTGGAGAGTCCCTATTGTTTCCAACAAAAGGTATGCCTCTGTATGGGGGAAACCACCATAGGAGCAGGGTGGGTGCGCTCCAAGGGCTGCGCATAGCCTGCATGCCCGAGCTGAGACTGGGCCGAGGATCCCCTGACATCTTTTGGCCAGAATGTCCCTCCCTCAGCTCTGGAGGCTGCATCCTGAGCAGACTTGTTCTCTCATCAGCCCCCCAGACTTCCACTCTTTCTTCTCTGTGGCTCCTGGTGAAAGTGTGTCCTCACTTTCCCAACACCTCCGAGAAACCCCCAACTTAAGTCTTGCCCTCGCTAGGTTGCACCCATCCCATACCTAATAGCATAGCCCAGCTGCAGTGCACTTGGGCTGCCCTGACCAAGGCTCCGGGCCCAGCTGCAGCCAGGAGGGCTGGTGGGGGGCTGGCTTGTGGGAAGGAGCCAGGAACAAATGTCCCTCAGAAAACACCAGGATGCAGTCTGCCTGAAAGTGTGGCCCTTCACACCCCTGGCCCAAAGGGCCTTAAACTCTTGGCCCTGGTGAAGTCAAATTGAAACCCTTTGATTCATCTTATATTTTTTTTGAGACCAGATCCCACTGTGTAGTTCAGGCTGGACTTGAACTTGCGGTGATCCTCATGCCTCAGCCTCCTGAGTGCCATCAAGCCCAGCAAAACCAAGTTTAGATCTCGTTTTCTGTTGTTCAGTGCAGACCCAGCCACCAAGCAGCCAACTGATTGCTAGCAAGGAAGCCATAGGCGCTCAGCCTGTCCCTCACAACTGTCACCTCAGGGAAACCAGGCACACACATCCATGCCCAGAGGACTCAGCAAGGATGCCAAGTTGGCGTGAGCTGAGCAGACACCAAAAGACACCTGTGGGCTGTGGACTTGGCTTCCCACTGAGGGGACCTGGACACTCTTTCCCTCTGCCCTGGGACCCCACTGCAGGAGGCCTGGAGGAGGTGGCCGTGGGTCCTCTGGACAGCCACAGAGCACCATGGTAGTGGCGCTTAAGCACAGGGCTGCCGGTGTCAGGCAGGGGAGTGGGGTAGGGAGCGAATCTCAGCCTGCAGGGAGAGACAGAGCCCTGGTCACCTCATCCAGAGGCTGCCTCGGCGTGAGACACAGCGTGAGCTTGTTCGAGGTGATGGCAGTGGAATCAGGCCACGGCACTCAGGGGAGACGCTGAGGGAGCGGCTGGCATCTGTCTACGTCCACCCTGGGCCCCTCCTGCCTGTCTCAGGTGAGGAGCCCAGCCTGGGGCCAGGGCCTCACTACTCCCTCTGCTGTTTGCAAGGCTTCACAGTCCACGTGACCTCGTCATCCTGGTCACCTCCTGCTGTGGGGTTTGGTGGCTTACACTTGAGTCTGCAAGTTGTCCTAAGCTGGGCACACCGGTGCCCTCCAGCGGTCCCAGCACTCTGGGAGGCTGATGCAGGAGGATCGCAAATGAGTCTAGCCTGGACAACCTAACAACTTCTTGAGACACTATGTCAAAACAAAATTAAATTAAATAAAAAGGAATGAAAACATCTCCATGCAAAAATCCTCAATTCAATCCCCTTGAAGAAAGTATCCAAAAATGCAGCATGGTACAGAATATCTGAGCACTGGACGCTCAGGCGAGTCGCACTGTTGGCACTCAGGGATAAATTCGCGGGCTTGGGGTTGCAGTTGGGGGCTTGGTCTCTGAAGGCTCTGCACCGCTGGCCTAGCAGGCCACTGCATTGTCCTACAGTTCTGTGGATCACAGAGTGGGCACAGACTGCGCGGCCTGGGCCTCCGCAGGTTGCTGCCCACCTGTGAGCAGGGTGGGTCCGTGCTGAGTATGCACTTGGCAGCCGCAGGGCAGCGTGGGACACGTGCTTCACGAGGGGGCTGCCGGGCCCAGCCAGAGAGAGAGAACACAAGCAATGCCGACGCCCCAGACTTGTTGCTTTGGTTGCTCTTGGAGACTGAGTGTTGCTAGGCAGTTCAGGACGGCTTTGATCTCGCAGCCACCTCCTGCCTCAGCTTCCTGAGTCCTGAGATTATAGGCCTGTGCCTCCACACCCTGCCATGTCACAGTCTTTAAAACCACATCCTGAAAGTGATCCTCGAGCCCTTCTATCAGATGTCCACGGACAGAACATCTCTAGGGACAGCTCACGCTGAAGAGTCACCCAGAGAGGAGGTGCGCAAGAGGGATGATGAGACCCTGCCACCCCCTGCCCCTCCTGGGTGGCCGGGCCTCCTCCTACTGTGGGCATAAGTACCCCCAGCCTCCCGTCTGACTGTGAGCCCCCAGAGGCAGTGCCTGGCCCATGCCCTCCCAGCCCCACATGTCTGTCCCACTGACCTGACTCTTTGACAGGCCAGTGCGGGACAGCGAGGAGGAGGAGGAGGAGGAGAGGCGGGGCCGTGGCTGCACGCTGCAGTTCCAGCGCGCCATGGTGCGGGTCCTGACGCAGTTCGTGGCTGAGGCGGCCAGCCCCGGAGGACAGCTGGCCCATCTGCTGGGTCCCGACTGGCAAGTGGACATCACAGAGCTGATAAGTGACTTCATGCAGGTGGAAGAGCCCAGGATCGCTCAGCTGCAAGGGGGACAAGTGCTGACCGGGCAGGAGCTGGGCATGACCACCATCCAGGTAGGATGCTGGAGGATGGCCTGCCTGGGCCCCCCCTCCAGAACCCCGCTGACCACACTGTCTTAGCACAGATGTTGTCCCAGGGTGGCCTTAATGGAACTGAACAAGAGTGAGGCAGAGATGCCACTGAGCCAAGGACCCCGCAGGTGTGACACGCGGGCCCCCACCTTGCTTGGCTACCCTGGGTCTCAGCTTCCTGGGAAATGAGCCCTGGGCAGCAGCTTCCCTCTGACCTTTCCTGCCCAGCTTCCGCCCCTTGTGACACTGCTGCCCCCTCGCTGATGGCCAGGACCTTGTTCTGGCTCGGCTGGTCTTGGGGTCAGTGCAGCAGGACTGGGACTACCCAGAGACTATGAAGCCAGCACCTTCCAGGAGCACTGGGCCGGGATTGCCACACCATGCCCACCGGGGGGCGAAGGGCTGTGCTGCCAGTGAGGGGGAAGAAGAGCTTCCGCCAGCTGGCCGTGGGGTCTAAATGGCTGTGCACAAGGGGCCTCTGGCTGACCCTGGATCTGATTCCAGTACGTCCACAACCAATCCCTCCAGAAAGTGGGCTGGTGTTGAGGAGAGGTCGTTTTATTCCGGGAGGGGGATCCCTGGCACAGACTCCATTAGCACTCAGCCTTGTGTCACGTGCGTGGCATTTCCACCCGGACTTTCTTCTTTTGACTAAGTTCCAGGCCTGCAGCCAGGTCATTGACCGAATTGGTCGCTACATGAGGACGCGGACCACGAGCGCACATCGCAGGGCTCAGAACAGAAGTGGCCAGAGGGAGCTCCAGCCTGGGGACTTTGTTTTGGCTGTTGCACCTCCCCTGTGGCTCTGTAGCAGGACTGAAAACCTCAGTACGTGGTGTACAGTACAGTCTGCAAAATGACAGCGCAGTGGACCCCCGAAATTCACGGGGCTGCTTTCCTGGAGCAGACAATTGCAAAACGCTGCTGGTGTCAGATATGGTTAGATAATGTCTAGGATCGCCTATTTTTATAATTTAAACCCTACATATGCCATGTCTTCCCCAGTTATGTATTTAATTTCATAAAATGTTTTATAATAAAGCCTTAGAAGGTGCAGGGCATTTTGGCGGCCTCTGGGGATCTTAAGGGCTTTAGGGAGAATAAAGCAAGACCCTGGGGACAGCTACACGCTGTACAGCAAGCTGCCACGATTCAGGGATGCCCCGGATGGGTTACCAGGCAGCAGCCAATCAACAGTGAGGAGAACTGAGCAATACTTGCCGATTGGCTAGTTACAAACGTAACACCAAAAACACAATTGAGGATACTTGCAGTTTAGGCAAAATGGTGGCGGTTTCTGGGAACAATTATTAGTTAAATTCTAAGAAAAAATCCATGAAAGACTGAGGCTGCGAACTCTAAAACGTAACTCCACACGGGGTTACTGTAGAAGCCACCCAAGACCACCCTGCCGCTCACGCTTCTTGCCCAGCGGCCCAAGCAGCAGGTCCTGGGTGTGAACGGAGCAGGCAGGTGGTCAGCGAGGCCTGTCTGGGTCTCCCACTGACAGCCTGCAGTGTGATTCTCTCCCCTGGTGCTGAGGACTGAACCCAGGGCCTGTGCACGGAGCTCCACCCAAGCAAATCCTGGAGCTCACACGCTCGGCAGGGTGGGCTGAGCTCGCAGCCCTCCTGCATCAGCCTCCTGAGGTGCAGGGATCTCGGGCATGGGCCACGGTGCGCAGACGTGGTGCGCCTCATGCGGTGTGGGTGCTGTGCACTTGTTATCCCTGGGGCCCCGCGACAAGAACGGAGGCTGCACCTGTCCAGCGTGGGGCCCACTCGGTTCCCAGGGCCTCTGATCACGCTGTGGATGGATTCCGCAGGCAGAGTGCAGGGCAGGCCTGGATGCGGATGGGGGCGCACACAGGCACGCGTGGCCAGGGAGCTGCAAGGTTCCTCTGGGAAGCTGGGCTGACCAGGACCTACAGGCAGGCCTTGGACCTGGGTCAGGGAACAGAGGGAGTAGTCTGGATGGGTGGGCCCACGCAAAGCGTGCGGTGTGGCCGCACACACCCATGGCCCCAGGAAAGCTGAAATGCTTTGTGTGCAAAATCTGGGCTTTAGAAAGAGTAGGGTCATTGACTACATCTTAAACCATCCTTTCCATTGAGCCAGGCCTGGTGACCCAGCACACGGGAGGCTGAGATCACAGGAGACACTCCTAGCTGGTCGCCTGATCAGCTCCTCGTGGGCATGTGTGGTGTGCACACGTGTGCAGGGTGTGCAGGAGAGAAGGGAGGCGGCGCTTTAGCAGCAGGCATAGAAGATGCACAAGAAGGTGCCAGGCATAACTGGATCGCAGCCCCCTGCCCCTCCCATGTGGAAAGGGAGACCCCAGTTAGGGAAGGGGTGTGTTCTATGGAGCATAGGTCAAGGAGGCTGCCTGGGGGTGCTGTCTGTGTATGAGAAAGGAAAGGTGAATACACAGCTTGGGTATAGAACCCAAATGCTTTGGGGATGTGAAGGCTTTTTAGAAGCAAATGATTTTAATAAAGTGGTTATGAGCAGACAGTGGTGTTTTAGAGGTGTGAAACGGACTACACAGGTAGTGTAGGGGGACACCAGCTCCTTGTCACGGAGGCAGGCACAGGGCATGTGGGGTCTGAGGGTGGACAAGAGTAGCACCGCCCTGTCCTCCGGCACATGCAGAATCCAGGAGGGTCTGGCGGGAGGGCCGGGCTCCAGCACGCCGCATGCTCGGCAGCAGCCCAGGGCAGCTGCGGGGACACAGAAAGCCTCTTTGTCCTGTTGCTTCTGCCCCCAGATCCTATCCCCTCTGTCGGACGCCATCCTAGCTGAGAAGACCATCACCGTGCTGGATGAAAAGGTGACCATCACAGACCTCGGGGTCCAGCTGGTGACGGGACTGTCCCTCTCCTTGCAGCTCAGCCCGGGAAGCAACAGAGCCATCTTCGCCACTGCAGTGGCCCAGGAGCTGCTGCAGAGGCCCAGACAGGTGAGGGCAGGGCCAGGGCGAGGGCACGCACTCTCGGCAGTGGACGTGGGCACAGGAGGATCTCACACACGCAGGCCACCTGCTGCTGCCTGGGGACTTATGGAGCAGCTGCTGGAGCCCTGGGGCTCCCAGCTCCCTGACCAGCGCAGGAAGGAGTTGCATAGCAGAAAATTACAGCCCCCAGGGGCAAGGCCTCACACCTGGCTGTCTTTGCCACACAGACACGCGGGTGGCGGCTCTGCCTGCCTCTGTCCATGTGGTCGTGGTAGATGCGCTGGGCTTCACTCAGCCATGGGAAGGCCTGGGGTGCTGAAGGGGACAGAGGAGGTGGTTCACACGCTGTTCACTATGGAGCTGCAGGGACACGGGCAGCCTGTGGTGACATCAGCACGAGTTTCCTTCTCTCTTTGAAAGAAGTGCTCAGCTTGTTTTGTGTGTCTGGGCATGTACTGTATGTCCTTGTGTTTGTGTGTGCTGTATTTCTCATGCATCTGAGTGCCCAAGTCTCTAAGCACGGTGCTGTCTTGTGGCAGTAATGTCTCATGACAGTTGTGTGTGTTTGTAGTGTATATGCCTGGGTGTGTGGATGTGCTTGTGTGGACATGTGTGATATGTGCCATGTGGGTATGGATCACAAGGTGACTGTAAGGGGGGCATCTGCAGATGGAATAGTCTGCCTTTCTCTTCAGCTATAGGCAGACAGACAGACAGACAGACAGACAGACAGACAGACAGACAGACGATGCTGAATTGTGAACACAGAGCTCTGGGGACCGTGTCTTCCCACAGGGACAGTGGCCATCAGCTGCTACATCAGAGACACTCTCCACAGACTGGGCTGGCCTCCCCCTCCCTGGGGAGCCCTTCCTGCCCGCCTGCTGCCCTGGAGACCTGGAGACCACACTGTGCCTGACAGGAAGGGGAGCCCAGCCAGAGTCGGGGGCTACCACAAGCCACCCCTCTGCAGCCTGTGCAGTTCACCAGGTTATGGGCAGATGCATCCCAGCCCTCAGCCCTCACTGGGCCTTAGTGAAGCCAGGTGCTGCTGGATGGGGGCTGTGGCAGCAAAGGAGAAATCACCTCGGGCTTCTTTCTGTGCGGACACGGACAGAACCAGGTGGCCAGCAGTCAGGAACACAGGGAGGGACAGGGCCAGCTGGGACCAGGCCGTGCAGCGGATCCTTGCCCCAAGCCTGGGCTGGCAGGTGGCAGCTTGGGCAGCCTCAGTCCCCATGGACAGCTGACTCTGCCCCGGAGACGTGGGATGCTGCCAGGATTGTAGAGATGACCAGAAGAACCTGGAAACCCGGCTGCATGCAGGAGTTCCGGGCAGCAGGCAGTCCTGGTCGGCACTGACAGTGCCCTTCCAAAGGCTGAGCTACAGCAGCAGGAAACCAGCTTGCGTGTGTTCAGGGCAGGCCATGGTGGTGCACTTGGAAGGCTGAGGCGGGAGGATCACTGTGAGTTTTAGGCCAGCCTGGTCTACATAGTGAGTTCAAGGCCATCCTGAACTGCATACTAAAACCCTGTCTCAAAAAACCAAAAAAGTAGAGAGAGACAGCAAACAAGCTTACACAGCACGGATGCCATGGGAGCAGGTGGGGCGCTGCAAACCCAGTGTGAGCCCCGCGGTCTCTGCCCACCTGCTCCTTCCTGCCCCGCGATTTGGGCTGGTCTTGTTTCCTGTCTTCTTGTGCACCAAACATCCACCCATACAAGAGCTGATCCAAAAACACAATGTGTGTTTCAATTTGAAAACCTATCGCATCCAGAAACGCACTGCCACGGTGGCCCCCTCAGAATGCCCCTCGCTGGTGGCACGCTCAGCCCACCAGCCCCACCACCTTCTGCAGTAGCTCCGCCAGGCTCTCTCAGGAGGTTGCGACCAAGTGTGATGAAAGCCACGTGAGTGGCTGCCAAGCACGGCCCAGTGGACGCCTAGGCTCCGTAGGCCGCTGTGTGCTCGCCCTCCCAGGTCCCCAGACCTGGCACTGAGCGGTGACTTCCGGCTGGCTCTCACCAACTAAAAATGACCATGGAAGGGAAACTCTTGAATTGACTGAGGACTTCAAAGCAGCCATGACGGCATAGCCAAACTCACTCTGGGGAGAGGACCCCGGAGCTGCTGCAGAAAGGGGTGAGGATGAGGGAATGGGTGGGTTCAGAGTGAGGGGGGTTATTTTGAGTGCAGTTCCTGGCAGTGCCTTTTACTTTAAAATTTTAGATGACTTAACCGTCCTAATTGTCCATCTTACTCATTTGTGCCCAGCTCTGATGCAGGCCTTCACCCCCAGCTCAGGGCTGCCTGTGTCTTTCTCCTTTGAAACTCAGAAGAGAGGGGCAGGTAGGAGGGATAGACCACTCAGGGCCACAAGACTTTGGCTCCCACAGCAGTCATGTCCATTTTCCCTGGGCCTGGGGTCAAGGCCACACACCCCCAGGCTCTGGTCCTCCTGGGCATGTGCAGGGCAGCGACCACTGTCAAAGGTGCCGACATCGTCACTGAGAAAACAAGCTGGCATGGAGCAGCAGGCTGGCTCACTGACGCCCTGCCTGCTGCTGTTCGTGAAGCAAGCTGACTAAACAAAGTGAAGGCTCGGGGTTGGGGTGTGCAGTCACACAGAGCATGACCCAGGGGCCCCGGGGGCCCCCTGCTCTGCCCATGGTCAGGTGGCAGAGGGCAACCTCGCCCAGCAGGCCTGGTGTCCCCAGGTGTGTCCATGCTACTCCTGCTGACTGGGCGAGGGGGCGGTCCAGCCAAGCCTGCAGCTCCCCTGGGGGTGCAGTCTTTGTCCTACGACCTGTTGTGTCGTGATCCGTGAGTGCAGATGCGGCATTGGGGCATCGTGAAGACAGTGCTTGGAACGTTCTTCACTCACGAGCCACGCAAATGGCCCAGGCTGCAGCAGCGGCCTCTGCCGGGCGGGGTGTGGCCGTGTGGAGGCAGGTTCTGGGCCGCCCTGGGCTTTCTTCCAACACCTGCGGGGAAAATCAGCCACAGGCACTTCACACCGCCCAGGTTTGAGTCCCTTTGGGGCAGGCTGGGCGTTGCAGGTTTGGGGTCCCCCTGACATACCCCAGCGAGCACTCAGATCCAGCTCTGCCTTGTTTAAAGATTCTGCAGCCCGAGCTCACCACCCTCTTCTCCTCCACAGGAAGCAGCCATCAGCTGCTGGGTGCAGTTCAGTGATGGCTCCGTCACACCCCTGGACATCTACGACGGGCAGGACTTCTCCCTGGTGGCCACGTCCTTGGACGAGAAGGTGGTCTCCATCCACCGGGACCCCAGGCTCCAGTGGCCGGTCCTCGCCGCTGAGACAGAAGGCCGGGGCGCGCTAGTCAAGGTGGAGATGGCCATCAGCGACACATGCCAGAAGTCCAAGCGCAAGAGCGTGCTGGCCGTCGGGACGGCAGATGTCAGGGTGAAATTTGGCCAAAATGATGCCAACCCCAACACCAGTGACATCCAGCAGGCTGAGGCAGCAGGTCACCTGGAAAATGGCATCGGTGACAGGAGGTCCACCAAGCCCCTGCCAGAGTGGGGGGCCCCGGAAGGGCGGTTCCGCAGCAGCTCGTCCTCCGTGGGGCTCAGGGAAGGCGGGGGCGGCACCACGCAGAGGCCGACCCCGCCTCGGAAGCAGGGCCAGGGCGGTGGGCTGGAGGACGGCGGCCACCTGCAGACCATCGCGGTGGACCTCACCAGCTTCCCCGAGGCCAACGGCCCCAGGAGCGACGCCGAGGTGGAGGAGGGCGACTCCGCGCAGGCGCCCAAGGGCCTCAGCGACCTGGAGATCGGGATGTACGCGCTGCTGGGCGTCTTCTGCCTGGCCATAGTGGTCTTCCTGATCAACTGCGTGACCTTTGTGCTGAAGTACAGGCACAAGCAGGTCCCCTTCGAGGAGCAGGAGGGGCTGAGCCGCTCCCACGACTGGGTGGGGCTGAGCCACCGGACAGAGCTGCTGGATACCCAGGCGGCCTTCGCCTCCTGTCCCGAGGAGCAGGTCACCGCCATCGGCCGGGGTGTGGACTTCGAGGAGAGTAAGTACCTGCTCCTGGGCACGGACCCCCAGCCCGGCCCCAACGGGCAGCTGTTCCCACCAGCGGGAACCGCACTCTCGGAGGGCAAGGGGCAGCGGAGCGAGCCCCCCGTATCCCCTACCTCGAAAAGGAAAAGAGTGACGTTTACCACCTTCACAGCCATCACCCCAGAGGACGGGGGCCCGGCCGAGAGCGCAGTTGCCATGAACAGGGAGGACGACATCAAGTGGGTCTGCCAGGACCTGGACCCCGGGGACCGCCCGGAGCCACACGGGTACTTGGAGCGGCTGCACGAGAAGGTGTGAGCCGGCTGAGCTCGGTTCTCATTCTCCTTTTGGCCTTTAATTTGGGCTCCTGTGGCTGCTGTGGTGTCTGGGGCAGGAGGGGGTGACACTGGCACTCAAGAAAGTGCCACCTGCAGGGCGTCACCACCCCCGCCCCAGAGGAGGCCTCTCCTCCATGTGACGAGGCTGATCGCGCACGGCGAGATTTAAAACTGAGCCAAAGTGAGTTCCTGGGGAACGAGTTTCTCCCTCCGTCTTTAATCAAAGAAATTTGGATTTTGTAAAATCCATGCGGCTCCAACACTGAGGGTTACACCTAGGGAGACCGAGCAGGTCAAGCGCGGCCGAGTGCGTGGGAGGGAGGGCGAGTAAGTCCGTGCAGTCAGCTCCGGTCCGGCCTCGCGAAGACCAGTCAAAGCTGGCCCAGGGAATGGCGGATGAAGGACCTGGAGGGGACCATCGCCATCCGTATAACCGCAGCGCAAGCTGTTCTAAGCAAGCCTGGGCAGGCTCTTTTTGTAAACCGAGGTACCTGAGGGGTGTCTGCGGCAGGTTTGATGAACTGAGCCCTCTTCCGCAGGCCCGTCCTGCAGATCCTCACGGCGACGCCCCCCCTTCCAGAGCCGCGGGTCCTGGGGTGGCAGTGCGCAGCGTGCGCCGGGCCTCTCTATTCCCCCGGCTCCGTGCTATCTCCAGGGGTCGACCCTCGGGAAAAGGAACATCAGCGAGGGGACACTCAGTGCTGGGCTAGCCGGCGCGGGACGCTGGACGGGTCCGGCCCCTCTTCTCTGTGGCTGGTGACCTCCTCCTCCTCCTCCTTGGGCCGCCGCTCTTCCTGTCTCCGCCAACTCCCTTTTCTGTCTCTGCGCCTGTCTCTCTGCTTCACTCGCTCCCGGTGCCTTTCTCTTTCTTGGTCTCCATTTTCCTCCTCCTCCGCCTCCTCCTCCTCCTCCTCCTCGGTGCTCCTCCTCTTCTAGTTCTTCTTCCTCTCCCTCCTCTCCTTCCCTCCTCCTTCTGTCCCTCTCTCCATCCCCACTCAGTGGCTGGTGACAGTGACCACGTCCCCAGGGACCCATGGGAGCTGCCCACCTGCCCGCTAGCCCTCCTCTCCCCTCCAGCCTGGAGCTGCTGGGCCCTGAGAGCCACCTGCCTGTCCCTGGGCCCCCAGGTCTCCTCTGCTCTCCACGGCAGCCTCCCCTGCTCCTCCTCCTGCTCCTCTCCATTCTCAGAGTGACATTCTTGCCGCTAGACACTGCCCGCCAGGGCCGCCGACACCCGTGCGAGCCGACTGTGTGCAGAGTGCAATATGTATTTACAACTGCCCCGCTGCCGGATATAAACTTGCGCTCGGGCCTGTGTGCTGTCCTCTGTCTCCTGCAGGCTGCGTCCGCCCTGCCCCACTCGGCTTCGGGTCCCGAACCTGTAGATCTCAGGGTCCTGGTCCAGCCCCATCACACCGTGGGCACATATGCTATGCTCTCTGCATCAAGGGAGGTGACACACGGTGACAAAACTGGGTTGACACTCCTTCAGGATCTGGAGGGTCTGCCCATGAATCACACGTGTGGTCGCCCCTGAAAGCTGCTGGGGCTGGGACAGCCAGGTGGCAGGCAAGGTGCTGGCCTCCCCGGGGCCCCACGATCCACGCGGCCCTGAGGTGAAGCATGTGGAGAGGAGCTTCAGGGACACGTGTGCCTAGCAGGGCAGCAGCAACCCTGACAGGTGCCTCCTTCACTCAGGGGCCGGGGTGGCTGCAGTCGAGGCCGAGCAGTGGGTAGCGCCCTGGGCCACGTGGCCCTTTCTCATTATGGGAGGGATGGGTGGTCCACAAAGCCATTCTCAGACGCCCTGAGCTTTGCAGACAGCTATGCAGCAGGTGCAGGGTGCAGAGAGCCAGCCAGCATTTAGACTCACGACCATTTCACCCAGCGCGGTGGTGTTACTGCGGGGTCCACACCCCCACCCCCCCTCCATTTTCACAATTAGAATGCACCTTCCAGTCATCCCAGTGTCCCACTGCCCACAGAGGGGAGAGCTTCTGGCGTCTCTACCCCACAGGAACAACAGCTACAGGGGGTGGCACTTCCGGACAGGTGGTACAGAGCTTGCTGCTCAAAGGCAGCTCTGTCCTACAAATGTGGTGTCCAGGGCATCCTTACGCAAGATGTGTGACCAGAAATTGACGGCACCAGCACCAAGTCACAGGACCCAGCCCCACAGGGCGCCTTTCTCACCAGGAATAGGACCACCTCTCTGCCCTGCTCACTGCTGGCCCTCCTGCAGTCTCCGGGGTCCCCAGGGCCAGCCTCAGCGTCCCAGTGAGGATGCGCCTGCTCAGTGCCTCTCAGTCTTCTCCATGCTTCAGGCTGCAGGGACTTGGCTATAACAGGGTAACAAGTGGTGATTTGAACAGCACCCGCTTTTCACCTCGCAGAATGCAGACTGGAAGTCTGAGAGGGAGGCGTGAGCAGTCGCTGTACCTCGGAACCTGGAAAGTTGCTCGCTGGGCCCTGGGACCCTGGTCTTGTGCAAAGGTCACCTGCGTCTACCCCTATCTCCATGTGACACCTTCCCTGTGTGTCTATGTCAAAAGTCCCCCTTCCGAGAATGGCAGTGCGCTGGGACTGCGCCCTCCACTGCAGAGCCAGCTCACCACTTCTCCCTGAGGTTGGGGGTGTGTGCACTGCGGCATCTCTGCGTGAACACGTGATACCAGCCCTCTGCCTGGAGGACCTGGGCGCCTGGCTGCTATGGGACCTGGCTGGGCCCCAGCCTTCTGCTAGGATCAGGCCACCAATGCCACCATCCCTGTGTCACATCTGCAGATGAGGAGCAGAGTCCTGCACATCCAGGCAGCGCATCAGCCTCCTGGTGGCCACAGCAGGCACCACCTTGTGGCTTCAGCTGAGTCTCAACTCCAAGGGAGGCCACTTGGCTCCTTCTGAGGCTGGGAGGGGCAAAGAACACACACACACACCTCTCCCACCCCCCAGAGGTCCTGGCCATGCCCATGGTGGGCATCCTGTGACTTATGCATGGTCACTACTTCTGCTCCGCCCTCTTCCTCCTGACCTCCCCCTGCATGGCTGTGTCCACACTCTTCATTTTCTCCTAAGGACACTTGTCTCACTGGATTAGGGACCCTCCAATTCCTGATGACCTCATCTCACCTTGGTTATATCTGCCAAGACCCTGTTTCCATATAAAGGCAAATTCACAGGTGCATGGGATCAGGACTCCAACTTTTTTTTTTTTTTTTAAGGAAAGTACAGTTCTGACCATCCCAAAGAATCCCAAGGAAGTCACTGAGAAAGAAGAAGCCCCATCCAGCTATTAATCTTTTCATTGCAAGGGTCTAAAAATAATAAGTGCCCTGGTCCAATCTCTTTTCTTTCTGTACCCTGTGACAGAGCTGTCCTTATCAGGAGCCAGCAAGCAACAAATCTTGGTTTTTGTAAATGACTGGAGTTGGAGGTTTGGATGGGTGGGTGGGTGGGTGGGTGGGTGGGTAGGTGGGTTGGGGGGTGAATGAATGGATGGATTGGTGGGTTGGTAGATGGGTAGATGGATGGATGGATGGGTGGGTGGATGGATGGATGGATGGATGGATGGATGGATGGATGGATGGATGGATGGATGGATTGG
>NW_004524652.1:2296883-2313714 GCF_000260255.1 Octodon degus
TGGATGGATGGATGGATGGATGGATGGATGGATGGATGGATTGGTGGGTTGGTGGATGGGTGTATAGAAGGATGAATGGATGGATGGATGGATGCATGGGTGGATGGGTGGGTGGATGGATGGATGGATTGGTGGGTGGGTCGATGGATGGATGGGTGGGTGGGTGGATGGGTGGATGAATGGAAGGATGAATGGATAAATGGATGGATGGATGGATGGATGGATGGATGGATGGATGGATGGATGGATGGATGGATAAATCCCTGGGTGTGTGGGTAAGTGGGTGGATGGATGGATGGACAGATAGACATATGGATGCATGCATGGATGAGTGGGTGAGTGGATGGATTGATGAATAGATTCATGAGTGGGCAGATGGATGGACAGACAGAAAATCCTGGTTTCTAGAGCGAGAGCAATGAAGGCTCCATCTGATAAGTTCAAGTGACCATCTAGTGGGAGGTGGGACACAGGTCTGTGGTCAGAGGATTGATCTTAAAAATTCTCACAGCTCTGCATTAAGGACTGGATGCTGGACTCTTCTGCTGGTCCCTGGAAGAAGACAACAATAACCCAGATGCACTTCTTTCCTTCAAAAGACACCCAGACGGTTGCATCCTTTCCAAGAGCTCCCTGGCTTTCTCACAAGGCCAGCCCTCTGGATTAGGCGGGTGTGACCGACCTCCTTCCCAGATGGGGTCAGTTCCTCCACTCCAAGTCTACCTGCCATCTTCCACCTGGCCAGTATCTCCCACAGAAACCATTTCTCAGGGTACTTCCTACCCCAGAAGAAGGAGGGAGACCTTGGGGACCTGGGGACACAGGGCACCAGAGCTGGGGTAGAGACAGCTGCACATGGTCCTTTTGCTATCTGTCTTCCAACCAGCTCTGGGCCATAGCTCTGGCCAAGGGTGCCAGTGTCACTTCTGCTCAAGACGGATGAACACACATGGGAGCTCCCCATGCAGATCTGACCTGTGGGATGAAGACTCCCCCCAGGGGGGAGGGTGCCCTGCAGAGTACCCTGTTAGTCTCTTCCTGATGACAAGACACAGCCCTCCGTGTGTGCCTGCGGGGGCCACGCTTGGCCCAATTTGTACAGTGATCACAGGTGCTGCTTGCTTTCCTGGGGGCTGATTGCCAAGAGCAGCACGAGCTGCGGGTGTGGGCGGGGACAGATTGGTGCCAGATGAGGTCGTGGTTTCCTGTTAGGTCTTCGAGGCCTGAGCGCCAGTGAGGCCCAGCCATCAGGAGTGGAGCAAATGAGTCATCTTGGGAATGAACAGGTCCCCGAGGCCTAATTGTGATTCTTATTACCTGCGACACATGAGGACACTGTCTTGCCTGTCTCCAGCCAGAGCATTCTCATTAGGCAGCGGAGAGGCGCCAGCTGTCTGCTGTCTGCAAAGGCTGCCCCTGCGCCTGGCGCACCCTTCTTGGGAGCACGTGCATTGTCCCGGAAGGGCTAGCTGTCCCTCCCTGCCCTGTCCTGAGGGTCTGGCAGCCTGGGCTCACTGGGAGAAGACCTTGTGGTGGAGAGCTCCAGTGGGCACCGTGATGTTTGGCCAACATCATGGCGGCTCTCACTGTCCTCCGCCGCCCTTGCTGTTCAGGTCTCTCTGTCCTTGTCCATGGGCCCAAAGGTTCATTTTCCTGCCTTCCATGCCCAACCTCGGCTAAGCCCCAAGGGTGAGTCTGTGGATCAAATGTGCTCTGCCTGCTGTAGACCTGGCCACCTGCTCAGGCGCACAGGAACCTCACCCGGGACTCCCAGAAAGCTTCCTGGCAGGGATGCGGAAAGCATTGGTGAAGGTCGCCTTCTTGAGCTGGGCCCAGGCCTGGGGCTCCCCAGGAGTCCCTCCTCCCTGCTTTCTGGCCTTAGGCCAGACTTGAAGCTTGTGACATCCAGGAAAAGAGAGCAACAACAGCAGACACAGAGAGTTTCTCTCTCCTCACAGGTAGACTGAGGACCTCAGCTCCTCCAGTCCCAAATGTTATGGACCTGGAAGCCTGCCAAGTCATCTGATTGAGCTAGAGAGCAGGAGTGCCTACCTTTCCACTATACCCAGGAGTCACCATGCACTCCCAGTAGCCTTCCTAGGCCCCTCTGTCCTGCCCAACCCCTCACACCTGGCCTCCCCCTCTCCTCAGGCCCCGTGTGAGGCAGGCCTTCTGCTTCATGCTGTCCCCACCTCTCCAAGGGTGTCTTTCCCCTAAGACTGTCGTCTATAATTTACCCCAGGGCACAGGGTTCCTGGGCCTACAGGGCCCTTGGGGCACTGCGCAGACACCCACAAGCAAGAGGCTGCCCAAGCCACGGCTTTCTCCATGGATAAACACCAGCTAGATCCAACCTGTTTCTAAAAGCCTCGAGGGATATGCAAAGTTCAGTCTTCCTTCAGGTGTTGGAAAACAAATGTGATTTAAAAATAACAAGAGTTAAAATCCTGAGCCTGGGCCCCAGAGATTCCTCTCAGATGGTGTTTGAGGGAGCAGAGGAACCCTGTTCTCCTCCAGAGACAGAGGCAGAGCCCAAGCCCCCAGAGAGGGTCTGATGGGCAGGGTGCCTCTGCTGGATGAGGCCTTGGAAGGGCTCTGCCTTGCAGCCCTGCAGAGACCAGCCACCCTGCACCCTGCACACTAACAGGGTGCCTGCTCGTCAGCCGTGCTGTGTACTTAGCAGCTGTTACCCTCCTCGTTGTCTGGGGTCATGGTGTGGGCGTGACTTAGTTGGGTGGCCTGACAGATGGGTGGGGTGGCCACCACCCCAAAGTGGGCCCGGCTTGGAAGCCATGCTCACTCACGCTCGTGTTCGAGGACCTCCTGCAGCTGCACTGCCTCGTGACCCAGGAAGGATGCTGCGCCCGCAGCTCTGTGGTGGGCTAGAGACCACGTGCCACACTGCCTGGGCCTGGGCGTGGCACATCACTGCCAACCCCGCCAAGATGCTTTGTTGGTGGCTGAGGAACGTATCAGCTTGGTGACTGCACTGGTGCCTCTCAGAGCCACTCGACCAGATCGGAGCTTCCAGAAATGCAGGCTGCTGGTGCCCCAGCATTCCGGGGTGGGAACCATTGGCCTTGACCCAGCGCATGGCTCCCCCTTGTTCCCCACTGGAGAAGTACATTAGGCGCTATGCTCAGTGAAGGCCCTGGGGACAGTGACGAGTGCCCCAGAGGTGTGGGCCCTGACGGACCTGGCTCGGGCACAGTGCTAGCCAGGAGGGCTGTGGTAGAGACTGCTCAAGCAGGTCTGTGCCTCCTCCTCCCGGGGGTTGGGGGGCAATGCTGGCCTGAGCCTGGGCTGGCCGTGCACAGGCTCATGAATTCAGTAGGTGCTTGTCAGTTGAAACCACTGGATTTTGGCATTGCGTGTTACCCAGCTATAGCTAACTAAGACATCTAAGCACAGTCTTCATGATTCTCTTATCTCTACAGAATAAATGAAGCTACCAGTTAATGTATTTAATCCTACAGGGTCCAAGTTATGCAGTGTCCATGAGGTCTTTTCTGAGCCACCAGTCTCCCAGAGCCCTAGAAACACCCAAGTAGCAGAAGGTTGAGATTTCACCATCATTATCAAAAACAGCTGCCTCCTGCAGGGTTTCAGTCCCTAGACGCTGAGCCAGCAGGAACCCCAAGTGCTCATTGTCTCCAGCTGGCTGTGGCTGAGCGGGTGTCCACCCCGTGGGTGTTCGTGGCAAGATGCTGTTCCGGTGGGGCAGTGCGGAGACCACACTGAAAGGAATGATGCAGGACTCCCGTGAGGCAGAGCTCTCTTGGCTCAAACCCATGCTGAGAGAAAGACAAGTCAGATGCCTCCCCCACAGAATCTACCTACAAGCCAGGCGCCCGAGGAATGAATGAGTGTGGTGGGCTCACTGAAGGAAGCAGATGACTGAAGGTGCGGCACGCACAACACGCATGTGTGTCCACTGGCCTTTGCACACCGTGAGCGGGCTACGGCGTCGCACCAGCAGTTCAGGTGTGGAGGCAGAGCTGGGTGGGAGCCAGACCCCGATGCTGCTTCTGCTGCCCCGGCTGTCCAACACACTGCTAACGCAGAAAGGCCAGCCATCAACCCAGTGGGGCAATGCGTAGGTCCCTGCAGCTGAAAGCAGGAAGGGCGCGGCAGATGTGCAGCCGTGTGCGCTGGTGTGCGCTCTTTGCACCCACGTGGCCAGCACCTCACGAGGACCTGGGTGTGGGCAAGCACCCTGCAACAGCCCCAGACCCCACGCCCTGAGGCGAAACACCCGGTGATCACCGCTACCTCTCACGTGTTCCTGGTTACGGAGTGCAGAGTGAACAGAATAGACAACCCCCAGAACAAGGAAGGCTTCACCCCCAATGTCTAAGCGCAGACATCGGGCCACCAGGGAAGTCGCTGCACTCTGGTTGCTGTGGCATCGATGGTGGCCGAGACAAGGCTGGGCGGTGATGGGCGGGGCTGGCCCACCCCATCCCCCACCCAGAAGGCGCATGTTCCTATGAGCCGTGCCTTGCTGCCTCCTCAGCTCGCAGGCCACATGCCAACCCGACGTGCAGGATCCGTGCCCGCACAAGGCCAGCCTCCCAACATGGCCCTGACATGGGGTCACGGGACTTCCTTCTCCTACCTCTTCCTGAGAGAGCTTGAGCCCCTGCCTCGTGGTGACAGTGAAAGACCACAGGCCACCTCCAGGAGAAGGGGAGGGCCTGGACCTCTGTTGGAAGGGGGCGGCCACCCTCTCACACAAGCCACATGAAGACTCAAGCCCTGGGTCTTCAACTTTGCTTTTTGCTTTGCATTTCTGAAGAATCAGAAAATTGTAACATTTCTGCAAAACCTCCAGATATGGCAAACCCTTGGTAGCACCGACCACATAGAGCATGTGGAGATTCTTACAAAGAATGGATGGAGGCAGCCATGCTCCTCAGCAATGGCAGGTTGGAACAACACCAGGTAGAACCAACTGGGCATTTACGGGCTCACTGCCAGCACAAAGGCACGGACACAAACGCTGACACTGGGAGTGTGTGTGTGTGTGTGTGTGTGTGTAGCTCGAGGACAGGCAGCGGGGATGCAGAGGACAAGGCCAGCAGGGTGGCAGTGTGAGTGGCATGGCACAGGGCATGGGGCAGCACCCTGATGTGCCACCTCTGTCTGGATGGCGATTTGATGGATGGTGACAGACACAAAAGCTTGTAGTTCTGTGCATCTTCCTGTCCTCAAATTACACCTCCACTGACATGAAAGTGGTAATCATAGAAACTATAGGCCACTCTATGCCGATGGGTAGAAAGCGTGCGACTGGACACGCAGCACGCAGGGCGAGCAGGCCACAGGTGGCTCTCCTGCTTCCCTCTTGGGCGCATGCGCCGCAGTCCTGGTCTACACATGTGAAAACTGGGCGTCAGGTGGGTTGTGGGTCGTACAGGGTCACTCGGCTTACAAGCAGCCGAGTGGCTTAGACCGAGAGGCTCCAACAGCCTTGGGCGCACGGAGAGGGGCCATCTCATCGGTGGCTTCATGACAGCTGAACGTGCTGCTTGGCGGAGGTGGCAGTGGGGAGGCCCGGGGGCCATCTCTCTCCCTGCAGCCTCTCCCTTTGCTCTGCTTCCCGGCTGCCCTGGACGAGCAGCCGCCCCTGGCCCTGGCCCTTCCTCAAATCTATTTCTGCCTCAGAGTCAGCTGACTACGGACTACAACCTCTAAATAGAGGAGCCCAGATCAACGTGTCCTCCTTAAAGCAAGCTGAGTTTGGGCATTTTGTTCCAGTAACGAGACAGTGACTAAGGCAGTGACAGAACCCCAGATGTGAAGCTACACAGACAGGTGGGCTCCACAGGTACGCGTGCTAAACACACCCCCACATGTGCTCAGAGCACACACCCAGCTTGCACCTGCGTGTGTCTGCTGCAGGTAGGGCTCTGTCGAACGCTCCTTTCACTGTCTTTGCTGCTTGAGCTGCCCTCGTGAGGCTACACATCTCAGGACCAGGTTGAGATTTCCTGAGCAGGAAAGAGCACACGCTTTCTGATATTCCCATCTGCATGCTCCGTCCCCTGTGAGAGGTTACCACAGCACTGCTGCTTGCCAGCCTGCGGGTCGCTGGGCTGGTGGCCTTGCATGTGTGACACAAGGCTCAGCCGGCAGTCAGTGGACCTGGCCATCCCTGCACTAGGGGCCCTGTCCGCGGTGCTGATCGGAGAGCAGGGAGGCTGTTGGATGCAGGCCAGGTCATTCTCCTGAAGAGGAGATTTGTGGGGTGAAGACGAGAACACCAGCTTCCGTTACTTCCAAGTGTCCCACAGCTGGGGTCACCACAGCCAGGATGGAGGAGCTGAGCCTGCAGAACTGCAACACGGTGAAGACACATGGACCATGAAGACCAGAGGCTGGGCGTGGCTTAGAAACTAAACTTTAAATAATGTGTTTTAATAATAAACTCAAATTTTTAAAAAGGATGTTGGTGAATAAATCTTATATAGATTGCGGATTGTTCCATAAACTCAAAGCACATAGTTTCAAGAAAAGCTTGTGGAAGGTTGGACCAGCAGGCCGCTCGCTACAGGCTCTTAATTCCCCGTGGGAAGAGGTGGTCATGCCGCTCCTGCTCAAGATTAGAGGAACCCCAGATGGAGCTGCCTGTGCCCCTGGCACCCAGGATGTGTGGCTCTGTAATAGCGGGCGGGTTGCAACCCCAACACCTTTCCTGGCATCAGGAGCATCTCCTTGTGAGGCCAAGCTGCTGAGTCACACCTAGCCTTCTTGCCAACGTTTTAGATATTTTCCGGGTTCTCCACAGTTGTTTGAAAATGGATAACCACAACATGGGCAGAGACTATTTAACAATATGGTCAGACAGAAGAATCCAAATGTCACAGGCACACAGGCTTAGCCAGGGTTTACCCAGAGAAGGGAGGTTATTGCAAGGTAGCACCTGGCTGCTCTACCGTGGCCCACACAGGTGCAGCCTGTGTGTGGTCTCGGTGTGCTAGCGATGAGGCCAGAGAGCAGAAGCATAGTGGAAAGAGGGGGGCTGGAACTGCTCTCAGCACTTTATGGGGGAGACGTCATAGGAACCCCAGTGGCTTCCACACCAAATGTATCCTCCCAAGAAGCCACCACTCCTAGAGCTTAAAGGACTAAGTCTAGAAGCCAATGCCCCCAGTCAGTCTCCACCCTTCCACCTTCTAGATCTGTGAACTTAATCAAGCATCTGCCTGCGGTGGCTTGGGCTACAGCTGTGGGGCTGACTTGCTGGACACAAAGCCTTGACGGCAGTGTCTGGCACAGGGAAGCCCTGCAGAGGGCCACATGCTGCATGTCTGTATTCAGCCCCCCGATGCGTACGTGACCCTTCGCCTCGTTATAAATGGTACTTACCAGGGCAGAGCAGGTGGGGGAAGGCAGCTTTCTTGGTTGCCAGCAACAGAAATTGACCACTACTGGGAAGAGATCTGGGGCTCAGAGAACTAATGATTGGAAATAAATGTGTGGGGAATACACAGGAACTCAGAGGACTGCAGGAGCAGAAACAACAGGGCCACAGGAAAGGAAGAAGAGGCCACGCCTGCCCCTGTGAGTCTGACCTCCTACAGACTCTGGCCTCCTGCACGGCTTGCCCAAGGGTCAGGACTCCTGGAGGCAGAGGCAGGCTGCCCCCCAATGGTGTGTGTGCCCCAAGGTGCCCAAGGAAGAGACTCTCACCCCTCTGGCTCCACATCAGAAAGCCACATGTCACGAGAGCCACACCTGCTGGTGTGGGAACATAAAAAGTGGCCATACTCCCGGCAATCAGAGTTGTCAGCTTCCATGCAAGGGTCCTGCCTTGGCCACCACCGCCTGCGGGCCAGCCTCCAGCGGCTCACACCTGTCTGCTGCTGTCTAATAAAAGCTGAAGAACTCGAATCTCATAAGGCGGTGACGTCCATTCCTCCCTGTTCTTCCATCCCTCCCTCCTTCCTGGACACAAAGAATCACTAAAATTAAATACAGCCCTAAGACCGCTCAGCGTTTCTGGACAGGACAGTCTGCAGCGGCCCTCTCCAACCCAGCCGGCTGTGCAGACGGCCTGTGGAGCGCGGCGCCTGGTGCTTATTGTGGTACAAGGAGAACAGCAATTGCGCTACTCACTTCATTTGTTTTGTTACAATATTTAGAGCTACTTCATTAAATTGCCTTAAGTGTCCCAGTGCTTTTCCCCTGCTGCAAATGTCTGCTTTACACAGATTGAGATGCACAGAGGGTAAAAGTTTCCTGTAGAAGGGACTAGAAATGATTCAACTGATTTATAGCTTGAGGTTAGCTCTTCATGTTTCTCCCTCCCTTCTCCCCTGGAAGGATCTGAGCAGCACACAGCATTTGGTAGCGGGCATGTAAGGCATTTGGTTACTAAGTGGCCCAGGCAATCAACCTATTATTCTCCTCGATGAAAAGGGACACTGTTTGGCTGTGTCGAGAGGGACGCCGGCCAACCCCAGCCAGCTCTGGCAGCAGGAGCGCTGAGCAGGAAGCACAGGTGTGCGTGCTGTAGCTTCCATCCATGTGGGAGACGAAGTCTACACATGCTGGTAAGATTGCTTCTCGGCCCAAGGAAGCAGCCAGAAGAGGGGCCTGTGTTTGGAGGGCAGGGATGTGCGGCTCGCTGCGCTGCCGAGAGGCACCAGGCAGGGAGGGACTCGAGAAGGCAGCCAGCCATCGGCGAATTCGGTCACATTTAAGCATGCAAAGCCCCACGCCGGCAATGGGGTACAGAGCAGATCAGAGGGCCTGTGCTAAGGTGCTCTGAAACGCCAGCACGCGGAGGGACCCCTGGCCACACCTCCTTTCCACACCGACGCCCTGGCCCCGAGTTACACCCAGGTGGACCTGCAGGCAGGGAAGACACACGAGTCAGAAACCCATGAGCTTCCATAAATGAAAAGGAAAAGAAACGTACAAGTGTGAGCAAAATTCTGCGTTCATGCTCTGGGCGCAGCACGATGCCTCCTACCGCTCATTCCGCTTGCCCCGGGCTTGCGTTGCTGGCGAAGAATTTGGCCGGTCAATGGCCATGAGGGGCGTACTGGCCACTGTGGAGTCCCCACGACAGCCACCCTGCCTTTTTCCGGCTCCAGCACCCCCAAAGCTGCCCTGGGGAGCTACTTTCCCCTGGGTATGGTCCCGTGGGACTTCGAGCGGGATGCTGAATCTTTTCCACTCGAGGATGCTCCCTGGCCTGCCTGCTGCTGTGGGCTCTGCCTGTGACCTCGTCCTCAGCCCACTTTCCCGCTCTGTAAGTTGCCCAGTCATCCTCTGCTAAAACCTATCCCTCCTTAAAGGGTTAAAATCCATTTCTGACACTGGCAACCAAAAGGAATTGGACCCACCCTGCACATGAGCCGCCCTGGCCTTCTAGAAACTGCATAGGCCGCCCATGAGTGACACGCGCAAGCCTGTCCTCAGGGGACTTCCTGAAGGTGACTATCCGGGAGGGTCACTTATCTGGGGGGCTGTCCCCGGCCAGATCAGAGCGCCTTGCTGTGCGACCGCAAGGCATCAGCCAGGAGGGGCCTCTGCAGCCTGCAGACCCTGGCCACGGCAGGGGAGTTTGCCACTGACAAAGTATCCATGTGGCAGATGCAGGCACCACAGAAGAGCGGGCTTGGGCTGAACAGGGTGGAGAGTGCTTCCGCGTAAATCCACAAGTGAGCGGGAAAGTCGTTGCTTCTTCTACTAAACATTATGTCCTGTCTGTACGCATATTTGCTTGGGCAAAACTTACAATCAGGGGATGAGTGCACCAAGGAAGTGTGGTCTAGCTGTCCAGTGAGTGGGCACTGCCCAGCCATGAAAAAGAGCGAAATTGGCCCACTCGCAGGAAAAGAGCCGACCCTGGAGATCGGGGTGTTGAATGCAATAAACCAGAGTCAGAAGGACGGTGCTGCATGTTTCCCCAGTGTGCACTTGCCAGGCAGGCGCTTGCACTGTGAGCTCTCCAGCCCTAAAAATAGAAAAAGATGGCCTGAAAGTGCAAGCGACTGGAAGTGACCTGGATAGAAAGTACCCGCGAGGCTGCGCTGGCCGAAACAGGCTGTACGCACGCTCGAAAACGGCTTCAGCTGGGTAACACGCAGCAAGAACAAATGAACGCATTGGGGAAAACTGATTTTCTGGAGATCTACGAGGCTCCCCAGCTTCGTCCCCCCACCCCGCCCCAGTGCCTGGCGCCCCCCGGCGGAGCCCTGGGCAGTGCTGGCCCCGCCTCTCCTTTCTGCACAGGCCCTGACTTCCTCTTTCCTGAGGCGGAGGCCGCAGCACAGCGCCTGCCTTCAGTCTCAGACTATTTATTTCTAGAGAGATCCTTGATGATCTGCCAAGACCCTATTTCCAAAGGAGAACACCTGTAAGGTTCCAGGGGACCTGAGACAGGGCCTTCATGGGGGGCGGGGGACCCAAAAGGTAAGTGGGAGAGAAGTACTTCCCTGTGAGGCTGAGACAGGAGGGCGTCCTGCTCGAGCAGAGCCGGGACAGCAGAGCAACTGTCTGAGACTTTGTGGGTGGGGCGCACGCAGGCCCTGGCTTTAATCCTCAGAGCTGGAAAAGAAATGTTTTGCTCCTAAAGCAAAAAAATCTAGCTAGCGTCTGCATCTTTGTAGCCTCAAGGCATGTGATGGCCACTGTTCTGACGGCACCGTGAGGCTGCATTCAGGAGCATGCACGCGTGCGTAAGTGCGTGCATGCTTGTGTGTGTGTATGTGTGTGTGTGCGTGTGCATGTGTATTGTTACAACCGTGTGTGGAGGGAGGGCATCCAGTAACACAGAGGGACGACTCACGAGGATTTGGACCCAAGAATCCGACGGTGCCTGGTGCTCCCGGGCCCTCCCAGAGCTGGCTCCAGGAGGCTGCGCACCAACAGTGCCCACGGAGACTTCCTCACCCACACCTGCCAAGCGTGCGGCTTAGCAGTGGTCACAGCCACGGGCCCTGGACTCACTTCCCATGAGCCCACAGACAGGGAGAAGCCCTGGGGGGTGGGGGTGGCCATCCCAGTGCCTGGGATGCCACTGCGCCCTGCGGCCACACGCATTTCCCTGAGGGACCACCAAGATGGCGTGGCAGCCCTTCCTACCAATTGCTCAGCAGAGCGCATGGCTCTGAGGGATTTGGTGAGCTGCAGTCCGGACTGCAGAGGCTGCTGCCGGCCCTGGGCCAGGCGAGGCTGGGGGCCAAGGGTGTGGGCACTGGCGGAGGGGGGTGCTGCGGAGGCCAGGGGATCAGGCATGAGTCAGAGCTCAGCTGTCAGTGACTCTGAGCGGTGATGGGCTCTGGTCCCTGAGGCAAGGGAAGGATTCCTGCCTGAGAGCTTGTGATGATCCTCCTTCCTGCCCCCTCCAGCCCCACTATGGGGAGCAGGGTATCCCCAACATCTGGGAACTGTCAGGAGGCTGGATGCATAGTGAAGTCTGTCTCCCGACAGTCAGTCCCAGGCAGGGTGGGGTCTTGCCCACAGTCTGGTGTACACCCAGCAGGAGAGAGGGAGACCCCCAAGGGGCAGGGCTTGCAGCCCCCCCAAGCCCAGAGCTGGGAGCCCAGATGCTGTCTAAGCTCCCGAGTGGGCAGAGTGGCAGAAGGGTCACTTTGCCCCTTCTCCAGTCGGCAGAAAGCCGTGGTCCTCCAGGTCACTGGTCCCCTCCCTCTTACCCACTCCAGTGCCCGGTGGTGAGTGCTTGCCAGAGCGTGTGAGGCCCTGGGTCCCTCCTCAGCACTGCAAACACAGAGGAAAGCCTTCCCAAGCAAGCTGCAACTGGTGCTGTGCCCTGCACAGAGCACGGATGAGATCGTGCCTTGAAAACACAGGGGCGGAAGTTGGAGAATCCCATAAGTGTGGAGAGGAACTAACCCTAACCTCACAGTGTTCCCCACGTGGAAACTGTCCCTGCTGAGTGCTGGGGGGTCAAAAGCTGCAGGCCGAGGAGGCCGCGGAAGAGGTCAAGAGTCCTGATTGGGGGCAAGGGCTGGCGACCCCCACCTGGGGGACCAGGGGACTCTGCTGCTGGCGGCTACCAGGTGGCCCATGGGCCCAGTGCTGACTGATGCTACTTGGGATGTTGGTGGCAGCATTGTCTTGGAAGTGGTCACAGACCCTTGAACTGAACCTAGAAATCAGAGAGCATAGGCGCGGCCTCCCTGCCCTCGTCCCCACTTCCAAGCACTCTGAAGTCCAAGCCAAGTTGGTGCAGAGTGCAGAGTGGACCTGGGGCCACAGCTGGAAGGCTCTGCGGTTCTGCATTCCAAGAGATGCAGACGGAGCCACAGGTGCCAGCTCGACCAGGCGGGCCCCGGCTCTCAGCCTCCTCTCAGCGTCATCTGCAGCCGCCCCCCGGTGCTTAGTCCTCCATGCCTCTCCCTCTCCCTCCCTCTCCCTTCCCTTCTTCCTTCCTCCCCTCCCCTGCCCCTCTCTTTCATCCTTCTTCTCTTCTCCTTCCCCCTCCTCTCGCCCACTTTCCCTCTCTCTCTTCTGCACTAGGGGTGGAAGCAGGCACACACCCAGGATGCCCTGACTCCATCCCGGCCAGCTCCTCTATTCTGCCCCTGCAGCGTCTGCTGAGAGCCAGGCAACCCTTGCGGAGACCCCGCCATGCACACAGCCCAGCCCACTCACCCAGGGCACCCTCTCTGGACAGTGAAGGAGCGAGAAGTGAGCCAGGGCCGCTGGACAGCGACAGGTGTTGCTCAGAGCAGGAGCGGAGGGAGCCGTGACTTGGTCCCTGAGGTTCCGTGGGGAGCTTGTGATATCGGTGCCAGGTATGAGCGGCAGCCAGGGCCCAGGGCGTGGCATGGGAGGACAGAGAGGTCAGCACTGAGAAAGCTGATGAGAGCAGGGGCAGGCTGGGCGGGCCGTGGCTGTTGTGGCAAACCCCAAGTGTATGCACATACTTCATTTCTCATTTAGCTTTGCTGTGCTGAGGGTGGAGCCAAGGCCACCACACTCAGTGACTTCCCAGCCTCTCTTATTTTTTTCTTTCGAGACAGGGCCCTGCTAACCCGCTAAGCTGCCCCGGGGTGCAGAAGCCCTCGCAGCCTTCCTGCCTCAGCCCCTTAGGGTGTAGGGGGCCCTGTGCACCCCCTCCTGGCCTGGCTCAGGCCTGGACTTGTTCTGTGCTAAGTGAAGTGAGACAGGGTTGGCTGGGCCAGGCCCTTGGGCACCTCACAGAGGTCCCTGCGCCCTGTCAGCATCAACGCAGAGGTGGCAGAGCCCAGAGAGACGGGCTGACAGCGGCACACATGGGCTTGGGCGCATGAGGGGCTGGAAGGTGCCTCGACAGTGGGCAAAGCTTCCACCTCACCCCAAGTCACCCGAGAGGGACCAAGTGGCACCGTGCATGGATGGCCCTGCTCCCTGGATGGGTGCTCATACGTCAGTTGAGTTCATCCATGTCGTTGTAGGCCAGGAGAGTTTCACACCTGTCACAGGCTGAAGGACCTTTGGGGGCACCTCCTGGCTGTGAGTGGAAAGAGGGGCTTCCTTGGCCCGGCCAGCGTGGTGCCGGCTGCCTGCGCTGCCTTTCCCTGCGCTCCATTTCCTGATAGCTCCAGCTGCAGACACTAGGAGTCCAAGCTGCGTGGCGAGACCATGTACCAAGTAAATAAACAAAGGATGAAAAAAGGAGGATATGATTGAGTCATTTGTAGGAAGATGGGTATTCCTTGAGAGCACAATATGATATGAAATAAATCAGAGATCGAAGTTTAAATAGCACCATATTTCTCTTCTATGAGAAACCCCAAGGAAAATTAAAGAGCAAAACGGAAGGTGACAGACAGGAGGCGGGGTGATCCATGCACAGCGGCAGGGGACCCAGGAGGAGGGGCGGGGATGGAGGGGCGGGGAGGGGAGCCAAGAAGAGCTCCACCCCGGGCACCAGTGCCCACAGGGACTGACCATCGTTTATTGTAAGTACATAGTAAGAAAAACAAGAGATTAAAGAAGTGCTGAGCAAAAAGGAAATGTCGAGGCTAATGTTGCAGATGCGCAGAGGAGACCAGCAGGCGTGTGTACACCGTGTTCCTAGCTGCGTTATTCGCCACGGCCACGCAATAAAAGCCACCGAATTCCCAGTGACAGGCAGATGGACAGATGCAACGCGTTCTCCACATTCAGTGGAAAACACTCAGCCACAGAAAGATTTACGAACATTTTACAGCATGGTGGACCTTGATGATGTAACGCTTCAAACAAAATAAGGCAGACAGAGAAGGAGAAATATACTAGGACTCCCTCAGATGAGGTGAAAATTCTAGAACATTCTAGAAAACTGAGCCAAGTCACAAAGACAGGAGGTAGAACAGTGGTCACCAGGGATGGCAAGTTGGGGGACATGGGCCTATCGCATCAGGGAGTGTGGGTCACTGCTGGGTGATAAAATGTCTTAGAGAGTGGAGGAGCTTGGACCACTGCAGGGCCACCTCATGCCACCGGGCCATGCGCTCAGAACCCACTGAAATGATCAGTGTTGTGTTATGCGCATAATGCCACAAAACTTCTAAAAGTTAATGGCCCAAGGTGAAAAGGGAGCGAGTGCAGGTTTTGCCTCTGTGTCATTCAGTCAGCATTCTTTTTTTTTTTTTTTTTTTTTTTTTTTTTTTTTTTTTTTTTTTTTTTTTTTTTTTTTGTTTGTGTGTGTGTGTGTGTGTGTGTGTGGCCAGCTCAGCCCACCAGGGGGCGCGGCTGGCTGGCATGTGGTGCTGGGGGATTGAACCGCGGTCCCTGATGCTTTGCCAAGCTTGTTCTAAGTAGGTGCCTTAGACCACTGAGCCATCTCTCCAGCCCTCAGTCAGCATTCTTAAACACAGGCAACAGAAACCAGCTTGGGCTGAGAGAAGGAGGCAGCGCTCCAGACAAGTGGCCAGAGGGTGGCACCTGCCTGGCCGTCTCTGCCCCAGCCACCACCACCACCACCTTCTGTCTACACCAACCCCAGATCTGGAGTCCGGCCCGGACGCACCTGATTGGCCAAGCCGGATCACGTGGCCCTGTCCTGCCGCCGCAGGGGAGCTTGGGAAACCCTGGGTTCCAAGGGAGAGCCCTCCCCTGCCTTGGAAGGAGACTGAGACCTGGGCAGGCACACCCTGAACATCCAGCGTCCCCTGGCCCCTGACTTTGGGTGGCGACAGTCACTGCCCTGGGGGAGGCTGCTCACAATCAGCTTTGCCCTATTGGTGGGAGTGTAGACGCGAGCACTCACCCGTGGTACACGTTAGGACAGAGAATCCTCAAGACGCTAGAAATAGTGCACTCATCCAGCCGGGCCTCTGCCGGGCACATGCGTGCTACAGTGATCCACGCAGACACATGTGTGCAGCCGCTCGACTCACGACAACTGGGCTCTGCTAGTATACTCCAGCGGGCCCCGTACACGGTCTTACAAACCGTGTGTGCCAGCCGGGGGGGGTGGTGCACACCTACCGCCCCAGCACTCTGGGAGGCGGGGGCGGGAGGATCACAGCTTCAAGCCCTGTCTAGGCAGCGTGGGCCTGTCTCTGACTTTCAAAAGCGGGGAGATGTGTGAAGACCTACGCTCGATCCCCAGCACAGGGGTGAGGAGCAGCAGCAGAAGCGAAAACACGCACCACGGTGTGCCCTATGGCCTGCCTGACAGAGAAGAGGAACAGTGCTGCAGGGGCAAGGGCAGAGATGCACAAACGCAGCAAACTGAAGTCACAGATAGATGGCCTGCCGCGTCTGGGGAGAAGGGCCTGTCTCCAGCCAGAGCCCGGAAATCCCCATGTGACGGGCAGAGCCACTCTGTGGGTGACAGAAGTGGCATCCGGAGCCAGCAAAACCTTTCCTTACAACTTCTATGTCGCTCAGGGAGCAGGAAGCAAAGGCCTTGGGGAAGAGCAGAAGGACAGCTGGGCACGCTGAGGACCGTCACTGTCCTTGGTGGTCAGAAGCCACGAGCAAACCGTGCGGGCAAGGGCGGCGTGAAGGGCAGGGAGGGTTGGATCTGTCTGTGCCCGGCGCCTGACAGTGTGTCCAGGAGCTGGCGGCTCAGCTGAGGGCACGAGGGGCTGCCGCGGAATGGGAAGAAATGCACACCAGCCTGTTTGCCCCGGAACAGGGACACCAGCTCTTAGTGTGTGCAAGGGCCAGGAGCTGAGCAGAATCGGAACGTGTGGCCACACAGCAAAGGGCCCCTTCCCAAGGGAAGATGTTGCTCTTAACCAGCTCCTGGGAGTGGCCCCAGGCTGTGGCATGTCCTCCTAAACAGAAGCATCTTTGTCCACCCGGGACCCTGCACCCAGCCCAGACAGCTAAGGGGTCGATGAGGGTCACACGAGGACGGGCTGGGAGCTGAGACCAGGCGCCTCTGCAGGGCCAGCAGCCAGGGAGAACACTGGACACCGGTTGCTCAGGCCCCTGGCATGGGTGATGTGGCTGTGGCCAGGAGGTGTCACCCACCAGACTCCGGGGGACAGAGGAGCTCTCCTGGCTGCCCCTGCACCTCCTCTAGCCTGACTGCCACTCTCATCAGACGCTTTTATGGCAATAAGCTATATCCACGAGTGCAGGAGCCTAGGTGAGTTCTGGAAATGCTGGAGGATCAAGGGTGCTGAAGACAGTCCTGAGAAAGAAGGTGTCATACTTAAAGACCAAGGTACTCTAGGAAAGCAAGTACCAAAGTATTCTGGGGAATATGAGGACCATGGTATTCTGGGTAAGGTGAGGACCAAGGCATTCTGGGTAAGATGTGTACCAAGGTATTCTGGGTAAGGTGAGGACCAAGGCATGCTGGGTAAGGTGAGGACCAAGATATTCTGGGTAAGGTGAGGACCATGGTATTCTGGGTAAGGTGAGG
>NW_004524652.1:2313864-2316373 GCF_000260255.1 Octodon degus
CCAAGATATTCTGGGTAAGGTGAGGACCATGGTATTCTGGGTAAGGTGAGGACCAAGATATTCTGAGTAAGGTGTGTAGCAAGGTATTCTGGGTAAGGTGAGGACCAAGGCATTCTGGGTAAGGTGAGGACCAAGGTATTCTGGGTAAGGTGAGGACCAAGGTATTCTGGGTAAGATGAGGATAGTATTCTGGGTATGTTAAGGACAAAGCCATTCTAAATCCCCAGTATGGAAAATACAGCATTGAAAATGCCATTTTTACATGGTTAAACAGTGCACAGAAAGGGAAAAAAATATCTCCAACATATGAAAAATGCTCCACCTGACTCCATAATTTCACAAACATAAAGGAAAAGTAGGCTGAAATGCCACTTCTTAACCTAACAGATTGGCACCCGTCCCAATGCAGGGAAACACGCTGTGTTGATGAAGCTGTGGGAAGGAAGGACTCACACATCACTGTGAAAACATAAACCGACACGAGCTCCATCTGCGCGTTCGACCGTAACTGTCAGCGCGATGGAGGCATGCACCTTCGACACATCCCTCCCACGACTGCGGCCGTGTCCTCCCCGCAGGCGTGCACACGTGGAACACATGCACAGGACCGCTCAGTGTAGCCTGTCTTGTAACAGCAAGTGATGGAAGCCGGCCCATATGTTCATCAGCAGGGGGCCAGTTGAGTTACTTTGTACCATCCGCTGAAATGTATGGCAGAGCGCTGGGCACACAGGAAAAGAGAATGGAAAGTGGAACTGACATAAGCTGGAGCCCATAATCCCAGCACTTGGAAGGCTGAGGCAGGAGGGTCACCGTGACTTTGGGGCCAGTCTGGACTGAACAGCGAGTTCAAGGCCTGCCTACATAGTGAGATCATGCCTGAAAAGCAAAACAAAAAATGAAAACTGTACTGATTTAGAAAGAGGCAAATTTCAGGGCCAGAGAGATAGCTCAGCAGCCTAAGCACCCGCCTGGCAAGTACAAGGACCTGGGTTCGCTCCTCGATACTGCATGCTCTCCTGGTCCCACTCCAGGCCCGCCATGCTGGCTGTGAAACCTGGTGTGGTGGCGCACACCTATAATCCCAGCACTGGGGAGGCTGAGACAGTAGGATCATCAAGAGTCCAAGCTGTGTAGTGAGACCCTGTCCCAACTCAATAAAATAAAATAACACAATTTAAAAAGAGGCATATTTTGGTGGGAAAATAAGTTACAATTCCATAGACACAGCAAGCAACTATTTGTAAGAAGAGGGAAAAATAAGAATATGTGTGATGTTTACTTCTGTTTGCATAAAGCTCCACCAAAATAACACATGAGTCATTAACAAAGGGGATGACCTATTTGGAGGTGGAAGAAGCAGTGTAGAGGTTGCCTTTGTTCCCTGGGAATGTATTATGTACTCACAGTGTAAGTTTTTAAAGAAAGAATAGCTGGCTTGCAAACCAGTGTGGTAAACCACAGAATCAGCTGCAGAAAGTTGTGTGCCTGCCCACGATGCTGGCGGGCAGCGCTGGGCTTGCTCTCTGCTCCAGCCCTGGTGGCCGTGCCCGATGTGATGCGCCCTCTGTGTGGGCACTGCAGGCCTCGACTCTGCTCCCAGGAGATGGCAGAGGGAGGGGATGGCCCTCCCGCTGTTGGCTCATAAAAGGACTGCGGCTTCCACGCAGAGCCCCTGTGAGCTGAACAGTGTCTGTCCCCACTCATGCATGTGCAAAGCCGCACCACAAACATGACGTGCTTAGGGGCTCTTTAAAGGGGTAACAGGGACAGCTGTCTTGATCAGACAGGGTGGAAGAGGCACCACACTCAGGTGCACATGCACCTCTGCCTCTCCACCTCTCTTCCTCTGGTCCCTCGGCACCACACCACGAGAACACACAGTGAGAACTCAGCACTGGGAGCACAGCCAGCACCAGGTATGGTGCTTCTGTGCCTCAGCCTACGCCTTGGCCTTGCAGCCTGCTGAACTGGGAGAACATGAGATTTCTGGGGCACCTCCTCAAGGATCCCCGGACACTGTATGGAGGGCTCTCTCACCCGTGGGCGGCTTGCTCTCGAGGAAGCTGGGCACCACCTCCTGAAGCACCCGCTGGAGAGGCCCATGGAACAAGGGACCAAGGCTGCGGAGAGCCATGGGAGCAAGCCTGGAGGCCAGTCCTCTCCGTGTGCCCTTGAGGCGACTTCACCCCAGGGCAGCCGTGAGCGATGCTTGGCTAGGACGGCTCGGCAGAGCTGCTGCCGGACTCCCACCTGCAGAACCTGTGAGACTAAGTACTTCCAGCTGTCGCATTTGGGATCATTTGTTACGCCGCGGCAGGTGCTAGTCCATCTGCATAGCAAGCTTTCCCAGAGCTTCGTCTCCTGGGACCGTACAGACACTTAGTGCTCGCGGCGGCCGCAGCGCCAGAGCTAGCGCTGGCTTTCCATGGGCTCAGCTGGGGTTGCAGCAAGACGTCGGCTGGCGCTGCACCACCTGACAGCTGGCTGGGGCGCTGCACCACCTGAC
>NW_004524652.1:2316663-2326056 GCF_000260255.1 Octodon degus
GCTGGCTGGGGCGCTGCACCACCTGACTGCTGGCTGGGGCGCTGTACCACCTGACAGCTGGCTGGGGCTGGAGGCACAAGCAGGGAGGCCTCCGTCCCCCACAGGCTGTCCTCGAGGACCTCTTCCTAGGACTCAAGCAGTCTTTACAGATGAGATCTGCTTTTCTCAGTACCCGTGACCAGAGAGCACTGTGGGCCAGAGTGGGGCGGTGAGGGGCAAGGACGCAGGTGCACAGGGCACCCAGCGGCAGGTCCTGGGGCCCCCTTAGGTGCTCTTGCTGTGTGGTTTTTGGGCCTCCTCTTGATCTTTCCTCTATGCACTATGCAGAGCCCATAGAAAGGGAGGGACTTAACATGAGTGACAGCAGATTGCCCCCTCTTGGGTTAGTCAGCGTCCTAACACTAACAGAGCCCACCCCTGTGGCCAACAGCCTCGAGGAGAACAAGCTGATAGTGGCTCCCGGCTTCAGAAGGCTCAGTCCATGGTCAAGGGGCTCGGCAGCCTGTGATGAAGTGGATGCGTGGCGGAAGGGGGTGGCAGAGGAAGGCTGCTGCACTCACGGCAGCCAGAAAGCAAAGAGAGAGGGGCCAGAGCGGAAAGAGGTGGGCACGAGACAGTCCCCAGGGGCATGCCCCACCACCACCCTCCCCCGGCTCCCATCACCACCCTAGAAGGACATCAGGTTACGAGCCTGTCCAGGGTCCATCCACAGGGATGCCAGAGCTGTCACAACCCAATCAATCACCTTCCACATCCCCCCGCTGACACTGGTGCTCTGGGGACCACGCCTCCCACACGCAAGTCAAGTCTTTGGGGACATTTCATTCCAAACTATGACGAAGCCCATGAATGTCATACAGGAGCACGTCACGGAGTTCCATCTACACCAGCGCACGCTCACCCACCTGTGCGTTTAGATCAGTCCCCAGGTTGGGCTATTAAAGATAACCGTGGTCACTCTCAGAGCTACCGTCAGTGTGATTTCATTCCGGCCTCAAAAAATGGCAAGTGAGTCTAGGTCTGTGAGGAAATGTCCAAACTCTGGATGGGGCGGAGGCACAGGAAGAGTCTACTCAGGCTCCACCTTCCTGGAACTAGATGGGGGTTAAATTGAACCTGGTGGAGTTTTCTTTGTCATTGACTTTTTTTTTTTTTAAATGGTCACACTGCCCATGTGGCGCTGCCTAGGAGCATGTGGAGTCCTGCTCCGGGGAGACACCCAGGAAGGGACCCTGGGCCACAAGTCATGGCGTTCTCCATTGTTACTGTTTGGTCACCCTGTCCCTTGATGACCACACTCCTGGGATGGCACAGCTGGTGCTTCCCAGGCATGGAATCTGCAAAGTGTCAATGGAGAACTGTGGGTGCGCGTGTTAGAGGTCTCCAAATTCCTCAAACCTGCGCTCCAGGCTGCCGTGCCATCTTCTCAGGGGTGTAGACTGATGGCACAGGACAGCACGGGAAAGAAACAAGGGACAGAATCAGGGCAGGAGCTGACAAGCTAAGCGCCCAAGGGACCCTGGCGTAACATGAAAGGAGGTGATGGCAATGGCGGCAGCAAACGCCTGCACAGCCAGCGTGTCCACAGGGCCGGCTCTGCATGCCATCACTTCCCTGGGCCACAAGCCACGTGCCACGGAGATGGGTGTGGCGGGTGCCCACGGGCTCACTATCCATCTTCATTGCCCCCCTCGACCCCCCAAGGGAAGATGGTGGTCGTTGCACCCCGACTGCCTATGGGAAACATACTCAGAATCCACAAGCCTCCCTTTTTCTTGAAGGAAGGCAAAAGCAGGTCTTTAGAAAAATGTCTGTCTGAATTTTAAAATATTGACCCAGCCTAAGATGTAACTAAGTCCATCCTACTGCAACCTCTGCCCTACAATCAGATTAGATGTTTGGAAATACTTAAAAATAAATCAACTCTTATGCATGAAAAATAATCCCTGATTCCCAGGGACCTATGCTCCAATTTAATAAGCCATGGTAGCTTGTGTTAATATTCTACCCAAAGAGGATGGAGGAGACCAACAGCCTCTCCAGGCCTGTGGCCGAGCCCGAGAGCTGTGTGCTTCGTGTGCACATGGGCCAGGTTATTCACATGTATTTTGATGGACTGCTGGTGTGAGCTGAGGTCACTGCTTGTTATTTCACTTCCCTGAGTCTGCAGTAACAACTTGGAACTCTCTGTGGGGTGGGCAAGCTCGAAAAATGCGTGGAACCCCATTGTAGGTCTGCTGGGCCTTGCTGAATTAGGTTTAGAGGCTGAAAGGCACGTGCACCAGAGCGAGGCTGCTCCTGGGCGGGTGTAGACATTGCGTTGCCTCCCAACTCCCACAAGCCTTGTGAAGTGGAGGCACGGCCCTGCTTGTCTGGGGGACGCACGCATCCGCCCGCCCCTTGGCAGGGCTTCCTGAGAGCCTCTTCCTCTCCCTTCACTCCTACCCTGCCCTGCACACAGCCAGCACCTGTGGGAGCGGCGGGACCTGCCCGAGTGGGCAGCACACGCAGAGGGGGCTGGCTGACTCCTAGCCACAGAAAGGTACCAGCGTTTGACCTGGAGTGCTTCTAGGAGACTCAGATGAGGCAGCTAATGAGAAAAGTGACTTCTGCAAGACACAAAAAAGAGATATTTTCTTTTGTGCAATATCAGCATTAATAATTCATTAGTTAATTAACTCAGCCTAGGTAGTATGTACAGGAATATCCATCTGACATTGCTCCATGAATATCTACAAGACTCTCTAGCTCATCCTGACCTCGCAGGCTCCACGTGGCTCTCCTACCATTCATTTGTCTCCTTTGGAATAAGAATCCTCAAACAGCAGCAGCTACACAAATGCAACAAGCTCTGTTGCGTCCCATAAGAGACTCAGATGAGAAGCCTGCACCGGACATGGAGACCCCCATGAAGTCATTCAAGACCAAGTTTCTGCTACCTCAAGGTCACACAATGACCTCTGGAGTTCCAACTATTGCATGCTCATCCCAAGGAGCAAGTAGGAGAAAGCAAGAGACCAGGGAGATGGCTCACTAGAGTAAGCACTTGCCTGGCAAGTGCAAGGGCCTGAGTTCAATCCCTGGTTCCACCAAAAAAAAAAAAAAAAAAGGAGAAAGCAGGGAGAGAAACACTAGGGGACCTTCTTGACTGAGGCAGAAGCCTCAAGGGACTTTCCTAGAAGGACCTCCAAAGATGTTCACTTCATCAGGACTGGGCCAAGGGTCAAACCTAGCTGCAAAGGAGGCTGGAATAGCTATCTTTCATCTGAGCAACCGCCACTCTAATGAGGCCAGGTTCTGAGGCTGAGGAGGAAGAAGGGGGACATCACTTAGGCCACCAAGCAATCTTGGCTGTGCCCCATCTTCCCCATCTCAAATATGGTGGCACCTCCACTTGCTAGCTCAAGGGAGAATCACAGCCAGTGTTCCTTAGGTCTTGCTTTCCTGCACCTAAGACAGTAGGAGGCTCCAAGTCCTGTTGTCCACCCCTGTGTCACCCCTCCCCTGCCCTCCTGTACAAGCCACCATTGCAGCTCGTCCGCCTCCACCCAGCACCTCCATAACCTGCCCTCCTTCAGGACTGGAGTCTCCCCACATCTCTTGTCCTGCTTGATTCTCGGCAGCTCTGGCCCTTCGCTCCTGGGCCCTTCCTGGCCTCTCCTCCCAACACCCGAGTTGCTGTCCATCACTGATCATCCACATTTCTCCTCCTCCACCTGGATGGCTTCATGTCTAGCTGTCGACAGCCCCGGTCCTTCCTGAGATTCCCCTTTCAGAGCGACACCCTCCCCACCAGGGTCTCCCCCAGCCCCCAGCACAAACTCAGGTCATCCACCCACCCACACCCCATCACCAACCCTGTTCCACCACTCACCCTTGCCCTTACTGGAGTTATGATTTTGGAAACACGTGTTTACTGGCCTGTAGCCTGACTCCACCCACTGGAGCTCAACAGTGGGGGGGGGGGTGGAGATCTTTCTTTCTTCTTTCTTTCTTTTTTTCTTTCTTTCTTTCTTTCTTTCTTTCTTTCTTTCTTTCTTTCTTTCTTTCTTTCTTTCTTTCTTTCTTTCTGTTCTTGTACAATGCTAGGGATTGAATCCAGGGCCTGCACCCTGAGCTTCATCCATCCTCAACCTTTATTCATTTTTTTACGTTGAGACAGGGTCTGACTAAGTTGCCCAGGCTGGACTTGTATTCAGTCTTCCTGCCTCAGCCTCCTGAGGTGCTGGTGTCACACCTCTGCACCTACTTCTCTAAAATCATATTCCACGGGTCCATGGGGTCCAGGTTGCGCCTGACCCCTCGGGAACACCAGAACAGATGGCTTTTAGAGAGCTGAAGAGGGCCCAGGATGCCCAGCAGCCACCCACTGGGAAAGCAGGAACCGTGGGATGCACCCCTGCCAGTCAGTAGGCCCCAGAGCCTGGGTGCAGGGTGGGTGCAGCCTGGGCGGGCCATTGGCGCTGTGCACCAGGACCCCTGCCTGACCACGCGGTGGGGACCCAAATACAGCGGTGACTTTCCAGTGACTTTCTGTCCCACCCAAGTGAACAGAGGAGGGAGGGCTGCTTCCTAGGGTGATCAAATTACACTGGACAGCTTAATGAAAAATTCTGGGCTCCTGCTGAGGCATTAAACGGCCGGTTTCCACATGGAAGCCTCTGTCGCAGGGGACAGACCCTTGACAAACCGCTCCTCTATTTTTGTGGAACTGTTATGGATGAAAGAGATTAAGCAAGAGACTTTCCCCGGCCTGCAGCCTGGGCTTGGGCCTTCAGCGCTCAGCAGCGAAGAGCTGGCTGCAAGCGGAACAAGACGCACACCCAGGGCCGTTCTGCCTTCGCGTCCACTTATGCTGAGCTATTAATTACACGTTTCTGGGCCGACTGAAGCTACAAATTGCTCATGGAGAAAGAAAGCTATTTTCTTCTTGCAGTGGAGTTCAGCACAACTGCCCGGACCAGGAGAGACAGAAGCTCAATCTGGAGATTTTCAAATACCAGTAGGAACTGGAGTTTCTGAAAAACAGGGATGTTGGCTCCGAAAGCTAGAGAAGAAGCCGCATCTGGCTCGCTTGGCACCGGGTGGTCGTTGAGTCTTTAGGTCCCTCTGTCAGCTTCAGATGGCATTGGCAGCCCAGTGTCTCCAATTAATCCACAAGGCACACTTGAGCCAAGCATCAGGGCTCCAAGCCTGAGGGGCTGGCAGGGCCTTGAGGTGGCGGATGGACTGATAGCTGGAGGGAGGGGACGCTGGCCATGTGACTGCTGAGCACCAAATCTTCTTCTTGCAGGTTCAAACCCCTGCATGGCCTGGGTAGGAAATGTGCATTTCAACTTTCAGGCCTTGCAGCTCGCCGTGGGGCACACTGACCTAGACGGCCACTTCCTGCTTGGCTGCTGTGGTGGCCTGCTGATGGCAGGTCAGCTTGTAGCACCCGGGGGGACTGAACCAGGGTGGTGCTGGGTGTGGGAGGCCCCGCTGAGGGATGGGGCTGGCAGCCGGAGAGGCAGGACTGCACAGGAGGAAGACAAGCTGCTGGGAGCAGGCGGGTCCCCGGAGGGGCTTGTCACACTGGCTTTCCTGACAGACTCGGCTGCTCTCATTGTTGGGGTCCTATTGTCACTGAGGATGATGGTAGTGACTTTGGGGGTGCTCTTGCACTTACCTTGTGCCACTTCTGGCTCCAGTGCAGACCCTTCATCCCGCTGGCGCAGACTTTCCAGCTTCCACCGCTGACCTTCAGGCCTTTCCAGAGCAAACCCATAAAAAAGACTTGCATGGGACACTGTCGGGGCCTTTGAGCTCCATTTAGACTTGGGGGGCCTTGTCCTGGGCTCTCGGTCTCCAGCTGGACTCCTACAGGACACTGCTGTGGGACCCAGGCCCTCAGCTGGCTCCTTTCAGTCTTTAGTGTGTGGACAGGTTTCCTGCGCTCGCCTGTATGTGACTCTTTGGGTGACTGTCATAAAATAATTCTATAAACTGTGTGTCCTGTGTTGTTTTCTTTATAAACCTGACCCTAACAGCCACCATTCTAATACAAACTTCCAAAGAAGCCCAAAGCACAGCCTAACCCTGAAGTTCTCAAACGAACCATGACTTTAAGACTCACTGAAGATCAATACCTGTCAGGAGAAGAGGGGCAGCGAGGGAAGGACGCCGGCCCTTGAGCCACAGGCCAGCTCCCAGGACGGCAGGGACACCCCACACCCTTGGTGGCTAGCGGAAGCTTGAGAAATGGCCACCAAGGAGTAAAGAGTCTGGACTCAGTGGCTGTTTTTCCTTCATTTCCTTCATTATCCTTAAAGATTTTTAATCTACAAAAACCAAAAAGCTTGTTTCAGAAAACTTGAAAGCTGCAAGGGAGAAGTGCATAAGGAAACAGAGTCGCCCACGAGCTCGAGCCCTACGCCATTGCGTGCAGCTCCAGCGTGTGACACGGCGCACGCCACCCACAGGGCTGCACGCGGGGCTGCCGGGCAGTTACTGAGCTAACGAATGCGTTATTTCTGAACACTCGCACCGTTTGGCGTCTTTGGCATTAGAGTGAATGGGATCGCTTTGTTGCCTGCACGAGTCTCTGTAAGTGTTCCCCTCTACGTGTTAGGGTGAATTTTCTTTTTTAATTTATTTTTTGATTACTCCGTGTGTGTAGTACATCACGTTTGCATTGCCTGGGGGGAACTGGTCCACGGTCACTGAGCATCCTACCTGGGTAAGTGCCTACAAGGGCGACTGCCGCGCCAAGCCTCGAGACATTTTTAAGGCTTCTGAGAATGCGTATATTGAGCTATGCATTTATATATCTAATGTTTATTTAATTCATGTATTATCAATACTATATATACATATTTTTTCCAGTGCTGGAGATTGAACTCGGTCCTTGGACGTGCTAGGCAAGTGTTTTGCCACTGAGCTACACCCCCAGCTATTTATTTTTGTTTTATTTTATTTTGTCTTTTTGAGATAAGGTCTCACTGTCTATTTTTTTTTTTTTTTCCACTTTTAGACAGGGCCTCCCTAAGTTGCCCAGCCTGGCCTTGAACTTGAGATCTTCCTGCCTCAGCCTCCCAAGTAGCTGGGATTAGAGGTATGTGCTGCCACGGCGAGCTACATATTTCATAATTTTATTATTTATTATAAATCATTTATAATAAACTATAAAACATTTCTTAAATATGTTTTATATAAATTTTAATAAATACTTCAAGGCTCATGCATCTATACTTGGTACCTGTGTGGCACATCCCTTTCACACCGCTCACCCCGTGGGTGGGTCCGCACAGCTCACCTCCGAGCAGCGTCACATCCAGCACACAGTTATAACCCCAAGCCACAAAGGCCAGCACCCCTCGGCTCACACAGGAGCCCAGACTGAGGACCCTGACCCCAGACAGCCCGGCTGCTCCAGGCCTGCCGTCAGCCCGCACCACCACCACGAGCAGGAAAGGAGAAGGCTGTGTGGCGGGACAGGGGAAGACCGCGTGAGGGCAGGAGCCAGGACAGCCCCACCACAGGGACAGCCAGGGCTGGGAGTGGAATGCCACTGGCGCCTGTCTGCCTGTCTGTCTGTCTGTCTCTGTCTCTCTCTCTGTCTCTGTCTCTTTTCTCTGTCTCTCTTGTCTCTGTATCTCTGTGCTTCTATCTCTGTCTGTTTCTTTCTCTCTGTCTCTCTGCCTCTATGTCTCTGTCTCTCTTTCTCTGTCTCTATTATCTTTGTCTCTCTCTGTCTCTCTGTCTATCTCTCTCTCTTTTTTTTTTTTTTTTTTTTTGGTACCAGGGATTACACTCAGGACCTTGTACTTGCCAGGAAGGCACCTAAACCGCTGAGCCCTTCTCTGTCTATCTCTGTCTCTCTTTTTCTCTCTCTCTGCCTCTCTGTCTCCTTCTGTCCCTGTCCCCATCTCTCTCCCCAACCCCCACTTTCCCTCATGTCCCTCTGCCCATCTGTGCCCCTCTCTCCCTCTTCCTACCTTCTGTGTTGCTCGCTCTCCTCTCCCGCTCCAAGCTGTCATGGGACAGTCCTAAGCCCCTCACACATCAAGGGTTTGTTCCTGGAAAGCACTTGGCCGGAAGGGGCCCGTGCAGACTGTGGCGTCCCCTCCCAGACTCGCCTCCTGTGCGTTGGCTCCTGGTGTGGGCCACACGTCCTTTGCCTTCTGCAAGCCTGACATGCTGCGCATGGTGAGCAGCTCTGCCAGGCTTGTCGGCGCCTCCTGCACCTCCCTAGACATCGGCTCTCACTCCAGTTAAGCTGGCTGTGTTTTCCCACGGGTTCCCTTGTTAAGGTATTAAGTGAAACCTGGCGTAACTTCATTTGTAGAATTATGTTTTTAGTATTTCAAAAGCTGTACTTGTGATAGGACTCGTCTGAAACTCCTGGGGCCTGGGGCCAGAGGACATGGACTGTTGTCACACCCAGGGCGGCAGGGATTGAGGGTGGAGCTGGTAAACCTCGAGAAGTCCCTCAGCAAGCAGCTGCCCAGCCTGGACAGCCACCTCCTACCTCCCCCAGGGACCCGTGGGCAGCACTGGAATGTTTGGCAATTCACCAGCATTATAAACTAATTCCTCACTCGTCCTGAGCAGGGACACCTTGTGCTAAGCGTGGAGGGCTGGACAAGCTCAGATGCTGTCCCCAACCGTCACCTTGGTCCCGGTGAGATCATGAGGAGCGGAGGGAAGGACGCTGGGGACACAGCAGCAAGGATCTGTGCCAGCCTGGCTGGCTGGGGATTCCCGGAATCATCTGCGGAGAGTAGAGACCCTGGGCTCTGTCACCCCACATCCTTGGTGGTCCCTGGATGTGGACGACGGAAGCAAGTGGCTCACAGTGGCCCGCGGAACGTTCATCTGGACGCATCCAGCCCTGCCCAGTGGGGGGAAAGGACAGCAACCTGGTCAGCTTCAGGGGCAGATGGGTCCCCCTGCTGTCCGCTCTGCCCTTCGCGCCTTTATTTTCTCCTAGTGGACCGCCGGGGGCCAGCCACGAGTCCCCGCCCACAGCCGCTCCTCGGGTTCCCACCTGCTCCGCCCCGGGGGTGGACTGCGACCACGCTCCTCGCTTCTAGTGGGGGGGGGCGGGGGTGAAAGGCCAACCGCGCAGCTAACGCGAGAATCCAGCTCTTGGCTTTGGCTTTCCCGGGGGCTTTGCCTGTCGGGAGAGAATAATAACCAAGAAAGCAGAAGTCTTTGAGCTGCAAAGTGCTTTTGCGAAAGTGAGGTTTCAACCCGCAGTGCGACCCGGCGACCCTGGGGCTGCGGGGAGGGAAGCCGGCTTCTTGCATCCGCTCCGCCTCCAGGGAGCCACAGTGCGGCCACCAGGAAGGGCGCCTCAGCCTGCTGCGGCTTCGGGAGCGGGACTCCAGGTCTAGGGGGAGCGGGGACTCC
>NW_004524652.1:2326864-2342020 GCF_000260255.1 Octodon degus
CACTCTAGGAAAGGCATTGGCAGGCTCTGCGCCCGGTTGTCCAGCCCACCGCCCGCGCGCAGGACAGGGCTGCTGGGTCCCAGGCTAGGGACAGGGGTGGGGTGCGTAGGTTTGTTCACACACATATGTACCGGTCGGTGTACTCAATTACTATTTTGCCATGGAAGACCAGACAAATTTTCATTGAGGCAGCTTGATAGCCCGTGAGGTCTGTCCACCACCGAGCAGGCCTTTCCAGACCACTAAAACATACTTTAGAAATAATCTTATTGTCTGCTCAAAACAATCAAACCTGCAGGGAGTAACAGGAAAGGTCCTCCCTGCCCAAACATTCTGTCTAAAGCTCGCGCGGCTCAGTTTCTAAGCGTGAGACAGGGACCGGATGGGGACCAACTGAGACTGCGCCGTAGCAGTCCTGGGCAGCGCCCCCTGCCGGCCCCGCTCGGGCCCTGCACCCAGGTCCACTCCAGAGGGCTGCGTGAGGAGTCAAGGAGCTGTGGCAGCGAGACTGCCAGGCGGAAAAGAGCGCTGGGACGAGGGAAGCGGCCTCTGCTGGGAGGATGCTCCGGATGCAGGCTTTTCCCCGGTCGGGCGACACGCATTCTCTGTCCTAGGAAGTGGCACTGAGCTGGAGAGGTCTCCAATGGAGGTCTCCACGTGGAGGTCATGGACTTGTGATTAACCCACGGACAGCAGTCCAGCTTGCTCTCCTAAGGACAGGGCAATTTGGGGGCACCCTGGGCCATCCCAGGTAGACATGGCCATGGTCGTCTCAGCACAGTGGCACCAGGAGGGTGTCCGGTGAGCCAGGCTGCATTTGGGAGGCCACCCGTGTGCCAGGGTGCAGATGGGGCTCCACCCTGCCAGCACCCTCGGGATGCGCACAGGGCACCTGGCATGCAGTGGGGCTTCCATCCACCTTGCTGCAGGGGACAGGACTGGAGCGGAAGCCCCACTTGGTAGCAACTGAGTCCGACTCACGGCTGTTTTGTAAGTCAGCATCCCCGTGGCTGCTGGCCACATAATGGAGACTCACGTGGACTGGGGCCGGGAAAGCAGCACAGAAAGTGAGGCCTGGCAGAATGTGAGGCTTTGCAGGCTTCTTCCAGATAACTCTGAAATTGAGAGGTTTCTGCAGACATGGAAGGTAAGGTCCATTTGCCGAGGTGGCAGCGAGGCTGTCTGAGGGTTGAGGCTCCCACAGGTTGGGGACTTCCCAGCCATTCCTGCAGGGCTGAGCTGGCCTTGATGGCTTTTCTTTGTTAGAGACAGAGCTTTTGTAATGCAGCAGAGTTAGATCTTTCTTTTCCCCAAAAGATATCTGTCTCTGCCTGGCTGTTCAAGGACTGCTTAGAGGTCTTAAAGGAGGGTTAGGTTGTAAAATAACCACTTTAACCCAGATTGCAATGTCCTTTCACTGCTGTTCACCCCCACCCCGACACTCGTTCCATGTGTTCATTTCCACCCAAAGCCCCTGCACAGGGAGGGGATGGCTCAGAAAATCTAGGTGGCGCTTGGGTGGGGGCTTCTCTGGAGATGCTGCCAGGCTTCCTATCCCCGGAGGTCTGGGGCCCTCACTCCTTCGGTCCAGGTCAAAAGCACACACTGGCGTCTGCACCCCCTGAGACTCCAGCAGGGCCCGGCCTTCCAGGGGATGGCTGCTTTGCTGGCAGCTGCACCCGCAGCCTTAAGAACGGGGTCTGACCCAGCGACCCCAATGGTGCATCCAGGAAGAGTAGTGACCCAGGCCCCCTGGGACCCAGAGTGAAGTCAGCCCTGGAGACCAGGACCGTCTGCACCTTCCTGCTGGAGACCCAGCTCCAGGTCTCGGAGCAGAGCAGGGAGGCAACCTCCAACGGGAGGTCCCCTGAGTAAGGGGGCCAAAGTCTTGTGTGCAGGAAGGATGGGTCGCACAAGGCCGGGTGCCCAGCCAGCCTGCCGTGTGAGGCCAGTGCCCAGGCACTGCTGACTGAGCCCCGTGTTGTCGTCAGCAGCACCTCTGGGTGCTCAGCTCTGCACCAGCTGCAGCCAGTGGTCAGTGTCAGTCAGACTCTGACTCTCAGCCCTTTCAGAATGATGTCCATGCCCAAGACCTGCCCCCAAGTGACAATGTGCACACACCCTCACCTGGGTGGCCACCAAGAACATCTGGACCAGTGGTGGCGAACCTCTTAGCGATGAGTACTGGAAGCGGCCACCCAAAGCCCACTTAGCATGGCAAAGACCATCACTGCAATTAAACCAGAATTCTGAGATTTCCATTTACAAAAGCAGCTCATACATTAACATCCTTTTTTAATGTATTTGGTACAGGGTCTCACTATGCAACTAGAATTTGTAGTGATCCTCCTGTTTTCAGCCTCCCCAGCACTGGGATTACAAGCGTACACCACCACACCCGGTCTCCGTGGCTGGCTCAGCGCACTTGGGGGTGGGGCTGGCGCGCCATGTGGTGCCAGGGATCGAACCCTGGTCCCTGCACTTGCCTGGGCAGGTACTTAGTCTGCTGAGCTATCTCGCCATCCCAATATCTCTTGTCTTATGAGGAAAACAGCAAGCATTTGTGTTATGGGTTTCCCCCCCACTCACCCAGGAGAGACCCGAGTGTCCACGCCTCATCAACGTGCTTGTTTCATGTGCTGTTACACTAAGTGTTCTTTAGAACCCACAAGGTTGGAGGTGTTGACACAACAAGCTGGTGGAGCTGAAATACAAATGAGTACATGGAGGAGGAAGATGCCCTGAGTCGTGGTGACCTTCAGGGCTGACTGAGACACACAGGAAACACCATTCTCGGCACTAAGGGGTATTCAGTGATGAATACCAAGGAGGATCCTGGAACCACAGCCAGAACCTACAACCAGCTTATCTCAAGAGCTGCGGTCAGGTCACAGGGAGCCACCCCAAACACGCACCCGCCCTTCTTTCTCTGTTACAGGTCCCGATGGTCCATTCAGTCTGCGCGTGGCTGCTTGGAACAAAAACCTCCTTGTGCAGCCTTGCCTTGCAGCCAACTTGGCCATGGGAGGTCAAGTGCAGGCCGGACCTGCCATGCGAGGGAGAAGGAGCCCTCTGCTCTGGCCCACGGCATGCGTCTGTGCTACTGCCTCAGGGTGAGGCTTGGGTTACAGCCCTCAGGAAGGGGTGGTGGGTCTCAGGGCCCATGGAGGAGCCCGGCTTAGATGGTGCCCAGCTGTAGAGCTGGGGTCCCCCAAAGCCTCCTGTGTTCAGTGGTGCGGCTTTGGGAAGGTGACTGGCCCCCAGAACGCTGTGCTCATCCACGGATAACCCGCAGCTGATCATGCTGCCAGGAGGCGGTCCCTGGGGGGTGGCCTGTGGGTGCCCCCACCTCGGGACTCCTCCCCTCTCTCTTGGCTTCCTGGTCCCCATAGTGTGTGCAGGGGTGCTCCGCAGGCCCTCTCGCCCTGCGGTCCTGCCTCGGAGCAGCCAACAATGGCCTGAGTCCTCCATCACCCACGAGGGTCCTGGGTGTTGGAGATACCGTGTGCCGGCGGTGAGGAACTGACCCAGGCAGCGGCGCACTCTACTTAGGGCGACAGGCCCGCCTCTCTTGTACACACGACTGTGTATTTTGGACTTCTGAGCAGGGAGGCAACCTACGGACTGAGCAAGGGGGCCAAAGTCTTGTGTGCTGGGCCCCGTGTCACCCGCAGCAGCGCCTCTGGGCCTCTGCTCCACACAGATGCAGCTGGCGGTCCGTGTGGCCAGGGCATTTAGCCTCCCAGTCCGTGTCAAGTCGATCCTCATGACGAAAGAGTCGCTTGCAGCCTTTAAAACGCTAACATCACCCCAGTGTGAGGGAGAATAGGGTGGAAAACGTCGGAAAACAAACAGGAATTGGGAGGCTGACGACGCGGGCGCGGAAGAGCCCCAGGACCGCCGGCAGCACGAGGCTGCGTGGGCAGAAGGCCGCAGCCGGCCGAGCAGAGGGCAGGCGCGGCGGTGGGGACCCGGGAATGCTACGGGTGAGCAGCCTGTGTGTGTGTGTGTGTGTGTGTGTGTGCGCGCGCGTGTGTGTGCTAGCATGTGTGCGAGCTAGCATGTGTGCGCATGCGTGCGCGAGGAGTATTTCTGGGCTCTATTCTCATGATTTCAACTGTCTACACAACTAAATTTGGTTAAACAGAGTGAACCGATTTTCTCAATTTCGGGTTCATTTTTCAGTACAAAAGCGCAGTCCTCATTAAAATGAACAAAATTATTTTTAAAAATTTAGAGAACAATTTTTAAAAAAAAAGCTCCATCGAGCCTCTCTGTAGAATGGCCTTCCTTTGTGCAATCCTGGGCCCTGCTCGAGTCCCCCGTGGCGCCGAGGCCAACAAGGACTGCCCGTGGGCTCCTTGCGCCAGCGCTGATGCGGCTGGGCTGACCGTGTCGAGACCAGCCAGGACGCTGCGCAAGCACCGTTCAGCAGCTCTGTGCTCCACTTTGGGTCTTTTTTTAAAACTCAGTCATCTTGATCTTGCTTTTAATCAGCATATTGAAATTTTTTTTTAGTTTATGTATTTGTTACAGTGTCTCATTACGCAACTGGGACTCCTAGTGATCCTCTGTTTTCAGCCTCACCAGAGCTGGGATTATAGGCCTGCGCCACCAGGTCTGGTCTCCAGGGCTCAGCGCTCCTGGGGGCGGGCCGGCGAGGCAGGAGGCACTGGGGATGGAACCCAGGTCCCCACACTTGCCCAAGAATCGTGTAGGCCCCAGCCTACTGAATTGACAGCATTCCAAATTAGTCCTGCTTGGCTCAAAGGCACCTTTACCTGCTATCTAAATGCATCAGCTGGGTATGGCGGCTCACGAACGTAACCCTAGCACACAGGAGGCTGAGGTAGGAGGAGGTCCAAGAGTTCAAGGCTGCCCTTGGCTACCTAGTGAGGTCCTGTCTCAAAGAAAAGTAATTTTTTCTTTGATTGTTGTAAGTGTCCTCATTTGGTATATCAGTTAAGGTTCTCTATATAAAGGATTTATGAGGGCTGGTGAGATGGCTCAGTGGTCTAAAGCACCTACTTAGAACAAGCTTGGCAGAGCACAGGGACCGCGGTTCAATCCCCCAGCACCACATGCCAGCCAGCCCCGCCCCCTGGTGGGCTGAGCTGGCCACACACACACACACACACACACACACACAAATAAATGAATAAAAATTAAAAAAAAATAAATAAAGGATTTATGAGGTAGGTTTACAAAACCCAGGGCCTTCTCATTTAATTAACTTGCCAGCCTGTTTCCTTAAAAAACAAAACAAAAAAAAAAAACCCCTTTTTATCTTTTTTTTTTTGAGACAGAATCTCACTAAGGCTAGGCACGAACTTGCAACCCTCCTGCCTCTACCCCCGGAGTGCAAGGGTTACAGGCAAACACTAGCAGGCCAGGCTCATTTGGACCTTGAGAGTCACCCACAAGCCTGGATGTAAAGCTTTGGGCCCCCGGGGGGTGCTACTGAGGGGCATGGCCTTTAGGGGGGACCTGGGGACTCTTCCTGGCGGCCTGCCCTGGATGGGGACTATGGATCTGAGGTTCCCCTCTTAGGTCTCAGGGCCTGTTCTAGATGGGACCTCGCCACAGAGAGCCACAGTACAGTGACCCTTGCCCCTGCTGCGGCCACCCAGGTTCACACGTCGAGGAAACCTGGTGGTCCTGCAGCCCCTCGGGGACTCCCAGCCTCTGCCTCTCCTCTTCCACATGGGCCAGGCCAGTGTGGCCCACCCTGGCACAGGTGGCTTCCTGCAGGAACAAAGGACTGCTGTGGGGTACGTGGTGACAGACTTTATTCACTTCCAACCTGAGAGCGACTGGGTGTGTGCAGGGTACAGCCGGCCACGCCGGACGGCGGCGCCCATCCTGTCCCCCAGGAAATAAACACAGCATGGGTGCAGGGGGTCTCCGTGACACGGACCCCGGGGGCTTCTCGCAGGGCGGCCTTGGCTACTCTAGACTCAGGACCGAGGCCCTGTCCCTCCCGCTTACACCAGCCCTGAAGCCAAGAGAAAGGGGCACTGCCCTGCTGGGAGGAGTGTGGCCCATGCCCACCTTCCTGAAATGTGACTGTCCCTGACCCCAGCGCAGGGTGAGGGCTGTGTGGCTCAGGATTCAGGCACCTTTTCCCAGAGGCATCCAAGAACAGGAGCAATGGGGGCTGCGCCTCTAAGGCAAGCTGCTGGCTCTGCTGCCTTCCCAGAATGAGGCTGAGAAGCCACAAGCCACACCACGGAGGGGACACATGGGCCTCGTCCCTCCCAGTTCCCCAAGTCTGAGTGAAACCTGTACCAGGGCACTTTCCCTGCCAGCTCCCTGAATCAAAAGAGGCTGGGAACATGGCCATGCCACTCACAGTACCAGTGTCCCCTGGAGTGCCATGCCAGGCCAGTCTGTGACCGGCAGGACACTTGTCCGTGGTCCCCCAAGGCAGAAAAGGAGGGACGGCCCACCCCAGACCCAGAGACTCGGGCACCACCTGGTGCCACCAGAAGTGCCTCCCCAGTACTGGGTGCTGCCCTGGGGGCTGCAGAGAGACCCTGCCTCCGCGCCATGGACAGTGAGGAGTGGGCCTCAGCCCGTCCATGGCCGCTCCCAGGCGTGGCTTTTGCTGATGGCACTGGCACGGTGGGTGTCAGTCACCCGGAGACAGGGCAGGGGTCTGCCTTGCGGTGGCTCAGGTTTCCCAGAAGTGAGGTGGCTCCCATGGCCCCAGCCCAGCCCCTGAGCACCTCCAGCAGGAGCCTGGGCAAGACGCAGGCACCTGTAGGGTGGCAGGGTGGGCACAGGAGGGTAGGGCCACGGTGTCCCACGCTGTCCTGTGGCCTCCTTAGTCCTCCATGTCCCCCTCGAGCTTCTGAATGAGGTGCTGGTAGGTGTCCCTCTCCACCTCCCAGGAGTGCAGCCTGTTCACGTAGGCCTTGCCGTTGGCTATGAGCTCCTTCTCCAGCGCAGGCTCACTGACCAGTCTCTTGGCCAGGTGAACAAACTCCTACAGAAAAATGAGTGACAGGGAGAGAGACAGACACAGTAGGTGGAGGGGACCTGACAAGGGCGGGCAGAAGCCAAGGTCTGCGTCACGCCTGTCTCCCCCTCCCTGCCTTTCTCTCCTCCCCCAGTAGAAGGATTTCAGGGGGGTGTGATGACTGCTCCAGATCCCACGAGTTCCTTGCATTAAGGATACCGCTAGGTTAGGGACGCAGGGCCGGCGTGCGTGGCAGAGGTATGACCCTGGTACAGCATTCAGCCCCCGGCCCTGCCTCACTGGCTCTGTCTCATGACCCCACGGACTGGGCGGCTCTGCTCCTCACACCCCTCCACCTCTCTCCCGTGGCACCCCTGCCTTAGAGCAGCCAACCACGGACTGCATGTCCTGGAACCACAAGCCTCGTAAGCCTGTCCTGACTGCCAGGAGTTTGTGACCTTGCCAAATAAATAAATCAAGTTGCACTGTTGGCCCATTTGAGTGAATAAACGAGTCCGCCTCTCCTCCTTGGACTCGTGGGCGTCAGCATCTGCATCCAGCAGCTGGAAAGCTGGCGGCAAGGGTAGGGGCGAGTGCGAGGGCTGGCGTGGAGAAATGAGGCACAGGGGCGTGCACACGGATGAGTGCACAAATGCACACACACGTATGCAGACCTGAGCACACACCTAGAGACACAGTCACACATGCAAGCTCTCGCTTCTATGCACGCGCTTATACTCACAGGCTTTTACATATGTGTAGAGGCAGATCTGCACACACATGTGCACATGCACACACACGTGCACACACACGCGCACACGAGGATGATCCTCTGCATAGCACACAGTGCCATCTGCTGCCCTCTGTCCCTTTCCTTCTCTAGATCGACAAGACCCATTTCCGTCTCACCAGTGGCTGAAGAAGCAGGACTCTCCTCTCTGCCCATCGCAGCTGGGGGTCCTGCAGCCGCCCTGCTCTGGGATCAGGCCTCGCACACAGCCCAGGACCAGGGGGCTTCAGTTGTATGGGTCCTGCGAACCTGGTGCAGGGAGGGCACTTGGGCTCCGGGGTGGGGTCTGTGTTCGAATCTCTCCGCACAGCCTCGCTCGGCTGTGGTGCTGCGCACTCTAAGTGGCCTTGCCTGTGAAGGGCGGTGACCAGCCTGGGTCCAAGGATGGGCAGAGGGGTGGTACGGCCCTGGATTCTGCCTCACCCGGCCCCACGCTGCGGCTGGGCCATCTCTTGCTCCCGCTCATCACTGATGGATGCTCACAGGCAGGGCGCAGAACCGAGCAGGCGCCTGCCGAGCAGCTTAATATCAAAGCCCTTCCTAATTAGGAAAATTAGAATTATTCTGGCATTAAAGAGTGCTCAGGGAGAGGAGGGGAGCGTTCATTATTTATCATCCTTCATGTAAGCCTTGAGCCGAGCCAGGAGCCACCTCACCGCACCTGCCTCCGCCCACCCGCTGTGGGAGGAAGGACAGGAGTTCGGGTCACCCTGACCCCTTCCCTGTGTCGGGGTGATGGCGGCCGGTGCTTCCCGGTGCCAAAAGGATTAAATGAGTTAACACAGAGAGCAGCTCAGGGTAGAGCCTCACGCAGGCCCAGCCGGGGCTGGGCCCCACCAGGCCCACCTGAGCCCCCCGGCCGAGGGCTGGGCTGATATACAATGCCGGGCCACCTAAAAGCAATCCCACATATTCTCAGAATTATTGTTAATTAAACATTGAATGCCTTTTACAGCTAGCAATATAAACCACAGTATTTATGAACATGGAATTATATTTTTATGTATTATGTATACACTTCAGAGTAAATCGGTATTCTTTTCATAATAAAAACATAACATATTTATTCCCAGCTCATGGCAGACCAGCATTTGTATTAACATTATTTGAGAGGCCATAGCTTGGGTATATTATTTTATGATGCCAGTTGTATCTTTGATTTATCTGATGTGAGGACTTTGGCCGAAACCCAGGGCCTTGCACGGTATTTTATGACAAAACCCTGAATGGCAGAGTTTGTAGGAGTAGGTTGTGATACATTACTCCTTTTTATCTAGGAAATCTGAAAGAAGAAAGTCCTAGACAGAGCAAGAGAGATCCGGTGGGCACCGAGCACAACCAGTAGCTGCTGAGAAAGGCTGGCAGGCAGGGAGTAAGGCACCGGCTGGGGGACAGCGCTTCCTGCAGCCGCCCTCCGCTCTCCCTGTGCTCAGATCCTACGAAGCCTGGCTGGGCTGAGCCGGCACCCACAGCCCCAGAGCCCCTGCTGGGCAGGGCTCTGTGGAGACATGTGCTCCCGGGGGTGCTGTCCTCTGCCACTGGGGAGAACCCACAAGAAGATGCCAGGCACAGACCACAGTGGCTGGGACCCAGGCCCCACTTCCCCGACAGGCAAGGGCCAGGCCGGGACCCTCAGAAAGCCACCCACCTCACGGTGGCCTCCCTGTGGCCATGCTGGCTGCTGCAGCCCTGGCCCTGCAGAAACTGAATCCCACCTGCAGCCACGAAGTACAGCCTCGCAGATGGTCAGACCCAGTCACCAGGACAGCAGCCTCGGGAGACTCCAGGCCCTTGGCTCATAGAAACCTCAGGCCATGGGTGGGCAGCATCAGAAGTGGGACGCTCGGGGCCCTGTGTTCCAGAGCCAGGACCCTGGGCACAAGCAGTGCATCCTGCCCATGCCAGGCACAGCGACACGTGCGGTTGAGTCCTTCCCAGAGCTGAGCTGAGCGAGCAGGGCCTCAGGCCACCCCCTGGGAAGGCTGCCCATCTGAGAGGACCCTGGAAACCCACACCTGAGGCCCCCAAGACGCCCCGGCTGCTGATGGACCACATCCCTTAGGGGTGAGCCTGGGCCAGGCCTGGTGCTTATTTCTTGTGCTTTTTCCTGCAGAGTTTGATGCCAGGTGTTTACACAAACACAGCGAGCTGTTCTCAGTGAGGAACAGAGCCAGCGAACACACACACGTGGGCCAGGCCCATGCCGGGCCCAGAGATGTGTCGGGTGGGCCTGGGCAGCGCCCTGACGGCCTGGAAGGGCAGCCTGCAAAGGAGAGTGGCGGGGTCTCTGTGGGCATGAAGATGCCTGCAAAGGAGCTGAGCGTCCCGAGCCATTTTCCTGTCCTGCTGCAAGGGAGACCTTCTGTCTCTGGGTTTTTTCTACTCACCCCACCTCATGAGGCTTCAGCAGGGTTCAGGGAGGCCAAATAGGACCAGCTTTGCAGGATAGATGCTTCAGCCCATCCCATGCGAGGCCATGTCGCCACAGAGTCCCTGAGTGCAGGACAGCACTCAGAAGTTGCCTTCTGTGAGGAGCTAGCAGGTGTGGGTGGCACCAGGGGCAGCACGCTTCCCAAGAGCACCGCGCCCTACCACTCTAGGCAGGACTCAGCCCATGTCTCCAGGAGGAGCTCGAGCCAAGCACGTGGACACTGGGGTTGGGCTTGGCTGCTGGAGAACTCACTGAGCCCCTCCCAACTGCATCACAACAGCTCAGGAGAGGAGGCCCCGGCCCTGCAGGGGGCACAGGCCAAGAATGGCGGGGCTTCTCAAGTGAACAAGCTGGGTCCTCAACAACGACCTGGAAGTCTCGTGAGACACCGCGCTACACGGCCCCCTGGACCTGGGGCCAAGGCCCGCCTGGGAGTCTGCACTAGCTTTCCTAATGCCCTCCAGGGCTCATGCTTTGTGGCACTAACTAAACAGCCACTAAGGACAGCAGCTGTGTGTGCGCGCACATGGCCACCATAGGAATCCTGACACACGTGCTCCTGACACACTCAGGCAACCCTGCAGCTGCACTGTGCAGCAGCGCCTCCCGCCAGCTCTCAGGAGCAGTGCTGAGCCAGCTCTGGAAGGGGCTGCCATCCGCAGGGCTTCCGCATCCCGGTGGCCGTGCAGAGGGCTGCCTCGCTGGCCAGGAAGAGCTTGAGTTCCATCTTCTTATGCAGTGCAGAGTGGCACAGAGCACGGTAGAGGGTGGAAGGAACCTGCTCTTTGCTCCTGCATGCCCAGGCTTGGGCGTTCCAGGGACAATGCCCAAGTGCTCACGCCCATGACAGGGCACTCACGGATGGAGCCTGGACACAGTGACTCAAAGCGGGGAGGAGGGGCTCCCCCAGGAAGGAGGAGTCACTCTGTGCTGCTTTCTGAGGCGGAGCAGACTCCTGCCCAACAGCCCTGGTGGGGACAGTGTCCAGCGAGGGCCTAGTGGCCATCGCCACCTGCGTTTATTTAACGCCTATGTTGGTGAGCGTGCTGCCACAGCCAGCTGCATGCTGTCTTTGAAAGTGCCGCAGGTTCTCCTCTGTCCCTGGGTACCATACTTGCAGCTGTGTATGGAACAGAGCCAGGCTGAGCAGCGAGGGTCTGCGCCTTCTACCCGCGTCCTCTCCAGAAGATTGGAGGCCTCATCCCATCTGCGGAGCCCTGGAGCACCAGCCCCAGAGCCAGGAAAAACAAAACAGCTTTGCAGGCCCTGCTCTTGGGCCTTGGAGCCGCAGAGATGAAAGGCAGTGGCACTGTTTTGTGGCTGATGGACAAGCAAGGCCCGAGCACAGGCAGGTATCAGGCACCCGTCTGAGGCCACGCGTTGCTGGTCGCAGAAAAGGGAACCGAGCTCCAGCCGTCCTTGAGCTTGGCGTCAAGGACCAGGCAATCAGGGGGGGCATTGCTCAGAGGGGCAGCGAGGAGCAGATTGGGAAGCACGCGGGAGGTGGCCGGTTCGCGGCTCAGGCCCCGGGCCTGGGTTGGAGGGAGAGAGCCAGCAGGAGAGCAGCGGCCGAGTCCCTGGGGCTCTGCCTGGGAAGGGGGAGGGTGGCTGGGGCAGTGAGCCCCAGGAACGACAGGGCACAGACTCTAGGGAAGTGGGGAGGCGGGCCTCGCAGGCCTGGTGCAGCATCACTGGGGTCAGCAGCGGCTCCCCTCACCCGGCCAGGGGGGAACCCGGGGTCCCCACTTCCACTCCGGGCCCCATCCGCTCACCCCCAGGCCAGGGCCGGGAATGTGCTCACCCCGGGGGAGGCCTCAGAGCAAGCAGACAGGGCAGCAGACTCGCCTCTGCCCTTCGCTCCCAGCGGCCTACTCAGGCAGGCGCCTGGGGCCAAGAGGAGCCCAGCCTCCGAGGCCTCGCGGCTGCGGTCGTTCGCGAGGCGCGGGCCCCACCTGGCGGCCGAGGCTGCTCCTGCGACACCTAGCCGAGCTCCTGGGGGGGGGAATTCCCCGCCCCGCCCCCTCCTCTGCCAGTGCCTCCCTGTGCCCCCCCTCCCCCATCTCTTCTCCCCGTTCCTGCCCATCCCCTCCCTTTCTAGACAGAAGAGACAGGAGACACAGAGCCTGAGGACTGGCAATTGCCTAGGAAGAGGAAGGTCAAGCTGAGTCACAGGGAAACTCCTCGCCCTCCTGGGCGGGGCTCCGGGTCCGACTCCTCGCGGGTCAGGGGGGATCCAGGGTAGACGCTCGCTCGCTCTCCTAGAGGCTGCTGTGAGCTCAGCCGGACCCCCGCAGAGCATCCCTGGCCCTGCATGTCAGCTTGGGACATCTTCAATTATTACAGCAGCCCAACTGGGATGCACCTTCTGTTAATACTGACTGTGGACTCAGAGGCGCAGAGCTTTGAGACACAAGGGCTAGGATTGTGACTTGCTCCTCGGGTGTTCTGCAAGGCCTGCACCGAAGTTTTCATGCCTTCAGAGTGTGATTCTCCTGAGGGCCAGCGGGAGCTCAGGCCCAAGCAGCTGCTGCTCAGGGCAGCAGGAGGGGACGTTCCAGGCTGTCACGGGCAGGCTGGTGTCGCTGCAGTCCCCACCGGGGCTGGAAACACTCCGCACATTCCCCCAGGATCCAGCACAGGGTCAGCCCTCCGCACAGCTCCCAGATGGGCCTCCCCTGCCCACGACACCTTGGAAGTACCTCCATCTCTAGACAAGGGACAGCAGGAGACCAGAAACACAACCAGGACCGCACAGATTTCCAGCAGTAAACTCCAGACCTGACCCCTGGGGCCCTGGCTGGCAGAAGTCTAGAGGCCTGGACCGGGCCAGGATGAGCTCAAGGCCAGCCGGAACTACAAAGCAAGACCCCATCTCAAAACTCCAAGCAACAAATAAATGAGTAGAAAAGAACCAGAAACCATCCTTAAGAGAAGGTGGACCATGGGAAACGCTGAGAACGGTCAGGAGGAGGTAACAGGTGCTCCGTAAGCGCTAGCTGCCATCATCGTGACATTCTGAATTTCCTACAGTTGTCTAACACACAGACCGTCTTCCCGCACCACAGGATGGAGCTACCCTTTAAGAGTCTGTGCCCGAGAGAGAAAACGGATTCACAGTTTCCGCTCAGTGGCAAATGGATCTTAATTTTGAAGCTATAAAATGCAGCTGTAAAATACGGAGGAAAATAGCTCAGCTCTGCTTAAAAGGAGAAATCACAGGATGGTAGAAGTGGTGGAAACCCGATGCTGAGAAGGCTGGGAAAGCTGCCCTGGAATCGCGGCCGCCAGGGATGGAGAGCGGCGACTGCCCAGCGGGCGGGCCTGAGCTCCGGGCCTCTCAAGCCAAGAGCCCCTGTCGTCCGAGTGGGGCAGCTTTCCCGCCGGGCTCTCTTTGGTCTCCATGGCTCCACCTCCCAGGTGGACAGCGAGGAGGTTAGCGCTGGCCCCGGCCAGGGCACAGCTGAAACCCAGAAGCTGGGGCAGCAGCTCTGCCTGCACCTGAGGACAAAATGCGCGTGGGGGGGGGGAGTGGGCAGAAGCCGAGGGTGCCGCTGGGCATGCGCAGAGCGCAGAGGCTCGGCCAGGACTCGCGCACAGCTAAGAAGGCAGGGCGCAGCCAGGCAACAGGGACTGCAGCCCGGGAGGAGCCTGGCGCACGGCCCGACCTTGCTAGAGAGTCGGGGGACAGCGTGCAGGGGCCTGCGCACTCTGTCGTGGAGCAGCTGGCTCTGAAGGATGGGATCCTGGCGACTCCTAATTCCAGCGGCTCCTAGAGCAGGCCAGGGGTCACCCCGAGGCCCCAGAGAATGGAAACGTGCCCGCGCCAGCCCCCAGCGAAACACATGGCTTCCTCAAAGGCGCCCCTGCGGACTTCCAGCTGCGGGAGGGGGAAGTGAGCAGAGGTCGTCCCTTGTGAGCCCAAGGCCGCCCGCAGTGGCTGAGCTGGGTCACAGGCCTGAGGGCAATGTGCTGCCAGACCAGGACTGCCCTTCGGGCTCTCCTGGTTAGTCTGAATCCAGTCGCCTGCCAGCTGCTGCCTGCATCCCCACACAGCTCCGACGGGGCCCCAAAGGCCTCACTGGTGGCCGCTCTGCAGCCCAACCCCCTTCTCTGACCTTTCCCGCTGTTGACCTCGGGCCTACATTTCAAGGTCAAGTGCCTCTGTGGTCTCAGCCAGGCATAAACTCCAAAGCAGAGCTACCGGCTGTAGATTCTGCAGGATCTGCAGAGCCCTCACGGCTGTCCACATGAATTCAGCCCGCGTGGATGCTCCTTAACAATGGCGACACACGCTTGCAAATAATCCATCCAGGCCGTGGGGCGGAGGGCAGCTCAGGTCACGCCCCTCAGGCTGAACTGCACCACAGTCCAGACTGCTGGAACTCTGCCCTTAAGGCATTGGTCCCTAACCCGCCGGGCACACTCTGATCCTGACGCTGAAGGGAGCCAGACCAAGCCACGCGCGACATCTGTGTGTAGCACACGACTTCAACTTCCAAGTGCTAAGAAACACAGCCCCACCCCAGGTAAAACTAGAATAGTTCTGTTTTTTAAAATAACCTTTGTAAAATAAATAAATAAATAATAAAATAACCTTTGTAAAAACGAACACCAGAGTGCTCGAATCAGGAGACAACCACAGTAAAGGTCGGAGCGTGGGGCAGGCCAGGTCCCCAAGGCTCCAGTGAGGCCTCGGCTGCAGATCTGACCTACGCTGGGAGGCACAGGGCTGCATGGCGGGAGACCTCACCAGCCAGGGCTTCAGGCATTCGTGGGCAGGCCCTGTGCACCCGCTCATGTGTCACAGGGACAGTGCTCAGGCCCGATTTGGGCTCTGAAGCTGCACCAAGGTAAAGTGGCGCTGCATTCGGGGGACCAGGAAGATTACTCTGCGGGACAAGGTGGTGCCACGGGGCTGAAGCTCCCCACCACAAGGCGGTGCCACGGGGCCGAAGCTCCCCACCACAAGGCGGT
>NW_004524652.1:2342140-2366937 GCF_000260255.1 Octodon degus
CCACGGGGCCGAAGCTCCCCACCACAAGGCGGTGCCACGGGGCCGAAGCTCCCCACCACAAGGCGGTGCCACGGGGCCGAAGCTCCCCACCACCAGTCTGGCCCTCACAGGCCTTTGTGGGTGGCCCTGCAGGTGACCGCTGTGGTGACTTCACCACTGCTGCTCTAGGCCCTTGGGGGCTCTGACACAGGGACCCCTGGCTCCCTGCACACTGACCCAGCCAATCCCCAGGCCAGGTAGGTGTCCGTGCCAGTGTTGTGATGGGGACAAGCTTCCCTTCTCCCCAGGAGCCAAAGCGCACCTCAGTTGTGCTCAAGCCTGTGGCTGCCTGAGCCGCAAGTGAGAAGAAGGCCCTCGGATTCTGCTGTGGAGAGAAGCCGCACTGGACTCGGCGGACACAACACAACCTTTTATCTGTTTACTTGTTTGCATTGTTTTCATATGTATTTAGTACAGGGTCTACAGGGTCTCGCTACCCAGATGGAACTCACAGTGATTCTCCTGTTTTCAGCCTCCCAAGGGCCGGGATTACAGGAGCGTTCCGCCACGCCCAGCCTCAGTCTCAGTCTGCGTAAGCAGGCGCTTTAATCCGCAGAGCTTTGCGGCTGGCCCCAGAACCTTTTAATGACCGAGTACTATAATTTTTACAATCAGCCCCGTGTTTCTAAAGGAACGTGGCTCTAATGCCTGCACAACTCCTGTGGAAGAGTCCAGCTGCGCTGAGCCTGAGCCCTGACCCAGGCACCAGCTCTGTCCTCCTCCTCACCCCGGGAGCGGGAACTGGCCCAAGAGAACAGTTCCCACAGACACAGGGAACTCAGCCAGCGTCCCCAACCCTGCGAAGGGACCGAGGGCTTCAAATGGAAATGTGGCGGACACTCGCGGGTGCATCCCTGCGTCCTCTGGACCAAGTGGGCACCCTACCCTGGTCCACATGGTCATGGGCATGCTGGGAGGCCCTCAGAGGCCCACAGCGCCCCCTGCCGGCCACATGGCCTGTTTGTTTTCTAATGCCCAGGAACACTCCTCACTCAGCACTCCCAAGGGTCACCCTATTCTTAGCTGTTTCGTGGGCAGAACCGAGGACATGCATTTGTTCCAAAAGCTGACAGATGCTCCCCAAGTACAGGGCTGCACCCCACAAGCCCAGTTCTGAGGTGAGGAGCCGGAGCCCCTAGAGGTGAGGTGACTCACCAGCCTGTCTAGCTATTCCGGGGCAGGGCAGATCTGAGCTCCCCTGCTGCCTCCCCAAGGCGGCACCCAAGGGCAGCACCCTGGGGACTCCAAGAAGTCCCCAGGATGCAGCAGCCATGGCACAGTGCTCTCCACACACAGACAGGCCGCACACACGCAGCACGGCAGGCAGGCAGGGCCGAGCTCCTCACCTGCGGGTCTGTGAACAGAAGCCCCGTGACCTCATGCGTCACCACAGTGGCATTCCCGGGAATGTTCCTGGCCAGCACAGGGACCTCCAAGTTCATGGCCTGCAGGACAGGGGAGAAGAGAGGTCATTCAGGGCCCAGGGACGAGAGCAGCAGGTCTGGAGGATGTGCCTTCTGGGCGTGGGGGGCCTTGGCAGCCGCAGACCCCCCCCCCCCAGCCACGCTGCATCTCCCAAATGTGCCAGAGCCACCGCTGATCCCTGTGCTGTCGCTCTGGAGAGGACATGGCTGGGTCACTATCACAGTGTCACAGAGATGTGTGCACCTGCGTGTCCCTCTGGACCCCTGCACAGGCCACCTGGCGTCTCTGTGCTTAACGACCTCTGCTGCTGTCCCCACGGGTGGTTCTCTCGGTGCCGGCACAGTACACGCCAGGATGGCGCACATCTAAGGGACGTAGCGCGTGGCTCCGATTACTCATGAGGCAGCTGCTCCTTCCTGAGGTCTGAGGACTGTCGCGTGATGTCCTTCAGCCTGGCCCCTGCTGGCTGGACACCAACACAGATGCCAGAGGCTGAGTGTGCAGTGGGCCGCACCTACAGGGCCGGTTGGGGGCCTGGCCCACGGGCCGTGGAGCTGTGCCCGTCCTCAGATCCCCAGGCCCCTGCACGGCTCTCTCAGCTTTGGCCCCAGGTTGCCCACTCCAAGGGCGCGAGTCTCCACTGTCAGGCAGCAGGGACCTCCCCCTAGGCCGGGAGGCAGGACTGGCTCACGCCTTCTGCAAGCCTCTAATTCAGCTCTTGTGCAAGTTGAAGCCACGCTGAGCAACTCAGTGAGACCCAGCCTCAGAAAAACAAAATCTGTTTCTAAGCAGTGACGCTGGGTTTCAGAAAGGTGTCAGTCTCCAACCTCAACCCACCTCAGGGTGCAGCAGGCTCTGCTCCATGCAGCCCCTGAACCACTGCCCAGCTGCCTGGCCAGCTCACAGCAGACCCCAGACTGGTTTCTCCCCTGGTCCTGGCCTGTGTCCCACCTGTACCCTGTGCATCCGTGGCCAGGACCTGGACCTTCCTGCCCCTTTGGAAATAGACAGCTCAAGTAAAAGCAGCCCAGCAGGACCTTGTGGGTTCCCAGACTGTACAGATGGACAGAAGAACTGGCACACAGGGAGCACACAGTCATGGAACTGCTGTGCCTCGGGCAGGGCCTGGGACACAGAGCACAAGGACAGGAGTGGAGAGGAGGGCCAGCCTGGCAGCAGCTGCAGCTCCACTCCCAGTGACAGAGCTGGGGTCTGGAAAGGGCGCGGTGACACCAGGACCTGACCAGCTACCCTCCCAGTGAGCAGGGATCCAGTCCCAGTGCAAACACGAGGTCACCCTCAGCAACTGTCACAAGGCTGATGTGGGGCACCTTGGCCGGCTGGGTCCCTGGGAACCAGTTAGGCGGTGGGAGGAGGAAAGGGTAGATGTGAGCAGAGTGTTGGCGTGGTCTGAGGTGTAAGCATGACCATGTGGGTGTGTACACGTATGTGTGTGCACATGGGTGCCTGCACGTGTGCATGCCGTATGCATGCATGTGGGTGTGTATACGTGTGTACACATGAGCACTTGTATTGTGTACAGGACAGATTCCGCGGGGATTTCCACAGGGCCTGTCTGCTCTGTCCCCCACAGCCGACCTAGCAGGCTCCTCCTGGAACCCACTGCGCTGGTGCTGAGTGAAGGGTGCAGGGTCCACTGGTACAGGGGAGGGGACTCAGGGTGGCAGAGGTCAGCCCACCTCCCGGGGAACCACAGGTCCTGGGAAGATGTGCTCGGGCCTGGGCAGGGTGTGGAGCAGACAGAAGCGCACACAAGGGGATCTGGGAGTGGAAGACCCAGGGACACAGGGTGGGGACAGTTCTGGCAAGAGCCTCAGGAAGCAGGGTGTCTCTGAGGGGCCCGCTCCATGGCAGCAAGAAAGGCTGAGGGGAGCAAGCCTCGGGCCTGGGACCTGCTCTGTGCACCAGTCTCTGAACACACAGGGCCCGTTTTCCCCCACTCAGCTCTTCCATCCCTTGGGAGGTGATGTCCACATCTGACCCTTCTGAGGAATGCTGGAGCCAGCGACCACGTGCAGCAAGGGCCGCGTACAGAAGAGCTGGAGAGAAGCTGGCGCCCAGGCCGCCCCGAGCACAGGGAGCCCAGTCTGGGAGGGCAGAGGCCCCGCCCTAGGACGGGAGCCACCCGGTCCAGCTTTCCTCACAGCCCTGAGTGGCCGGGCTGACACTATGGAGGTGGGTGGCTGGTCCCGAGGGAACACCAGGCTCTGGACAGACCACCGGCGCAGGCACAGACAAGCGGATCCCACATCTCCCCCAGGGTGTTGGTGTGAACATTCCTCCATGTAGGACAGGTCTGCACTTGGACAGTGCTCCCCCCCCTGCGTCTCCGAGACCCAAACGTGCTGGCAGCATTCTTCTTCCTAGCACGATGGCAGAAGGCCTGAAATGTCACAGTGGGCAGGGCTGCTGCTGCCCTTCGGGGGGCTGCCAAAGTCAGGACAGGGTACTGCATGGTAGTCTTTGAAAGGCTCTCGAGCTGGCTCGGAGGAGGCTGGCAGGCTCAGGGTCGGGGCACCGCCCTCACCTCAGCCTTGGAGATGAGGTCTCCCTTCTCCTGGGCACAAAACCCACGGGGACAGCACAGGACTCTGTGTGTGTGTGTGTGTGTGTGTGCGCGCGCGCACGCACCCACCTGTGTGTAGTCCGTGTATGTGGCTGGTGTGTGTCTATGGACGTGTGCCTCTGTGTACCCGTGTGTGGCCCTGTGCTTGTGTGTGTGCTGCGTCCTCACTGGCAGAGTTCACTGGACCAGGACAAGAACAGAGTTCCTGGAGTTCTGGCATGCGGACCGAACCCCCCAGACTCGGCCTGAAGGCACCTGTGTGTGCCAGTCTTTGCCCTCATGCCCGGAGCCAGCTGGTGTGACGTGGGGGCTGAACAGCAAGGAGCTTTCCGCCAACGGATTTCTCCGCACTGCCCGGACAACAACAGAGCCAGCTCCGGGAGGTGGAGATCACTTCCTGGGAGGCACTGGCTCCCACTCCGGTGCTGATGAACTGGAGCTGATGGAGCGCGCCAGGGCCACACCTCCGAAACCAGCTTCCTGCAAACCCTCTGCCCAAAGGGTATTTTGGACATCTGGGAAGGAACCTGGCGGCAGCAGCACTGTGGAGGCTGAGCCCCAGCATCTCCTTTGCCGCAGGTGGCCACTGTCTGCAGCCTCTGCCCCTGTCCTTATGAAGCGGCAGAAGCGTGTGCGCCCTCGGGGGAGGCGCGGTCAGCAGGCTCCTGAGCAGGGCTGGGGCGTCCAGCGCACAGTGTGGCCCACTACAGCCACAGGACGCGGCAACCCGGGCGGCAACCACGGCCCAAGGGGAGCATCACAAAGCCGCACCCCGGGCGGCCAGCCCGAGCTCGGGCACAGGGGTCCAGCTCTACCACGGCCGTGAGTGTTTGGTTTTTCAGGTTTTATTCTTTTTTGAATGACGTCTGATTAAAAGAAAATATCAGACCTAAAATGTCAATTATCTGTTTGAACCTAAGAGAGGGTTTCTTTCTGACTCTTATTAACCACAGTCTCCAGGACACTAAGGCTGTCTCCAGGACACTAAGGCTGTGAGCTGCACTTCTGTCAATACATTCTGTTTACTCCATGCAGTCCCCAAGACCCACGGCTGGTGTCACGGGGCTCCCACGAAGAAGGCAGCGCCCGGCCAGGTGAGCCCCGGGGACATCGAGCCAGGGCCTCGAGCTCTGACGGCCAGACGTCCTCCTTTCTATGCAGGCTTCATTGTGCGTGTGTATGCGTGTGTGCTACGCATGCTGTACGCGCTGTCCCTGCTGGGAGCTGCCAGGGACCCTGCACGCTGGGCAGCAGGAGTCGTGGCAGGCGTGGCCCAGACAGGGCGCACTGCGCATGCTCGAGGTGGTCACGCCCAACAGGGGCACAAGGGCTGCGTCCTCGCTGCATCCCGAATTCAGGGCTGCGGAGCTGGGCCAGGAGACGACACCCAGCCAGCACAAGCCAGCGATGCGACAGGAAGTGGTGCCCTCCGTCCCCACGGCCACCCCACGTGCAACCCCAAGAGCCGTGCGGGTCGGCTGCGCCCCAGCCCCTTTACCTCCAGGATGGCGGCTGACATGCCCTCCGACACGGAGCTGTTCACCAGCGCACAGCAGCGCCTGAGGGCCGCATGCAGGTCTCCCTGGGGCATCTCTCCCAGCAGCCGCACCCCGCGGGCCCTATGAGACGGGTGGACGGCAGGTTACTGCGGGGGGCGAGCACAGGGCCGTAGGAAGGGCAGGACGACCTCCAGGAAGGGCCCCAATGAGAAGCGTCATTAGCTGGGCAGGGGTGGGGGCTCGCTAGCCATTGCTGCACTCCGGGAGGCTGAGGCAGGAGGATCCCAAGTTCAGGCCCAGCCTAGGCAACTTAGCTACTTGCTGAGATTCTACCTCAAAATGAAAAAAAAAAAAAAAAATTGGCTGGGGATGTCGCTCAGTGCAAAGGCCTCAGGTTCAATCCCCAGTATGGTAAAGAAAGGAAGGTTGGACTCACACTGAAGGCACCAGGAGGAAGGGCCAGTGGGGAACAAGGCAGCCGACCTGCCTGACGCGACCTCTGCTGCTGGGGACACAGCTGTGTCCCAGGGCGGGGCTGCACCTCACAGGGTCCTGCTCAACAGCCCGCCTCGCCCTAGGCCTGGGCCCGGCAGTGTCTGACAGGGTTGTGTGGTCACCTTGGCAGCTGAAGGACTGGGGCGGGGATGGTGTGGGACCCAGGGCCAAGGCCAGGGGTGGGGGTGAGTGCCGGGGGTGGGGGTGAGGGCCGGGGGTGGTGGCCTCCGTGCTGAGCCGCGGTGGAGCCCTCTGCAGGGCGCGGCTACCTCCAGCCTTACCTCTCCACTCCGGCTCTCACTTCCCTGGTGAACAGCGGATCCACCTGAAAGGAGAGGACCAGCCTGAGCAGGGCCCGTGGGGGAGAGCCGAGGCCTGTGGGCCCCACTTGGGCGTGGAGACAGACCCGGCAGCCCCAGAGCAACAGGGCGGGGAACGAGCCGGAGTGCAGCCACAGAGCGATAGAAGCGGGGACGCCAGACGGAGCAGAAGAGGATGGAGGGGCTGCATGCAGGGGGGCACAACACGCGACTTAGGCTTCAGCCATGAATGGCAGTCACACACGTGGGACGGTGCCCGAGGCCTGCACACCCACCGCATTCCATCTTCCCAGCTTTTCTACTTTGAGACAGGGTCTCACTGAATCACTAACGGTGATCTAACCCGGCTTGAACTTATGCTCCCCGACCTCAGTCTCCAGAGTGCTGGGGTCACGGGCGTGCAGCGCCAGGCCTGGCCGCACCACGGGTTTTAAGCAAACTGGTATGTCCCTGTATGTCCAAGCACAGGGGAAACGCAGCGGGGACAGTGCCAGCCGTGTGTGTCAACGAGCCCCAGACTGGTTTCCTCACCCCTGGCTGGTGGAGGAGGAGGGGACACAGGGCCCCTTCCCCTTGAGGTAGGCACTTGTCACACCTGCAAACCCACAGCCACTGCAGACACCCTGCAGGGCCAGCGCTCAACCACACACATCCTTCACCCCACTGGGCCACTGCGGCGGCAAGGAACAGGATTCTAGAACAGCCAAGACACATTTTAAATCGATGCGGGTTCAACAGAGTCCTGGACGGTCCCTGGGTGCCGCCACAGGGCAGGCTGAGCTCACTTCACGGGCACTGTGCCTGCTGTGGCCTTCTCACAGAGACGCCCACGAGCGGGAGGGAAGGCAGATTCGATTTCTGTTCTCATTTACACTCGCAGTAAGCTGCGAATGAAGCAGATTTAAAGAACATGGCCTCACTGGCTTAGAGTGCCGCTGGCGTGCAGCTGCTGTTAGAAGCCTGACTTTGCTCTCTCCTGAAAGGAAGTGGTTCAGGTGCCTGTGTGGACCCGACTATGGGGACGCTGGGGCACCTGAGCCCCACCCCAAGCACTGGTGGCACACATCTCAGTGGCATCCTGCAGCCCCGGTCCCCAAGAAGTCACCGTCTGACAGTGTTGAGTGTGCCCGCTCAAGACATTTGGCCCTAGAGGGTTTTTTCTTTTTTTTGATGTATTTGGTACAGGGTCTCACTACACAAATCAGACTCCTAGCGACCCTCCTGTTTTCAGCCTCCCAAGTGCTGGGATTACACGGGTGCACCCCGAGCAGTCACAATCGCTATCTCAGCGCCCCCTGGAGGCAGGGCTGGCACAGCATGCCAGGGATCAAACCCCAGCCACTGCGCTCTGCCTAAGCAGGAGCTTTAGTCCGCTAAGCTATCTGGCCAGCCCTAGAGGGATCTTAAAAGAGAAAACTGACAGCCACAAGCAATCTCTTATCACTCTGTACCTGTTAACACTCAGCAGCCACTTCCTACATGCCAAACTATGCCCAACAACCTAGCTCCCAAGGAGACTGTCATCACTGTCCCTTTGCACATGAGGACAAAAAGCTCAGAGAGGTGGTGTAACTTCTCCAGGGTGGCACAGCCAGAAACACCGGGCCAATACCCACATTCAGGCAGCACACCCAGAGCCTGCCTCTTTAGGCCGGGCCCTGCCTCCGTGGCTTCTGCCCAGCGGCAGTGCACAAGAAGCTCGTGTGGCTGGGGCATACCTGCCTGCTTACAGAGCTGTCCCATGCTCCTAGTCACGCTCCAACCTCTCCAGCGCTGTCACCTGGGCCCAAGACCCGTGGGCAGTACCACCTCTGCTGTCCTGGCCATCCTGCCCAGCAGGGGGGTCTCCTCCTGTGGAGCCACCTTCCTCACGCCCGTCCTCTCCCCCGACCCAGCCTCACGTGCCTGGCCCATGCCTGGGAATCCCTGCTAAAGGGCGACTTCCAACTGACTCTACCTTACAGCAGAACCGCACTCTGACCCCAGCCCCTGACAGTCCACGGAGAGTTTCTCTGGACTCCTCATGAATTTGCGTGTGAATATTTTACTTACTGTATTTGTAGCTACAAATTTCTCTATGCAACTCTATTAGCATGTGCCCATCTCCTGATTAACCATTCAGGGAAGGATACTTTCTTCAGGAGATAAATCCAGTTTTATAAGCTCGAGAAAGACCTTAACTGAGATGCGGGCACCGGTCCACAGCTGGCCTTCAAGTAAACGGGAAGCGCACACACCTTCGCTGGGCTCGCCTTCCACCTCAGTGCGCTTTCAGGTCTCTTAGTGAAGCCAGGGAGCAGCTCACACAGATGAAGAGAAAGGCGAGGGGTGTTCTTATTAAATGCAAGTGCGTGTTAGGAGATTTTTAGAGGCAAAAGCACCATGAGCGGCGAAGAAGGGTCTCATGCCTTCCCTGCAAGCACATCCGTTTTCTAGAAGGCCACAGTTCCAACTCCCCAGTTTTGGGGAAATCACCCCAGATAGAAGAAGCCACCATGGAAAGTGGCGCAGCTGTCGCTCCCAATCCACAGCTCTCCCCAAAGTGTGTGGTGCAGGGTGCTCCCGCCTGGACCCCACACGCCACTGACCTGGGGAACCCAGAGATCCAGGTACCTGCATGGGGGTGGAAGTGGAGGGTCCTAGTGGGGGCCGTTAGCATCCAGGTGTTGATCAGTAGGGCAGTCTGCAGAAGTGTGTGCGCAGACACGAATTGACACCATGCATAAAGACATAAATGAGCAGATGTAGACAGACAGTGTAGACAGAGACACGGACACAGATATGGATGTGCCGGTAGACATGTGGATGTACAGGCGGAGACACGGACACGCACAGACACGGCTGTGGTAGAGACACACATACAGATTCCAACATGCAGGCGGCACGTGGACACAGACACAGATGTGCACGTGAAGACGTGGCTGCCTACACAGACACGGCTCTGACACAGACATGGACTCAGACACGGCTGTGGTCCAGAGGACCCTGGTGTGTGACGGAGGAAGTAGCAGAACCCTGGCGTCCCTGAGGGGCTGCTCTGGCTCTCACCAGCAGGTCCCCACGGCCCCAGCGCAGGCCGACAGGTGATGCTCCAGAGCTGGGTGTGGTGTCCCTGGAGCAGAGGACTGCACGCTTTCCCTCTCCCAAGGACCCTAGGAGCCGAGAGCCACATCATCCCCGCTGACAGGACCAGGGGAGTGCGCAGCCCCCTCATCCCTGCTGAAGGGGAAACAATCCGAGACTGCACCGATGTCTTGCTATTTTCACTTTGACAGCCGAGCACTGCTCCCTCTGTGATTCCCGCAGCCCTGTCCCACGGGGCGGCTCCAACCGGCCTGCTCCTTGAGGGAAGGAGGGTGTGGCCGGTCTTGTGTGCTGAGGCTTCCTTCCCGCGAGGTTCCGGGCAGAGTGGACCTCATCTATGCTCTGCAGGAGGCCGTCCCAGCGAGACTTCCTGCTCCGGAACTCCCTGGCTCACCACGTGCGCACGGCCTCGGGCCAGCAATGCCCTTGTGCTGGCCACAGGACTGCGTGGCGTCTTCATGGGCAGAACAGAAGTGAGGAGTGGCCCCCGCTGCAGTCACTGCCGGACAGGCTGGGCCCGTCCGCCCAAGCCAGGAGCCCCCAGAGCAGGAGCTCTGTGGCCAACAAGGAAAGAAAGGGGCCGCAAGACGGCAGGCACGCTTGCTCCAGATGTCAATGACAGCGAGCTGCTGCGTGAATTAAATCGGAACCTGAACGCGCCCCCGGGCCCGGCTCTTACCCACCCTGCAGATCAGCAGTGGCAAGCAGATCTTAGCACTCCGGACAAGGCGCAAAGTCAAGTGGAAATAGTCTTGCCCCGGACTCAGAGCTGATGACAAACAGTGCTTGCCTCTGAAAGAGCTGTTCAGGTGCTTCACCATGGCAAGGGGACAGTGAGTTCGATTGGGGGGCCAGGAAACAGGCTGAGAAGGGCCCAGCTGAACCAGGACAGCTCTGCCCCATGGAAGCAGCACGAGTCCGCCTCGCAGGGCTGCAGCGAGGGCCCCAGGCCCAGTGTACCTGGCCACCACAGAGGCACAGCAAATCACAAACTCAAAAGATAGGGGAAAGCACAGGCATTTTTTAAAATGACACAGCCAGGCGTGGCGGTACACACCTGTAATCCCAGCACTTGGGAGGCTGAGGCAGGAGGATCAAGGCGAGTTCGAGGCCAGCTGGCGAGTTCAATGTCAGCAACTCTTTCCAGAATGTGTGTGTGTGTGTGTGTGTGTGTAAGGGGTTACTCCTGTGTACATGTGTGCACGAGTATGGTAGATTACTCCCATGCACGTGTGTGCGTGTGTGTGTGTGTGTGCCTGTGTCCACATATGCACAGTCATTCCTCTGGTGTACATATGTACAGTGGGTCATGCATGCGTGAGTATGCATGTTTGTGCATCTGTGTTTACTGGGACACTCCTGTGTGTCTGTGCCCACCTATGTTTCCTTGTGTGTGTACGTGCAGAGTGGTTCACTCCTGTGCATGCATGTAGCAGGTTATTCCACGTGTGCACGTGCATGTGTGTGAAGCATCACCACCCTCCCGAGGGCTGCTGGCACACACCTCCGCTCTTCTCAGCTCTGCCTCAGTGGCACGACCCCGGCAATGGGCCAGGTGTGGGGACAGCATCTGCACCAGACACAAGAAGTGGGCCACCCCAGTCCCCGGACAAGCGCCAGCCCGGAGGCCCACGAGAGGCAGAGGAACCACCAACCTGAATCTGCGCTTCATGACTAGACAGACAGCCAAACAGCCGGCAGCCACGCTCCATCCTGAGGACTCGGACGCAGAGGGGGATGGTGGCTACAGGGCTCTGGGCCGCTGTAGGAATCCAGGCCCTCAAACTGCTCCCTGTGCTGAGGTGACAGCCAGGTGGTGGTGGTGCCTCGTTTCCTGGGTTTTGAGGGACCACTGAAGGGGCAGGGACGGGAAGGCGGACGGGGCGGCACAGAAAGCCGGCCAGGTCTGGGCATCTCGGTGTCCTGGAGCCTGGAGCCAGGGCCAAGCCTGCACGTGACAGGGTGTGGTGGGACGATGTCAGCCAGGGGGTGGATGAAGACAGCACTGGGCCTGCCTGGGGAGGGCGGCACACTGGGTCAAGAACCATCCGTCGCAGAACCGGGGCGCGCAGCCGAGGAGCCGTCTCTCCAGTGAGCCCCTCACCCTGCTGTGTCCTCTGCTCACCTGGCTGGCTCGCTCCAGGGCTGTCCCGAGGGTCCCAGGGTGTGGTCTCCTTGGGGTGGGGTCCAGGGTGAGACATCAGTACCAGCCCCACCTGTCCCCTTCCCTGACAGCTGGGGGCGAGGGCAACGGAGCGCTCTGACAGCTGCAGCTGGGGTCGTCTGGACGCTCCCCTGCGTTCCCAGAGATGTCCATTCTGACTGAAGCAGGCTTGAACTTGGACCAACTTGGATTGGCGATCAGTAGCTTTGAAATCGGACCAATCAGCAGTCTTAAAAATGGACCAATCATTTGGCTTGAATTGGACCAATCAGCAGCCTTGAACTTGGGCCAATCAGTAGTCTCGGGTTTGGACAGAGGCAGATGAGCCCGGCCCTCTGCTGCCAAACATAAGCGGTGCCTGCAGCCGGTGTGCTCAGGGCAGTGAGCTCGGTGGTCTAGAGCAGCGCTGCTGGCAAGCGACATCCGCACCCTTCCCCGGGAAGCCCCGGTGTGCGGCTTCCCTCCGCAGGCGGTACCCGGCGCCTGTGTGCAGAACCGCAGGCGCCTGCGTGGCGGATCCAGGTCTTGGATGGCACACCACGCTCCACCCTCCCTGGGTCCAAATCAGGGGAAAGAGAACTATTTCCGAAGCATGGCAACAGCGGGCATAGCAACGCACACCCGTCATCCCAGCACAGGAGGCTGAGCCAGGAGGATCGCCGCGAGTTTGAGGCCAGCCTGGGCTATAATGAGTTCAAGGCCAGCATGGACTGCACAGTGAGACAAAACAAACAAATAAACAAAGCCCAGGTAAACAGCCAGGTGCAGCAGTGGCAGGCTTGTAACCCTAGCTATTAGGGAGGCTAGGGCAGGAGGGTTGTAAGTTTGCATCTCACTTGGGCAACTTCAGGAGACCCTGTCTCAAATAAAAACCAAAAAAGATTCGGGGCATAACTCAGTGGCAGAACACCTCCAGGGCCCAAATGAATAAACAGCAGGCAAGCAGAGGCTGTGGGCCAGCAGGACGATCCACAGGGAAGGGCACAAAGCAAGGGCTGTCCCTCCCGGGCGCCATCCTGTGTGGACCAAGGGCAGGCGAGGACACAGACACACGTGGGGCTCTGGGCTCTGGGCTCTCTCCTGGGGAAAGGCTGCCACTGCACGTCACACTCTGTGTCACCTTCCCATCAGCCCCGTGCAGGTTCCCCGAGGAGGGGCCACGGTCAGGCAGACGCGGGACCCGCAGCCCTACGAGTGCACGCAGGTCTCTCCCCCAAGCGGCCTTCCCTTGTGGCTTCCACAGCACACACCCACCCTGGGTAAGAGGCTTCCCAAACCCCAGCCACGGTGCGTCTTCGCGCTGTGCCGTGTCTGCACACCATCTGCACTCCTGCCTGCTTAATGTGTGTCGTGGGGTCAGTTCGATTCACCTTTAAGGGGCGCTTTCCTAGCTGGAAAGTCACATTGCATGTCATAAGTAGGACATACAGTGGAAGCAAAGCCCCTGGTATTGAATTCCTCCTGGACGCTGACAGTCCCAGGTTGTGGCTCCGAGCCTGAAGCCCCGCCCTCCTTCGTTGGCAAGAACTCGAGCTTCAGACTGAAACCTTCTGTTCCAATCGGCTCTTCAGACAAAGGGTGGGAGGAGAGCAGTAACTGCCACCCTGGGCCTCAGTTAATCAGTGAGCACACTGGGAGTGACCTCGCAGCTACACGTGGCTAGCGCTTGCGGTGTGTCTGTGCACGTGTGAGCACGCTTTGTGTGTGCCACACCAAACACACACAGCGGGGTTGAGAGGGCTCCTTTTCCGAGTGGCACCCAACCCAATCACACGCTGCACCCTGGCTCCCTTCCACATAAACATCATTCCCCAAAGCCCTGGAGAATGCTGAGGAAAGGGCTGCTTGCTCCCTGGGTCCCTTGGGACCTGGAAAACTAGAGAAGCTGCACAAGCAGGCAGCCCCGTCAGGCCCAGAGCTGCGCAGAGCCCCACCAGCTGGAATTTGGGGGGTGATAATGTGCAGAATGTGTGAAAGAGGGAGGCCCGTCCTGGTGTGGCACCCACAGTGGGAATCCCACTACACCTGCATGCGCATGCATGCACACACGCACACACACGCACACACACACGCGCGAGCACGACTGCCACGGCAACACCATAAGGCAGGCAGCTGGGACCACTCTGAAGCTGGCTGCCCCTGGCCCCGAGGCTGGGAGTCCAGGTCCAGGCAAACCCAGAGTCTGACGAGGGCTTCCTGATGCACAGGCGCCTCCCCGTGTGTCCGTGCAGATGGGGTGAGAAGCTCTCTGGGCCTCCTTGGAGGGACACGGATTCTGCTCCCAGGTCCCCCCCCTGGCTCCCCACGCTTGTCCTCACCACCTCCTTCGGGCTGCACCACCTCTGCCATTGCATTAGAAGCCGGATTTGATCTCAGCGCAGGCATGTGCAGGAACTTGGATTCTCAGAAAGCAACCCTGGACCAGCAGCCACCACTGCCATCAAACATGACAACCTCCCACCAGAGCCTGTCCCTCCCCGCCCCCCATGGGCTCCTGAGCCTTCTGCAGGCCCTGAACACGGCCCAAAGACCCTGCCTGTTGCGGCTGCAGAAGCAGCTGCCCTTGTTCTCTGTGCACTTTCTGAGCAGGCCCAGAAAGCACAGCCATGGCTTGTCCTGCACAGTGAGTCTTCTGCCCGCCCCACCTGGAGCCTGAGAAGATCCTCACCATGACCCCTGTGTCTCTCTAAGACTTTCTTAGTTATCCTTTACAGCAAGGCAATTTTTGTAAAGATTCACCGTAATGATCTTCACGATAAATGACCTGCAGAGATGACCTGTGGTGGTCATGAGCTCCACCTGTGGTCTGGTTTTCTCATTTATTTAATGAAGTTAGGACAGTCTATGGGGTCTACAGGGTCAACAGGGTCTCACTACACAGATCGGACTCATACTGATCGGCCTGTGTTCCGCCTCCCAAGCACTGGGATTACAGGCGCACGCGCCACCACACGCAGTCTCAATTGCCGGCTCAGTGCACCCCGGAGGTGGGGCCAGCACGGCATGCCCGGGATCGAAGCCCAGCCACTGTGCTCTGCTGAAGCAGGCACTTGGGTGCGCTGATGGTTTCTGTTTTTGAAAGGCAAACTGACTTCGGGTACTTAGAAGGGAGGGAAGATCGGGGTGCAGGGGCTCACACCTGCGATCCCACCCCTTGCATCACCACATGTTCAAGGCCAGCCTGCACCATACAGCAAAACTTTGTCTCAAAAAAAACCAAAGGAAAAAAAAAGAAAGGGAAGAAAGCCAACTTGAGATGAGTAATATGAGCTATTTTAGATAATACATCGAAAGGAAGAAAAAGCAGACAGAGGAGACAAGCCCCAGCACACGCACTTACTTCCGGCCCCACGATCACCATGTAGACGCTGGGCTCTTCTCGGTGCCATTCTTGGGAAGAACAGGAAAGAAATAGACTTTCAAACGGCGCAAAGTCGCACCCGGGAGCACTATTCGATTTAACAGAATTTATTCCATAACAAGTTATTTCACAGCGCTCTGCTTTCATCTTGCCCGACCTAGACTACATTTACTTAGAAGTCACATGCTTGACATTTTAAGTTTTACTTAAGACTCTGTTTTCTATAATTCCACACACTATCCACGTTTCTAATGCTGGCTAAGCAGGCCCTGTTGGGGCTTATATCTATGTCCCCCAAAGCCTCGTGTGCCATGGGAGGGAGCTTTAGGTGGGGTAGCTGGACCACTGAGCCACGACAGTCAGCACTGGATGAACCCACTGTGGCGTTCACAGATGAAGGTGCTGCCGAAGGGGTGGAGCTGGGGAGGCGGCCCTGGGGCGGCCCGGCAAGGCCCTCTCCCTCCTCCGCCTTGATCCCTGCTGCTCCCTGCAGCCCTGCCCGGCCTGTTCTCCTCTGCAGCCCCCCTGCCACGCCACCCTGCCTTGGTGCCAGCTGACCATGGACTGAAACCTCCACACACGGAGCTAAAATGCGCCTCTCCTCCTTTGAGCTGTGCGGGCAGGGCCCGGTGCCTCTGTGGCGAGAAAGCGGCAGAGACAAGGACTGGCTTTTAGTGCAGCCCAGCGCAGACTGTCGGAGAGACTGAAGAGAAATGGGCCGCCATAGCCGGGCGCGGCACAAGGGGGCTGTGCGGGGTGCGTTGGGATAAAATGCTGTTCTTTTCTTTCTTTCCTCTCCCTTATGTATCTTTTTCAAATTCCTCTTTTATTTTAAAATTTTATTCATTATACTTTTACTACTTTTTAAATCTTTAAAAAATTATTTTAGTCTTGTAATTATCTGCAATGTTCTTGGTTTCCTAAGAACCCGTGGACATAGGAAAGCAAACAAAAAAACCTGAACAGAAATTTCTACACAGACCTACTGACCCCTCCAGTTACTGTCTTGGTTTCCAAAGCTGCAATCTCAAAACACTTCTGCTTGTGTGCAAAGAATAAGAGAAAAACCTCCAAGTGCCCGGGCTCGGGTGCCGCGCCGAGACGCCCAAACCCACCTGAAAAGGCATCGAGCAGGTACAGAGGGTCCTTCACGCGCCGGAGGCCGCACACAAGGAGGAAGACGTGCAGGCTGTCAGGGCTCCGGTGGATCTCTGCAACAGGGCGAGTGCGGGTCAGCACGCAGGCTCCCCGGGGTTCCCGGCTCGGCGCTCTACGCCCCCCGCATGCCACCTGGAGCCTCACTTTCCTGCTGTGAGCGGTGCCCTCCTGGCTGGGGAGCCTCCCCTCTGCAGCCGCAGGGAACGACAGCTGGGCTGACCCAGCGGATGCTGACGCGGGTGCCCAGGTCCCAGGAAATGCTCCCACCCAGTTCTAGATGGGAGGACTATTTTCTGGATGGAACCACAAGCTAGGCCAGGTGGTCCACATCTGGAGTCGCCGCTACCAGGAGGCAAAGGCAGGGGCACTGCAAACTGTAGGCCGGCTCGGAAAACGACTCGGTAAAACCCCGTGTCAAAATAAAATAAATTAATGGTGAGGCCACTCAAGAACTGCCTGGCTTCAGCCGCCCACAGATGTCACCGAGCTCAACAGGCGCATGCGGAACAGACAGGAGACGGTCAGCTAAGCCGCAGAGCTGGAATGGCGTCCCACAGAATCCCAAGGCAGCAGGGGCTCGATTCAGCCAGTGCCTCACAGGGTGTGCAGCTCGCTGGAGCCTGCCTTCAAGAGCAACTTGCCCGCCCTATAGGCGCTGCGCTGGGACTTCAGCACGCACGAGCCATAGGGCAGGCGCAAACCACGCAGATTCGAGGTTGTCTCCTGCATGGGCACCATCCGCTACTCAGGGCAGGCCATTTCCTTTCTCTGCGTTTTTCTAAGCTAGGAATGGGAATAGTCTTAGTCTGATGGTAGTAAGGCACAGTGCCACTAAGTGAGCTGTCACCAAAGCTTTAAGATGTGACTACTCAGTCACCGGTGCAGAAAACTCTTCCTGACATGGGAAGATGGAGGTGCCTCTCTCGGTAGCGTTGTCATCCCGTGGGCTGGGGTGTGCAGAGCTGGCCCAGCACACCCGGGGCTGCGGGGTCCACGGCCAGAGCGGCACACGCGAACACGACCAAAATCAAGCCCTCCCTATTCATTGTGACAATCACACACTGAGATGCGTTGCGGGTGCTGCTTTGTCTACTTCTCCAGACCCTGAAGCCAGCTTCAGGACTCAGACCCGAGCAAGCGGGAATGTGGACCACAGCCTGAGCCAGAAGCTGTGTGCAGATCGCAAGTGGGGGTCAGGGAAGTCGAGGTCCGGCACTGGGGTCTGGGTCAGGCCTCAGCTACCCCAGCAGACAGAAGCCCTGGAGGAAACTGTGCTGAGAGTAAGTCACGCACGAGGACAGCCAGAGCGCATCAGATCCTGGGCAGGTGCCACAGGTGAGCGTGGGGCTTATGGCAGAGCGACGGGCCTGGAGAGGTCAGAGCATGCTCACGGGGAGCTGCGTGGGAGCCGTGTCCAGTGTGAGCTCCCGCCCAGTGTGTGCCGGGCCCCAGGGCCAGGCAGCGCTGAAAACAAACACTTGCAAAAGTTGCTCATTAGTTAAAAAGAATATGTAATATGTGCAGGCGGAGAAGCCAGGCAGGTGTCCCCTTAGGGGAGGGCGAGCACCTCAGCCCAGCTTTAGAAAGCCAGTGAGCTCCCAGAGGACAGTGTGTGGCCACCTGGAGGGTCTGCTCCAAGCCCTGGAAGGCAGCAGCAGGAGGAGGAGGAGGCAGAAGAGCACACACGAGGCCTAAGGCCGGGAGAATGAAGGGTCTGTGCGCATTGGTGCAGAGGCTGTAACTACACAAACACAGTCACAGGGGAGGACAGCCAAGCCACTGTGAGAGCTGGCTGGGCGAGGAAGAGCACGCCTGTGGCCCCAGCACTAGGGGAGCTGAGGTGGGGAGACACTGGAAGCCCACGGCCCGCAAGCTGGGGGTCCAGGGCCAGCCTGAGCTGCACAGCGAGACCCTCTCTCCAAAACAACCACCAAATCACTGTTTTGTTCCTGCGGTTGCTTCACGGCCCACAGGCCACAGAGATGCACCTTGTTCGCATGCACAGGCAGTGCCAGCTGGTCAGCAGCTTCCACCCAGGAAGACGCGGCTCTGGCCCTGCGCTGCTCCAGGTCCCTTGGAGAGCACCAGGAAGAGGACGTGCGGGCATAGTGGATGAGCACCGGGTACAGCCCATGCAGGATCACGCGCACGTGAGTGACAGCCACACCCGGCTGATGCAGGTCCACAAAGTTCTCCAGCCTGACTGCTTGCGAGGTACTCTCATGGTTTCAGTCCTACTTAACTTCAATTTTTTAAAGTGTTCGTCATCCCTGGCTCCCTAAATTGATTTGAAACTCCTGACCCAGGCGGACCCCGAGGGAGGGGTGGGAGGTGACCCTGCAGTCTTCGCCTCCTGGCAGAGCCTTCCTGTGTGGGAGATGAACTGTAACGCGAACTCAGGAAACCAAATCAGAGGGCGGCAGGAGGACGGGCTCACTGGTCTTATGCTGGGATTTTTAGAAATAAAATGCAGAGGTGGCGCTGGCTCCGGCTGGCCCATGGGCACTTCCTGTACACAGCGTGGCCCTTCCCAGAAATAAAAGTCGTGCTTGGAGCATCTGCCCGGGCAGGCAGGCCCGCGCTGTGGCCCCGCACACTCCCACACCACGCTGGGGGCAGCGGTCAGGCTCCTGCAGCCCTCAGTGGCACCAGCCCCATCATTCCCACTGCGCTTCCTGAGGTCTGCAGGAGGGGCAGGTGTCTCCCCCACGTGCCAGGGAGTTTCACTTCTTGTTCTGAGGTGGCACTTGCTCCCACACTCTGTGCCCTCCTGTGACATCCAGTGAGACCGGAGCCAAGGCTCGAGCTGTCACCTGTGAGGGCACACGAGCAGGTGTCTTTCCCATGGACCGTTTTCTGCGGAGCAACATCGCTAACCTTCACAGCAGAGGTGTGTCCCTGGCCTGGCCTGGCCTGACCCAACTCTGGCAATGACAGGCGGCATGCACGGTGGGCGCCCGGTGACTCGGCTGGTGCCAGAGCAGCATCCCGTGCACTGCCTGTCCTGGTTCCCTCCCAGCGGCTCCCATGCCACCCAGCGGGCATGACTAGGACAGAAGAAGCCAGGAACTTCTGTAGTGCGTATCAAGCTACCTGAATGTTAGCTGGAAAATCTGACCCTGTGGCATCGTAAGAATGAAGAAGGGCCTGGGAGGAGCGCTGGCCCGGAGTACAGGGTCCTAAGAGCGATTCCCAGCACCACCGAAGACTAACAAAAGGAGGGGTCTTTGCCAGGAACAGCTTGGGGAAGCAAGAGATGGCAGTTCAGTGTTAGGCACAGGAGAGTTTCCGTATAGATAGGAGAAAGGCAGAGAGGAAGCGGGGGGAGACAGAGAGACAGGAAGAGAAACAGAGTCAGACAGCAGGGGAGAGAAAGAGAGAACAGAGAGACGGAGACACAGAGAGAGACAGAGAGGGAGTGAGAGGAAGGGGGGCAGACAGAGAGGAAGAGGAAGGAGTGAGACAGACACAGGAAGAGAGACAGAAAGGGAGACAGAGACAGAGACAGAGAGAGAGAGAGAGAGAGAGAGAGAGAGAGAGAGAGAGAGAGAGAGAGAGAGAACAGACAGACACAGAGAGACGGAGGAAGGGGGAAGGGACAGAGAGAAAAACAGGAAGGAGACAGAGACAGAAACGGGGAGACAGAGAAAGGGAGAGACAGAGAGAAAGAGAGGGAGGGAGAGAGACAGAGACACAAAGAAAGAGACAGAGAGGGAGAGAGACAGGGAGAGAGACAAGAAGAGAAAGAAGGAGAGAAAGGGAGAAAGAGAGAGAGGGAGAGAGACAGAGACACACAGAGAAAGAGACTGAGAGAGGAGAGACAGAGGAAAAAACAGAGACACAGAAACAGAGACGGGGGAGAGACAGAGAGAGGAAGAGAGACTGAAAACTGAGATTAAATAAGCAACAGAGAAATGAAATAAAGTGGAGAAAAAACAGGAGAGAATGGCTCAGTCAAATTTAAGCTTTGCTCTTCCGTAGGTTTTCAGTTGGGCGGTCCACAAAGCGTCATCACCCTGCAGGTGCTCGTCACCGGCCAGGAGCCCTTAATCCCAACGACACTCGTGACACACCTGGAATCACAGAGAGCCTTAATGCCCGGGTAACTAATTTCACGCTGACAGATGTTTCTTCTAATCAGCAGCGCTGTCACAAGGTCCTGTGATGGATCGTGGGCCGGTCCCCGACTGCACAAGGCCTCCGTAATTCTCCACCCGCCCTACCGTGGAGTCCTGCTAGTGTAGCTAGCGTAGCGCTGGAAGCTGTCAGCTTGGCTCAGAGGCTGTGGACAGTGCTGGAGACCCACAGCCTCCTCAGAGAGACGGGCTCCTCACACGTGGGCATGAGGCTTGAGAGGCAGAGCGCCAGCTCGGTCACTGCTCAGCCCCCAAGGGCATAGCCAAGTGCCAAGGGAGCTCCCCCCCTCCCAGGCCAATGGTTCCTAAGAATCCCAAGGGCGCTGGTCACACGCGGTCTCTGTGACTCCCTGTCTCTTCTGATGTCTCTCTGGAGCTCAAGGTGGAAGCGACAGACTGCAGTAACGGGACCGAGGTAAGATGGGGCAGCAGCGAGGCACAGGTCCTGCCCCAGAGGCCAAGGCAGCGCAAGGATGGACAATGACCCAGACGACAGAGACGCCTGAGCACAAAGCCAGACGCGGTGAAGCTCACCTCTGCCCTGCTGCTACCCACCGCTGGTCAACCAGCTGGGCGGAGTCAGCCCAGGCCCATGGCTCGGGCACACAGCACAGCCCAGACGGAGCGAGGAAGTGCTGTCGCAGAATCATTAAACCCGGCTCTTCCGCTACTCGCTGCACAGCGAGGTCAGCCCTCAGCCCCACTGCTGTGGAAGCTGACGAGGGCCACCTTGGAGCCATGAATCCCAGCTACGCGCGCCCGCAGCCTCGCGCTGTCCTGGAGATGACATCATCTCATGGCAGGCAACTTAGCGGGGCTGCTGGTGCTGAGTGCGGCGCCCACGCCCTGACGTGATGGAGCGGCCAGGCCACGCGGGGCCCCCGTAGTGCTGGCAGCAGCCCGCTGCCGAGCCAGGACGGGTGACACGCTATGAAAATGATTTCCAATCAGACACTGAAGATTTTTCCTGTCAAGGGAAGCTAACAGGGACATGTGGGAGGGAGAAGAGGCCCCGCTGGCATCTTTAGGTCTCTGGTCCCCCGTCCTCCTGGCTGAGGAGCGCGGTTGTGGGCTCTCGGGTTCTCCTTGGAAGTTCAGAGTGGAACCCGCAGCTGCAGCAGCCGTGCCCACCCTGAGCCTGCAGCCACTCCTCTGAGCAGAGCACCTGTGGCCAACACACACTGCGGACGTCTCTGTGGACAACCAAGCGCCCTGGACTTACGGACACTGGGCGATGGACTTCTGGGAGAGCGCCAAGGCTATGTGGACTTCACAGCATGCAGGGGACGCTACAGGGCCACGATGCAGTCCTGCCAGGTAGGACACAGCCTCCTTGGCCCTGGGACCGGCTGTGTGCGGATGCCGCCCTCCCAGGGAAGCCCCGCTGGGTGTGTGTGGGGCTGACGGGAACAGAGTCCAGAGGCTCCTCAGGGACAGCAACAGTCAAGGGCATGGAGCCCAGGTCCTCCCACGTTCATGAGTGCAGGGGCAGCATCCTTAGAAAGTCTCAAGTCTAAAAGAGAGAGCTCCAGTTAGTTTGTTGCATTAGAAATAATAACACAAAGGAGACTGAAGCCCTGATGCAATCGGAGATAGCAAGCAAATCTGCAGATTGTGAGATGCAGCGTGAACAACAAAAGCCAGGCGCACCGTTAGATCCCAGCATCAGCTGGAAAGTGAAAAAAAATTAAGTCTATAACCGTATCAAAAACAATGCTCAGGCTCTCTCTTTCCAGGTTTGACTAAAGAGGAGTCGCCATCGCGGGAGTTGACATGCATCACGACAAGGCCCGAAAGCCCCAGCGAAGGAGCCCAGGGGCCGGGACATGTCCCTGCGGCTGTAGGTCAAGCTGCCCGAGTTTCTGGCCCGATGAACACACTCCACCTTCAGCCAGGCTGTGCTGAGAGGCTGCTCACGAGCCGCACCAACCGGCCACCTCTCTCCCTTTCCTGGCGGATCCAGAAGATGAAGCTTCCTGGCCAGGAAAATAGTGCAGCAGCGGTCACAGGGACGTCCCAGATGACGTTCTGGAGGTGCCCAGGCTGGAGGCTGTGCCCTGCGCACGAGTAGTCAGGCCACCGCCACATCCTCAAGGCTGGAGATGAGATCCTCAGCCTTGGCCGCCGGCGCTGGGCTCCCCAAGGGCCGGGCCCGGCCCTGGCCTCTGGTCCATGCAAGGACCAAGAGGCGTGCTAGCGTTTCCTCAAGGCGGGGGAACCCGCACAGCCACACCAAGCCCCACGTCGCCTCCGAGGCCCGGATGTTTGAGCACGCCAGAGGCAAAGGGTGAGCCAAAGCTACAAGAACTAATGCCGAGTCGGACTCTGTTAATAAAGACACTGTAGAAGGGCTGGCAAGATAGCTCAGCGGACTAAGCACCTGCTGTGGCAAGCTCAGGGACCAGGGTTTGATCCCTGGTCCTGCACGCCTTGTTGGCCCCACCCCCAGGGCATGCTGAGCCGGTGACCCAGTCCAGGTATGGTGGCTCACACCTGTAATCCCTGCGCTGGGGAGGATGAAAACAAGAGGACTACTACAAGTCCAAGCTGCGTAGTGAGACTCTGTACCAAATGCATAAATGGAAAAAAAAAAAAAAATATATATATATATATATATATATATAAAATAAAAGTTTAAAAAAATGTAGATTCAAAATAATCATACTTAAAAATAATTTTAAATGGATGCACTTGAAACCACAATGTTACATGAAATAAATCAGATGCACAGCTTAAAAATCACATGGTTTTGGCCGGGGAGATGGCTCAGTAGAATAAGCGCTTCCCTGGCAAGCGCAAGGGTCTGAGTTCAATCATGGGTTTTGAAAAAAAAAAAAAAAAAAATCGCATGGTTTCTCTGAGAGAGACCCAAGCCATAAGTAATGAGCAAAATGAAAGATAGGTAAAAGGAGACAGAGAGGCACATCTCTCTCCAATGGAAAAGCGATGGAGAGACGGGGGAGGGGGCAGGGTGCAGAGAGGAAGGGGGCCGTGTCGTGTGCGCCCCACCCCACCCCCCTCCACACAGGGAACGGGAGCGCTGGGCACTGCAAGCACAGGCGGGTAAACAGACTTCTAAAAATCGTGAAAGGCTTGTATAAATAATTATAAAGGTGAAATAAGAGTTAAACAGATGCATGTTTGCAGATTTGATCATGATTCTATCAGTTCCCCTAAACCGATCTATAAATTCAATGAAGTAGGATTTTATAGTAATTGGCAGGCGGCTTCTGAATATCCATGGACATGTAACACGCTGTATCACCTAAAATAGTTTTACAACAAAGCTCTTGGCTAGTACCACCTGATGTCTAGATTCATTACAGATCTGCGCAAGCAGCTAGACATACAGATCAACAGCCCACTCACACACGGTAAATAACTATCAACAAAGACACAAAAACTATTTAAAACAGACAGGTGAATATTTTCAGGGTTTTTTTTTTCCTTTCTTTTTTTATGTGTTTAGGACAGGGTCTATAAGGTCTCGCTACACAGATTGGACTCATAGTGACCCCCACCCCCCATTTTCAGCCTCCCAAGCCCTGGGATTACAGGTGCACGCCACCACACCCAGTCTTAGTGGCCTCTCAGCATGCAGGGGGGCGGGGTGTGTGTGTGTGTGAGGGCTGGCTCTTTCTCTTTCTTTCTTTCTCTCTTTCTCTTTTTTGAGACAGGGTCTCATTCTGTAGCTTTCTCTGCCTTCTACTCACTATGTAGCCCAGGTGGAAAATGACAGGCACAGCAGACACAGCCCTGACGAGGCCTTGCAGCCGGACCAGGGAACACGGCTAGAAACCAATCACTAAAAGGTACTCCAAGCTGGGCGAGGTGGCTGGCGCACACCTGTAGTCCCAACACTCAGGAGGCTGAGGCAGGAGCATCGTTGTGTGTTCAAGACCAGCCTGGGGTCAGTGAGCTCAAGGCCAGGTCAGCTGTCTCAAAAAAACAACACAAAACAACAACAAAAAGGCAGTACAGGAAGAAAGGACAACACGCCTAGGTGACCCGACCCAAAGCAGATGAGAACAAGCAGCATGCGTGGGAGCTGGGCCCAGCAGGACACCATTCCTCAACCCCCAGAATCATTAGAACTGAACACACTGCCGACACCCACCGTGGGAAGGACCAAACTGGGGCGCCTACACCTCCTGTGGAAGCACAACAGTACAGCCGTCCGAGATGGCGGTGCTCGCTGTCAGCACAGCACCCTGGGAGGCCCAAGCAGGAGGATCCAAGTTCCAGCCCAGGCTGGGTATGTGCCAACTTAAAAACTTAGCAAAACAAAAAACAAAACCAGGACTGTTGATACAAGTTAGTGTGAAGCCCAGGCTGGTCTCGAACTCACAATGACTCACCACCCTAGTTCAGAACTCAGTACCAAAAAGAAGAAGAAGAAGAAAGAAGAAGAAAGAAGAAGAAGAAAGAAGAAGAAGAAAGAAGAAGAAGAAGAAGAAGAAGAAGAAGAAGAAGAAGAAGAAGAAGAAGAAGAAGAAGAAGAAGGAAGAAGAAGAAGAAGAAGAAGGAAG
>NW_004524652.1:2367037-2390315 GCF_000260255.1 Octodon degus
AAGAAGAAGAAGAAGAAGAAGAAGAAGAAGAAGAAGAAGAAGAAGAAGAAGAAGAAGAAGAAGAAGAAGAAGAAGAAGAAGAAGAAGAAGAAGAATGTTTAAAGGTAAAAGACAGAGAAAACTGGCTAGGATTTAATTGCTTGTTTTTATGGGGTGCCAGGGATCTGAGAGCACAGAAGCCCTGTCACCGAGCCACACCTCCAGCCTGCTCCTCTTGGGGCCAATGTTTGTATTTCTACCCAAGGATCAAACTGTCCAGTGTGCAGGCCTCATCCGAGACATCAAACACACGTACATGCACCAGACCTCTTACAGGAGAACACTGAGAGCTGAACCCGAAGGGCCCACCAGCGCACCGGCAGGAGAGCGGGTAGCTTACAATGAGCCCGCACGTGGAACACCACACTGCAGGAGCAGAGGCAGCCACAGATGTCCTCCACAGGAGGGGGAGACGTCCCAGACACGCCACGGCACAGAGAGAGCCAGCCGGAAGCCAGCGCTCGTGGGGAGCCCTTCAGTGACTGAGAGCAGGTACAGACACGGAGGGCACCTGAGCTGGGGACAGTGTGAGTCACAGAACACAGCCCACCAGGAGGGCGCTGGGCACCTGGAGGACAAGGCCGGGAGCTCACTGGACTCTACACCCCAGACCGTGCACCTCCCACTTGGCACTTCCCCTAGAAAGTCAAAAGGCCAACCCTGCTCTCGTGGACACGGTGGACAATGGGCAGGCTAGGGCAGTCAGGAACACTTTGTTTTCTTTTTGTCTTTTAAAAGTCTTGCATATGAGAAGATCCCACTAAACATGAATAGCCTTTCTCTCTGGGAATGAGATTTCAAGAGATTTCATCTCACGTCTTTCCCTCACTTCTCACCTTTCCCCAGTAGCCTTGGTTTCTGTTTTGTTTTTGGTACTGGGGACTAAATGCAGGGTGCTCTAACACTGAGCTACACCCCAGCCCTTTTGAGACAAGGTCTCACTACGTTGCTCAGGCTGGCCTTGGGCTTGTGATTCTCCTGCCCCAGCCTCCTTAGTAGCTTGGGCCACAAGCATTCGCCCCCATGTCATTGGAATTAATAGTAGAATGGTGAATGCTTAGACCATCATTTGACAAAGAGCAAATGTGACATGGGGTGATGCTCAGTGCTGAGAATAGCATCCGGAAGGCCAAGGCCCCAAGACTGTCTGCCCTGCTGTCCTCAGGAGCCTGGGTCCACCCAAGGTGCCGAGGGCAGCAGGGCTGTCTGCTCTTCTGGCCAGGCTGTGCACTGTTCTTGCTCATGATGTCACTTCCTGTCACACTCATGCTCATGACATCATTTCCTGTTGCCTTGTTCTTGCTCATAACGTCATTTCCTGTTGCCTTGTTCTTGCTCATAATGTCCTGCTATCCTGCTTCCCCCCACACTCATGGAGTTACTTGCTGCTGCCCTGTTTCCCGTTCACAACATCACTTCCTGCCACCCTGTCCTGTTCATGACATCACTTCCTGCCACCCTGTCCTGTTCATGACGTCACTTCCTGCCTCTGGCCCTGGATCTGGATTTCCCAAGACCTCAAGCAGGACAGGATCTGGGCCACCTCACCTGCACGCTGGAGGAAGCTGTTCCAGTCAAAGGCTGCATTTGGTGTTGTTGCGATTCCTGGTCAGAGGAAAGAAAGAAAAGTCACTTTTTGGAGCTGCTGGTATGCAGCCATTATAGTGGCAGAAGTTCCAGTTCTCTGCACTTGTGGGAGTCCCTAACCCCAGCCAGGGGCTTTAAAGTGAGCCCAGATTCTAAGAGCATCAACCCCTTCCCATTCCTCCAGGACGGTGCCACACTGCTCGGAGCCACACCGACCTTAGGTCCCTTCCAAAGACATTTTTTCTTTTGAGACAGAGTCTGGCTGTGTAGTCCAGGCTGGCCTCAAATTCATAGCAACCATCCTGCCTCAGTCTCCCGAGGGCTGAGGTTACAGGTATGTGCCACTACCAGCAGCTAAAAGTGCACTATTTTTTTATGTATTTAGCGCAGGGTCTACAGGGACACATAGTGACCCTCCGGTGTTCAGCCACCCAAGCGCTGGGATTACAGGTGTGCACCACCACGCCCAGTCTCAACTGCCTTCTCAGAGTGCCCCCGGGGTGGAGCCAGCGAGGCATGCTGAGGATTGAACCCTGGTCCCTGCGTCTGCTGAGGCAGGTGCTTTATTCCGCTGAGCTATCTGGCCGGCCCTTAAAAGGGCACTTTTAAGAAGGTTTCTAAAACATCAGCAACTGAACTCTCACAGCCCTGGGTAAAGATTATCAAAACTCCTGACCTCTGCCATCACCAAATCACGCCCAGGTGGATTTGTTTGCTATGTCTATGTTGTTCTTGGAAAATGAAGATTTTCAAACCTAGACAATTCACAGGCAACACCCGACAGACTGTCTTGAGAAGCTGAGAAGTTTGGTCATCTCGCCACCTGGGGAGCACACACAGCATCTGCCCCGGGGGACGCAAGGACAGCCGCCCACGGATAGTGGCCAGGGACTCTAACAAGCTAGACATAACCCCAGCATCCGGGAGGCTGAAGCAGGAGGGTCAGCCTGGGTTCAAGGCCAGCCTGGACTACATAGCGAGACCTATCTCAAAAAAATAATAAATAAAATAAAATAAAATAGCAAAAGCTCAATACTATTTTCATGTCCTGATTGCATTTTGCCCTGTCCTAACTCATGATGTCTTACAACACTAAACATGGGCCTCTTCTAATTAAAAATTAAAATAGAATCAAATAAGGTATTTATATTAAATTTAAATTTGTTCAAAAAAGTCAAAATCAGTTAAAACCACCACATCTTACATGAGACTAAAAAGATGACTTGTGACTGGATGTGGTGGCACACACCTGAATCCCAGCACCAGGGAGGCTGAGGCAGGAGGACTGCTGCGAGTCTGAGGACAGCCTGAACTGGGTAGTGAAACCCTGTCTCAACAGGACAAAAAAATAAAATAAAATAAAGTAAAAATATGACTTGTAAGAGTCAAAAAAAAAAAAATATGACTTGTGAGCAACGACTAGGGCAGTGAAGGCAAGCCTTCCGGAACTTGCAGTTCTGCAAACAGCCCCTGCTGCACTAGGCGGCTCGGCTGGATCCGGAGCAATTTATAAAATAATTCTCCAGCAGAACACAAAACAAACAAAAAGAACATAGTGGCACAAATGAAAAGGTACTGAAGGAAGCATCAAAATTAAACTGGCTAAAAATGCTACAAATGAGGACAGATGAATGCTGAAAGCTTCGGTGGTACAAAACACCCCCTTACAGAGGAGAGCCGGCCGGTGGGGAGGGACAGCTGCGCCTGGCAAACTGGACCCTGGGCGGGCTGCTCCTCCGCCTGCTCGGCTCACACCACCCCAAGCTGGAAGGCAGGGGCTGCGGCCGGGCCGGCAGCTCAGCCAGTCACTCTCCCTGAGGGCCAGGACGCCACCATGTGGCCCTGGGGACCAACACCGAGATGCTGTGCCCGGGCTGCCTCCTGGTCCTCGCGGAGCTTCTACTCAGAGGCAGATTCTTGCTAATTCACCCAGGCAGGACTTGAACTCGCAACCCCTCAGCCTCAGCCTTCCTCGTACTGTGTCTTGTGTTTAGGCAGCCCCAGCAGGCACGTGACTCCCACTGGGGCAAGGGCGCCGGACGTGGGTTTTTATTGTTCTTCTGCGACTTCTTCTCATCTTCCGTTCCAGATTTAGAAACTGTACTGATTTGCTGTTATTAAAGTAAATCTCAGGCTCTCTGTCACCCGTAAACATTCCCATATGCATCTCTAAAGGATGCATTCTGTTAAAGTGTGATGTAAACTGTACATATGTGTTACATATAAAATTCTTACCTTGACTCTGCACGTAGATCTTACCCTTGGCATGCGGCTTTATAAAGGAGAGAAAGAGAATAGGTCAGTGTGACAGTGCATCTTCCGCTTCTTAGAAATGAAGCAAGGCATTAAAAATCCTGGTAGGAAACCAGTCTGGTAATGCCGCACTCTGCCCAGTGCAGGCTCAGCAGCCTCTAGGGCCCGGGGCGGCCTCTGCTCCAGCAGGCTTTGGCCCGAGAAGCACAGCTCCGCGAGGGGCTAAGCGTCCTGTGGCTGGTGCCTGAGTTAGTGTGGCAGCTGCTGGGCTCAGCAGGCCGGGGCCAGAGCCGTGGGGACACATGGGCTCAAGAGGAAAAGTGTCCCCCGTGTAGGACCAAAGATTCAGGGAGACCGGGGCGAGTCAGGAGCAGAAGAGGAGGAGGAAGAAGGGAAAAAAAGACAGGAAGAAGGAACCAGTGTCGAATGTGGTGGGAAACCAGAAGGGAGCCAAAGAGGGGCAGCTTCCTGCCTGCGGGAGGTCGGGCTGACCTCGGGACGGAGCCCAAGGGTGGCGGGGCCTGCAGGGAGAGGCGGCACTGCAGGGGCTGCCAGTGACCTGCCGCCTGCTGGTGTTTCCCGGGGAAACCACACACACACACACACACACACACACACACACACTCTACATGGACACCGGGGGTGACGGCGCACACCTGTGATCCCTGCCCAGGGGGGCTGTGGCAGGAGGGCCGCGCCAGCCTGGACAGCACAGCGAGAGCCTTTCTCAAGAAAGGCAAACTAGAAAAGCTACTAGAGAGGAAAGAAGCGTTTCTCCAACTCACTGCGAAATGCGGGAGAAATCTTCAAACTCAGAGTTAGACGCAAAGATAGAGGCAAGAGGAGGGTGAGTCAGCCACCCTGCAGTGACAGGGAGGGCCTGCAGGTGCCAAAGGCTGTCTCTTTTTGTTTTTGTTTTTATGTGTGTGAATCTGGTATTGTCTTTGATGTTTTGTTTGTTTGTTTTTGAGGGTCTTATTATGCATCCCGGGCTGACCTCAAACTCAAGACAATACTGCTTCAGTGTCCCCAGAGCTGGGATTACAGGAGCGCGCCCCACCTCTGGTGACTGGGTCTCTTAAATGACCAAAATATACTCATTTCCATGAAAATGTCCAAAACAAGCATTTTTGTGTCCCGTGACTCAGATATTCTAGACATACGCATGAACGGCTAAGTTAGCGAGCTGGTGGAGGTCACAGAAGTCTGAGCCCCACCATGGCAGCACGCGTGTGCATGTGCGTGCGTGTGTGTGGCGGCAGTGTGGCCCTGGCACTGCGTGGGGTGTGCTGGCCCGCGCTGGCCTTACCCCAAGCCAGGCTTACAGTCAGGGGTGAGTGGTGGGGGGAGGCTAAGGGCCACGCAGCCTCCCTGAGGGAGGGTCAGGTGGTCCTGGGGAGACGGAGACCAACGGTCCGCAGAGAGCGGCTACCAGAAGCCGGCACACACACGCGATGCTCGGTTGTTTTGGGATTGGCGCAGCATCCCATTTCATGTCTAATTTTGAACCAGAGGCTTTCAAAACTCCAGGTAGAGGCCCTAGAACTAGCAAGCCTTAGAAATGTTTCAAAAATCCTTTCCCTACCAGGCAAGCTCTAATGGGAAAGGAAAATGGCTAGGGCCACACCTCCCGGGCCCTCCTGCCTCTCAGAGCCGTTCTTCTCCTTGCCTCTTCTCCAATAGATTGTCCTACTCTTGAAGAAAGAAGAAAAGGACCAGCAGCAACATGGGAAATCTGGAGCTAAGGTTGAACATCCTCAAACATTCCAGCAGCTAAATTACGATTGCACTGAAAGCTGGGGAGGCCTCAGGGACGCGGGGCGCTTGAGCTCGGCTCCCCTGTGCTCCCTCCAGGCCCTGGCTGGGAAAGCCCAGCAGGAGGAGGCAAAGCTCTGAAGCAGACCATGGCCTGGCAGCCTCAAGGCAGCGCCAGGCTCTACAGCGATGGGTGGACTCGGTGAGCTCGCCTCTCGGAGGAGAGCCGGGAGTCTGTGGTCCCCTCACTGTCTACATCAGAAGTGCACCCCGCGGCTAGGCCCATGCAGACCTGAAAGGCTCCTTTCCAGGGCTCTGACCCTCCCGCCCACCAGACGCGTAACTGTGGCTCAGCCCAGCGGTGAGATGGAGCTCACCAGAGGTGGCGAGGGCTTGTCGGTCATGCTGCTCAATGCTTGTTACCTATTCTGCAGGCTTATTTCTCTAAATCCTACTGAAAACCAGAAAAGATGAGTGTGGCATCTGGCACAGACCCTGAAAACATATCTCTTAGGATAGTTAGCATCTTATCTGAGCAAGTCCCAGGATAGAGTCTCGGTCTGAAAGCAACATAGGCTGAGTCCTTTCCAAACATCAGGCTGAAAGGAATGAAGCCGAAGCCGCACGGCCCAGCATAGGGACTCCGAGAAGCGCAGGGCGCACCACAGCCATGCCAGCGCGGGCTCCCCTTCCCTGCAGCCTGTGCTGCCTCCCGCTCTGAGAGGTGCAACTGTGCCCAGGGCTAAGAAGCACTGTGCAGCAGAGGACAGGAGCAGCTGCTTTGGGGTGGGGGCGCGCTGGGTCTTGGGGTGCAGCCAGCTGCACCCAACAGTCCTGGGCGATGGGGATCACAGAGACACCACACAGTCCTGGCTACACAAGGTTCAGGGCCAGCTACCTCGCCAGGCTGGGGGTCGGCCATCTGCCCGGTGGGTCATCAGGCAGGCAAATGAAGACAAGGTCCCAGCACCCAAGGGAGCAGGAGGTGTGTGTGGCAGGACAGCCCCCTCCAGGCAGTGGCATAAATAACACGGATTAAAATGCATGGGATTCGTCTCTGCTTCTTTACAGTCCAGCTACCGGGAAGTGTAGTCGCACCTGCCGCCCACCTGCAGCATGGCTGTGTCCTGTTCCTACGAGACAGCTGTGGCCCTGAGTCTGCCTGCACTCACGAAAACCCAGCTTCGGAAAGCACAAGTGCCGGCCCGTGCTTTTAGTTACTGTTGCTTTCGAAATCACAAAATCAATGAGAAGCAAGTTCCACGAGCCTTTCTAATCTGGGATTACTGAAACTGAACCCCAGCTGATAATAATTAGGTAGAGGAGCTGAGCTGTGACCCCGGCTGAGCCCGCCCCCGGAGCCAGAGAACACAGAATTAAAGGCCAGAGCTCTGTAACGCAGGACCAGGCTTAACTGCTCGAAAACTGGATCCTTCTTCACAACACACAAATAAAAATAGTCTCTCAATGCAAATCTATCTGAAATAATCCTATGAATGTAGGGGAATAGTACATTTTTATATGTATGTCTATTTATAAAAAATAATCAAGACTATTGAGCTGAACTTTGAGAAAATCATACACACCAGCAAAGTACAAGCAGGTAGTGAGCCCCCCACGAGAACTGTGGGCATCAGAACTGTAACCATGAACTAATAAAAAAATAAAAATTTTAAAGGCTGGGACGTGGCTCGGCAGCATAAGCACCTGCCTGGCAAGTGCAAGGTCTTGAGTTCAATCTGTCTGAGTTCAATGAGAACCAAACTGTCTCATTGCTATTTGTTTCTCAATAAAACTTAAAAAACAAAAATTCTGGAAGATTTACAATAATGGGCACATTTTAAAAGATTACTTAAAATTCTTTTAATTTCTAATAAGGTCAATTGCTTGTTTTATGGTCCTAAATTAAAATTTGTATGAAAATACTTTGATATTTAACAAACAAATGCAGAGGCTTGGAGTACAGATATCAAGTCTGCATCTTGTCCTCTGAATAGCTACTATGAAGGCAACAGTATGCAATGTATTAATTATTGTAACTGTCCTACTAACCTGTTTTGAAACTTTCTCTTTGCTATTTTTTTCATTAAAATGAATAAAAAATAAAAGCAAAAAATTAAATTAAATTAACTAAAAATAAAAAAAATTAAAAATTAAAAAGGTCTTGTCCTAAAAGAGCAGTCTAACAATTTTTAAAGCACAAAAGAATAAATGTTTAGGACTAAAGAGATAGCCCAGTGGCATAAATCTCTGACTGGCAAGACTAAGGTCCAGAGTTTAATCCCCAATACCAAAAAAATTCAGAACATTAATCCCCCACAAAAAAGAATGCCTAAAATGACACAAAGCAACTTCGAATGCAACTTTAACACGCAGCCCGCCACTTTCAGCTATGAAGCTGAGTGATCATGTTCACAATGGGACTGCAACTCCTCGTGGCCAGGGGCGTGGACATATGTGTGGCCGTCCCACATGTGGCTGACGTCACCCACCACTGCTGGTGCGAGCCACATGATAGGACAGTCGTGCATGCACCATGGAGGTCCAGGCTGGGGGGGAGCAGGCCACCCCTTCGTCCACGAGCCTTCCGACAGTGCCTCTCCCACCTTAATCCAAACTGAGCTATTTGTGCTGCCTTCCCCGTGGCTTTCCAGTACTCTGTGACCAGAGGGGGAGGATCTTCTGAGGACAGACAGACATGCCTGTGACCGGCCACTGTTTGGGACATGTCAGCCACGGGGTCCCCGCACATCTGCAATGGCACCTTTCTGTTGAGAAGGCAGTGTGAGGGCTGCTCTCTAAAGCCCCCATTTTTGCTTGAAATCTCCAAATCGTCATCGGCAGCAACCATTGCCAGTCGTTGTTCTTTAGGCATCTGGCAAAAGTCGGGCAGCCTGGTCTGTGCCCAGGGCCTCCCCAGGTGTCTGTGGCAGGGGCAGGTGGGCGGGGACTGTCCGCGGACCCCACATGCTGCTGCATGTAGCTCTGTCCGGCACCTGAACAGCAGCAGGCTTGCACCTGCCTTGCCCCACGAAGGGCATCATAGTGGCACCAGTGTGAGCGCCCGGGGACGCTGGCACCGCCAGCACTGTCCCACAGGGACAAGCCTTGGCAGGGGTCTATCTCATCACCGCCTTTCCCATGGGCAAGAAGCAAGTGTACTAATTTCCTAGGAAAAGTAAGGGGTGTGAGAGGGTCCCCAGTGCCTACAGACCCATCTGGGGACCACAGATTGAGGTGACCCCACCCAGAAGCCGGAGGGAGTCGGCCGCACAAGGGCTAGGTGGAGCCAGGAGCTTGAGGGTCCTGTCGGTTCTCCATTCTGAGAACCACAGGGCACTTAGCTGCACGCCGGCTGGCTGCAGGGCCAGGGCAGGAACGGCCTCACCCAACGGAAGACGGAAGACGCTGCCTGCGGCTTTCTCTGGGTCCTGGGGTCACGCTTTGCTCTCTTTCCACACACCACGCTGGCTCTGCCCAGCCCAGCCCAGCAGAGTGACAAAAACAGCAGGAAGGAATCTGCAGCCGGTCTGCTGGGACGAGTCACTGTGGTCTGGGCGCTGCCTGCCTGCCCACACCGTCTACTCGTGACTGAACACACAAACCATGAAGTGAACATATTTTTTTCTTTTTTCCACTTTGTCTTCATTTTCCCAGTTTTAAAATTAAACAATAATTTATTTAGTTATTTATTCATTTATTTCGCACACAGTCTCACTACACAGCTCAGGCTCACAGTGATCTTCCTGGCTGAGCTTCCCCAGTGCTGGGAGTACAGGCGTGTGCCACCCGTACACGGGTTTCAGTGGCCTGCTCGGAATTTGGCACCCGGGATCGAACTCCGGTCCTTGCACCCGCAGGCAGGCACTCAGACCGCCGAGCTATCTGCCCAGCTCCTCTTCATCTCTTTGTCATGATTGTCTGCTCCTGCTTTTATGTGAGTATGAACACTGGTTCTAGTTGGTTGTCCTGTTGCTGTTTGCTCTTCCATCTTGAACTCTTCTCTTTTTATCAGTTTTCCTAAATTTCCTGTGACCCTCCTTTGTCCCCGACCTTGCTCCTGACCTCCTCCTCGGCTATTTCTCTACTTCCCCGCCACACACGCCCCTTTTCCGTTTCCAGCCCTGAGGGTAAAATCCACATGCTGAAGGTATATTCTCTGCGTATAGCTTTTTCACTTGTTTTTAATTTTGTTTTATAACCCTAAATAGTTCACACGGTTGAAGGTGGAAAGTTAGGACTTAGCCCAGTTTGTACCCTTCCAGGCTGCCCTCCTGTGGTTACCGCTGACTGCACTGCTTCATGAAGGCATCATAACTGTTCTAGTCACTTGTTCCTGGTGTGTCGCGACGGAGACTGCCACAGGGTCACAGAAAGTGCTGCAGGCCAGAGCTGAGGCACCAGGAGCCAGGCGCAGTAGGCTGCGCGGTGAAGGGGCAGGAGTTCTAACTCCTGATGAAGTGAAGAGGTCGGAGCTCACAGCACACTTATAAGCCGAAAAGCCAGCTGCGCCTGGAGAACACCTCCGAGAAACAGTCATTCCTAAGGGTTCCAGGTGTCGGCAGTAAGGCCGCCTGCCGTAAACAACTACTAGCATCGACCCAGGCATTAAACTAAAAAAATAGAAAAAGACACTTAGGCAAGATGCCACCCCAGGCCTCCGGCTCACTAAATGCCGGCACTGAGGTGGAAGAATTCAAAAGGGACCCGCGTGGGTGATGATGACAGAGTGACAAAGCAGATGAACGAGGCTCTGGTAAAAACCAAATCAGAGGGACTGGGCACATGGCCTGGCGGTCTAAGCGCCTGCCTGGCAAGTGCAGGACCCAGGCTTGACCCCCAGTACCACATGCCGTGCTGGCCCCAGAACCCTGGGAACACCATGCTGGCCACAGAAACCAAGTGTGGAGGCGCACGCCCGTAATCCCAGTACTGGGGGCGCTGAGGCAGGAGGATCACTAGGAGTCCAGGCTGCATAGCAAGACCCTATACCAAATACATACATAAATACAAAATCAAATCAGAAATGCCTCTCAGAGATGGTGACCACATTGAAAGACAAGCCTTACTCAACCTAATCAAAAAAAGGAAAACACTCAAGTCTCTGCAAGTAAGGATGGAAAGGGAAAAATCACAACAGATCCTGCAGAAATCCAAAAGATTAATACCTACTTTGAAGGGTCAGCCAAATGGCTCAGCAGATTAAAGCGCCTGCAAGTAGGCTCAGGGGCCAGTGGTTCAATCCCTGGGCCTGCCATACAGGCCTCGCCCCCTGGGTGCACTGAGATGGCAGTTAAGACTGGGCATGGTGGCATGCACCGGTAATGGTAGCTCTTGGGAGTCTATAAACAGGCAGGCACTATGAGTCTAATCTAGTAGTGAGACCCTGAACACCCTGTGGACCCTTCCCTAAAAAACAAAATAAATAAAATAAAAACAAAAAACCTATTTTGAGAACCTGTCTCCTAATAAGATGGAAAATATAAGAAGAAATAGAAAGATCCCTAGATACATATAAATTACCAAAGATGAATCAAGAAGATATAAAAATTCTACATAAACCTACATCAGTCAATGAAATGACAAATGAAATTAAAAACCTATCAATAAAGAAAAGCCCATGGCCTGCCTGGTGGATTTACTGCTGACTTCTACAAAACAATTTAGAGAAGACCTAATGCCATTACTTTTCAAGCTCTTTAGTGAAATGTAAAGAGAGCAATACTCCCAAATTCCTTCTTAAAACAAGCATTACCCTGAGATACCAAAAGCAGAGAAGAATACAACCAAAAAAGAGAAGTACAGCCCCATCTCCCTAATGAACACAGATGCAAAAACCCTCGGCGAGACACTGGCACACAGACTGTGCAAATCATCAAGAAGACTATTTGCCACGACCGAGTAAGATTCGGCTGAAGGCTGCAGGCCTGGCTCAACGTAGGCAAGTCAATAACTGTGCCACACTGGTAGAGCCAAGAATAAAACCATCTCAGTAGAAGCAGAAAAAGCATTTCACAAAGTCCAGCACCCATTCATGAAAAGGCCTTCCAGAAAATTAACAGACGATCTTAATCTCCACCTGATAAAAGCCATCTTTGACAAACCAAGTGCCAACATCATACTAAATGGACAAAAACTGAAGGCTTTCACTCTAAAATTAGGAGCAAGACAAGGATGCCCACTATGGCCACTCCTGTTCAAGACAGTTCTGGAAACATTAGCCAAGGCAATGAAGGAAGAGAAACAAATACAAGGAACAAAGATCAGAAAGGAAGAAGTTAAATTATCGTTATTTACAGATAACATGATACTCTACATCGAAGACCTCAAGAACTCCACCAAATGACTTGGAGACTCAATGACGGAATTCAGTAGTGTGGCTGGATACAAAGTCAGCATTCAAAAATCAATAGTATTGATTTTGTTAATATATTTTCTGTTATCTGTACACAAATAACAAACTCACTGAGAGAGAAACTAGGTTAAGTGTATCTTTCACAATAGCATACAAAGAATGAAATATCTAGCAACCAATGTAATAAAGGAAGTAAAAGACCTTTACACTGAACACTATAGAACTCTGAAAAAGGAGACTGAAGAGACTGTCAGAAAATGGAAAGATAACCCTGTTCTTGGGAAGGAGGAACCAATATAGGGAAAATGGCCACAGTCCCAAAATTGTCATACAGCTTTCGTGTAACCCCAGTCAAAATGCTATTAATATACCTCACAAAATGAGAAGAAAAAAATCCTAAAATTCATTTGGAACCAAAAGAAGCCAAGAAGGGCTGGGGAGGTGGCTTAGCAGTCTAAGTGCCTGCCCAGCAAGTGCAGGGACCTGGATTTGATTCCCAGTGCTGCATGCTGCGCTGGCCTGGAACCCCAGGCATGCTGCGCTGGCCACCAAAACTGGATGTGGTGGCGCATGCCGTGATCCCAGCGCCGGGGAGGCCGAGACAGGAACTGCGTAGGAGACCCTGAATAGAATAAATAAGTAAGTAAATAAATAAATAAAACATGAAAGAAACCTAGACGAGCAAAAGCAGTTTTAGGCAACAAAGGCCAGGCAGGGGGTGAAACAGAAAGATTATTTCCATGTCAGACCAAAAATTGGAACAAAATTTATTAATAGAGCTGGCGCCTAAACACCCGATCCTTACAGATCAGAAACAAGTTTGGCCTCTTTCTTTGCTTCACCTCTGCTTAAATAGCGCCTTGGTTTCCATGGTAACCTGGATGGAGTGGCGTGCACAGACAGTTCTTTGTAATTAGTTCTGTTTTCCTCTTTTTTTCCCTCTCTCTCTTACCTCTTTACCAACAACCTATCAAAGGTAAGAAAGGACTGAAGAAGTGACAACATTTTAACAAGGGTAGCAAAAGAGTGACAGCATCCTAACAAGGGTGGGGAAGGCTAAACTAGATCTTCTTTTGCTAGGATAAAATTAACCCATTGAGAGCTGCCATCCTCTACACTAGCCTCACAATTCCTGGCTTGAAATTATATTACACAACAGCGCAGTTCTAGCAAACAAGCAGAAACAGGGACTGGAGCCAACTAAAGGTAGGAACAATTCCAAACACACTTAGCCACCTTATCTTTGATGAAAGGGCCAAACACGACCATTGCAAAAAAGGTAGCCTCTTTAATAGGCAATGCTGGAAAAGCTGGCTTTCCACATTCTGAGGATTAAAACTGGACTCATATCCTAAACCAAAATTGCAATGGATCAATGAGCTAAATATTAAAACAGAAACATGAAATCTGCTGGAAGACGGGCTAGGTAGAGCTCTTGAGATTGGTTCAGGCAAAGACTTTAAGAACAAAATACCAATCACATATGAAATATCACAAAGAATCAACAACTGGGACCTCATTTCATAAAAAGTTTTGCAGAGCAAAAGAAACCTCTGACAGAATGAACGAGAACAGCTTTTCCGCCTGTTCCTCAGACAGGGGACTAATATCTACAATATATAAAGATCTCAAAATACCAGACCTCCCCAAATTTAAGGACCCAACCCCAAAATGGGCCTGTGAAATAAATGTATTTTCCGATGAAGAAGTATAAATTGCAAATAGGCAGATGAAGAAAGGGTTAACATCATTCTAAAGGTAGGAGGTGAGGCGTCTGCCTGCCGGTTAGTTAGCTCAGCTGTCCAAGTGCCTGCTTAAGCTCAAGCAGCCAGGCTCAGGATACGGTGGTTTGATCCCCAGATCCTCATGCCGTACCAGACCTGCCATAAGGCAACCTGAGCCAGCACCCCCCCGCAAAAAAATCCTTCTCAACTTTACAAAAAAGGGGATGCAAATGTAGGACCATTCTGTGTCTGTATATACAAAATAGTTAGGATAGATATACAGCTACTTTCTCTTAATTCAATGAGAAGAAAGATTTGTACTAGTAGTGTTGGGACAGGCTATCAGGTCTGCATCTTGTACTGTGAATAACCACCACGAAGACAGCAATATGCAATGTATTAATTATTGCAACTGCCCTGTTAATCTGTTTTGAGACCATGTCATTGCTATTTGTTTCTCAATAAAATTCATTAAAAAAAAAAAAAAAAAGACAGGCGTTGAAACAACACTGAGACGCCACCCGCTCCGGGAAGCACGGCTGTCATCAAGAAATCAAGCATGACAAATGCTGGCCCGGCTGCAGAGAAAACAGAGCCCTTCTCCGCTGCTGGTGGGGGTGCAGGCTGGTGCAGCCACTGTGGAAATCAGTGTGGAGACTCCTCAGACAATTGACACCAGAGGCTCCGTTCAGCCCAGCTACTCCCCTTCTCGTAGCTTCCTGGCAGAGTTAAAAGCGCTGCGGCACCGTGATGTATGCACGCCAGCGTTTGCAGCGGCACAATTTACAGCACTACATCTTAGAAACAGGGAGATGCCCAGCAACTGATGAACAGGCGAAGGAGTCTTTTACAATGGAGTACTACTCTGCCCTTAAAAAGGATCGGCTTGAGACATTTCCGGCTAAATGGAAGGTAGGTTCTAGTGTGAGAAACGGGAAGAAAAGGTGCAAATGCAGAGGGGCACAAGTGAGGGGAGAAAGGGCGGAAGCGTCAAGGGAAAAATAAAAGGGAAAAATGGGAAAAAAGCTTTTGCATTCAAATTAGTCGCTCAGATTACCAGAGAGCATACAATTCAACAACTGCTGTTTTATTCCTATCATTTTGTTTAGTGAAATTCTGTATTGTTTCTAATGTTTTTTTTTATTATTTTTAATTCTCTTTAAAAATAAAAAGTAAGCTTATGCAAATAAGGAGAGCAGGACGGATCGAGGGGCGTAAAGGGAATGGGAGAAAACTAGAGGCAGCGTGCCCTGTGTAGGTATGAGGCTCCGGGAAGGCGCGACCATGTGTAAAGTCTAAAATGGACAGAGAAAACAGAAGCGTAGAAGAGGGTTAGAGCACGGACCTAACAAGTCCTGACTCCTTAACACGCTTCCAACAAACAGCTTGGCCCCAGAGAAGACCTCTCCCCCGGGGGATGGCTGCTGCCCGGTATGTGACGCGCCACCACAACCGCAGGAAGCCCGAACGAACATCTCCCAGTCTGAGGACGAGAAAAGAAAACCGACAAAACGTTAGAAGTTTCACTGGTAGGCCATCTTTCTCACGCCACAACTGTATGTAAAATCAGTGAAGTTTTAAGAGTATTTATACATAGAAATAAGACCAGTCACTTGGTGGGGCCACGGGGCTGAAGCATGCCCAGCCCAGGCCCGTCCACGGCGCTCTGCCAGGCCCAGCAAAGCCGCCCACGAGGTCGCGGCTCTGGGACTCCGGCGGCACAAGCAGAAGAGAACACAGACAGACACGTACCCACTGCGTCAGCACCGCCTCCTTCATGGCCTCTGTGAACGCAACAGCAAACCTAGCAAATGAACAAAGATAATGGAAACAATTAGGCCAGAATTCAATTAACACAACTATGAAACAGCGCTTTGGAACAAATCGTGAGAGACAGGGCGAGATGCTGGATTTACAGTGCAATCCATCTTTATTACTCGTGGTCACTGGCCATTAGGTCTGATCTCGATTCGCATCAGAAAAACAAGCCGGGCATGCCAGAGGTAACCCAGTGACGCTCGTGACGTCCCACTTTTCTTGTTCCTTCCATGTGAGGTCATAGAAACAGAGACAAATTTTTCAAACACGGTCAGCACGATGTAGAAGAGTGTCATAGCCATTTGTGTACCCCCATGTTCCCCAAAGCCTCACAAAGCCACGGCTTGGAGGTGGGGTCTGGGAACAGTGACTGAATCTGGTGGGCGACCACTGACCACTGCCGTGCTGGAGGGAGAGGCGGGTCAGAACAGGTGGGCGGGTCGGGGCTGTGACAGAAGCACAGTCCTCCCTCCCTGCCTTCTGCCACTCTGCTTCCTGACCACACGAGGGACAGCCCCTCTCCCAGACCCCTCCTCCCTGGCCGCTGCCCTGGGGCCAGCCAACTGTCAACTACAAACATGAACCAAATTACAGCCCTCTCTTAAGTGCTGAGCTCTGAGCATTTTGTCCCAGCAAACCAGGGAGATGGCTCAGTAGAATAAGCGCTTCCCTGGCAAGCGCAAGGGCCTGGGTTCAATCCCCGGTTCTGAAAAAGAAAAAAAAGTGACTAAGACAGAGAGAAGCAGGCCCTCGTCTGTCTACCCTGAGCGCTGCGGAGCCGGTGACCCACCGGTCACCTTCACAGGGGCAGGCTGCGCTCTGTGCCTGAGAGCCGCCTAGGGCGCCTGCCGGCCACTGCGTCCCGCCCTCGCCAGCGGCAGGGATCGCCACGCAGTTCAGGGGCTCGCTAGCGAATGTGCAGAATGCCAGCGTGAGAGGATGAAGGCGGCTGCGCCCCTCTAATGGCAGCGCAGGAGGACCGGCCAGCCGCCTCTGGGGGGGTGCACGGCCCCCCGGAGGAGCAGCACAAAGACGTTCCTCTTGCCACTTTGAACAAGTCCACCAGCAGCACTTCACACTTTCCACTGGAAGTTGGCAAAATAGTTACAGAGTCCACACGTGCCTTGAGGTAACAAACCCCTAGAAATTCGGATAAAGAAGAATTCGGAGAGGGGACCCGCACTGGCCATACAACACGCTCCAAGTGTAAAAATTAAAATAGAGTTGCCCATGAGAGAAGACAGGAAGAGCAGAGCCCAACCCGAGGCAGGACCCGACCTCAGTGCGGCTGAGACTTCCACGGAGCACGCGCTCGGCTGTGTGGCACGAAGGAGAAGCTTCCTTCCTCGCGGCAGGTGTCTCAGGAAAGCTCACGGAGAGCTGCACCGCTGTGCCTCCGTCGCCGGTCTCCAAGAGCCCAGCAAAGGTTCGCTAAGTGCACAGGCAACGAACTTCAAAGGTGGGTAGATCGGACTGTGCAAAAGCCAGAGTCCCTTCCAAGGTCTCCATTCAGCCCACTCAGGAGAATGAGCTTTTGCCCAGTTCAAGGGGACCTCGTGTTGATGGACCCAGCGGCTTCATCTCCACCAGTCACACATGTCCTCCTGCAGCATGGGCTGCAGGGGCCTCTCCTGCCCCCTGACATGCCTTGGCATGGTCCCCACGATGGGTTCTGGGCACTGGGTCTCAGCTACCCTCCCTGACCCCTCGCCCCAGCACCCCCTTGAGGGGTGCTGCTGTGCTGGGAGCACCTCCCAGTTCCCAAGGTGCACCAGCATTGAACGACTCGCCCCTTCACAGCTCTGACACCCCCACGCTGCACACACTCTAGCACGCTTCCTTCCTCTCTTGATCTCATAAGACAACCGCCCCCTTAGCAAGCCCAACGTGAGGACCAAGAATTCCCAGATCCAGAGACGCGACCTGCATTCCGGCTCTGCCTGCTGCGGGAGCCTAGGATACCCAGCACTCGTAAGTGCAGAGCGTGGATCTTAGTTTCTAAATAACAGACCCCAAAAGAAGGAACGAGGTGTCCTTTGAGAGCTGTCCATAGAAGGGGACAAGGTGCATTTGGGCTAAACCAGGGACATCAGACAGTGCCGGGAAGGAGCAACATGCTCAGAAGGGCAAGCCAGGTCAGCACCACCCAGCCACCAACCTCGACAGGGCCAGGGGCCAAACGTGGGACAGCCTGGACACCAAAGCAAATGCCAGGAATGGGACATCCATAGAAGAAAGTGAGGATCACAGAGTGCTCGGCCCTAGATGCCCCCCGGCCTCACACGTGACACTCACCAGTCAGGAGGACTCACTACCATGGGTTTGTAGCCCAGGGTGATGTCAGGAGGGGGGCCTGGCAGAGGAGCTGGGGCACTGGGGTATGGCCGGCGGGTCTGTCTCCCTCGGCCCCCCTTGATCTCTTTCTGCTCCCTGCAGCCCTGCCGTGGACTGCTCTCCTCTGCTAGGCTGTCCAGCCTTAGAGCCAGGGGACGGAGCCTCCACCCACCAGGAGCCTAAATAAACCTCTTCTAACTTGTAGGTGTCGGGTATGGTATCACAGTAGCGGAAAGTGGCCCTGTTGCTAAGAATAAATTATTCAATACAACAGAGGTGGGGTCAAAAGGACGACTCCTCCTTATCACTGGAATTCCTGGGCATGAATGTAGAAGGTGCCATGCCAACAGGAAGTCACTGTGGGGTGCACTTGGCAGGAGCAAGGGCCGCAGGGAAAGAGCCATTCCGGGGGATCACAACCTGGAGGGTGGGGCTCAGAGGCCCTCTTGCCCCCTCTGCCTTCTTCAAGCCTCTGGGCAGCTGGCAAGGACAGTGCGGAGGGTCAGATCTCACCAGGCTGCACAGTGGGGCCGTGTGACCCTCCTGGCACCAGCCACAGTAGAGGGACGATGGTGGGGCCCAGCCAGGACTCAGCCATCAGCATCCACGAGGAGTGGCTCCCCGTCCTGCCGGAAAGCTGAGAGGAAGCCAGTGAGCTGAACTGTAAGGGGATACACGCCACACTGGGACACTGGGACAGAAGGAAAGGGCCCAAGTAGCCTCAGGGAAAGCCTCAGTTGGAGAAACTTCAGAACGTGGCCAAGTCAAGAACACACACTGTGGAGACTGCTTGCGGCCACCCCGTCCCTTGCTAATACCGGGTGAACGCTTTCTGCTACCGTTTTCCGCGGGAGTGAATGCCGCTGCCGGACTTCTGCAGCCCAAGGACCCGCAGCCAGAGGACACATGATGTGACAGCCTCAGACTTGCCAGAGGGACGAAACAAATCTGGCCCAGCAAAAAGGAGAGCTGAGCTACCACCACCCAGGGGACTGGCTCAGGGCCCTAGAACCACGATTTTACCCCCCGGATGCGTCTCTGGCTGACACTCAGGGACAGTGCTCAGGGACATGTCTGTAGAGAGCTAAACCCATAACTGTGGGATGCACAGGTCCCCGGCTTACTGCAGGAAAGGCAGTGATGCAGGAGTAGGGGGCAGGGCTGCTCACGGCTGTCCCCAGTCCTCCACAGTGCCAGGTCCCCAGCAGGCAGCAGGACCCTGTCCGCATCAGAGGGTAACAGCAGGGACACAGCTCTGACCTCAACTCTGACAGAGGGGTGCAGGACACCTGGGTGGAAACCAGGAGGTGGCATGAAGGGCAAGGGTGAGGATGGCAGGCAGCATGGCTGGGCGTGGTCACTGCCATACCCACAGTGACCCTGGGCTTCAGACACAGCACCCCATGGCCTGGGAGGGCAAAGCGGGGCCAGCAGTCTGGGAGGGCCAGATGGGGCAGGGGTGCTGCAGAGCACGTCACAGTCCTGCCAGGCACGCTGGGGTTACTCCACACCCCCCCCCGATTCTGTACAGAAGGTGCCCTGCCCCCAGGAAGCTTTGGGTGCTTAGCTGTCCAGGTGGCAGTTGCCATTCCGGTTACTCCTGTCTCTTGGACACAGCTGGTCCCTGTGATGTTCATGGTGCAAACCAATCTCCAGCTAACAGGCTTGTCTGCCTCTGCGCTTCCTGCCTGTCTACCCCATAGAAGCCCTAGACCACCAGAGATCAGGGCCTGGTATTCTGGGAATGACCCCAGTCAGGGCCTAAGTAAATCCGCCTCTAGATCCCGGGCACCAGCTCGGTCCTTCTGCGTGCTGTCGCATCTGGGGTGCTGGCCGGGTGGAGCAAGGGCCTCTCCGGGTCCTGATGGGAAGGCGTCCCTGCAGACCGAGACCCCAGAGACCTGGAGGAGGACTGCTAGCTCCCTGCTCCAGCAGCTCACATTGGACCCGAACGGTGGAGGCTGCCTCTGCCTGCCTGGCTGCCTGGTTCTGGTAAGACCCCAGTGGGCCAGTCTGCCAGTCCTGGTCAGTGCCAGCAGAAAAGCCTGACCTTTGCTGGTGAAGGCCACGCTCAGGGCAGGGGTCGGAAGGTCTGACCTCTGCATGCTGCTGAGGGACTGCGCGAGTGCTTGGGACGGACAGAGAAGCGACGCGCCATCCTATCTGCTCCACAGAGAAAGGCACTTCGGGAACTGCAGAGTGGCTGGGGTGGGGGGCAGATTGGCTTCTGGGGCGCCGCAGTCAGGTCACACGGGTGACCCGGCCTTGGTACCAGGGGTCTGGCCGGGACCGGGGCTTGATGGGCTCACATCCCCAAAGGGGAGCAGCCGGGCTGCTGGGCGCTGCCCCTCCTTTGCAGGGCATCCACCCTTTATCCCTTGTGCCATCCTCCGAGGGGACACAGGAGAGCCGGTAGGGAGACAGACTGGGCACAGCCAGGACCAACCCACTGTCTCGGTTACTCTTCTCTCGTTGCTGGGGCAAAATAACCAACACCCAAAATGAAGGAAGGAAAGGTTTGTTTAGCTCACAGGAAGTTTCAGTCCATACTCGGCTGGCTCCAAGGCAGGGTGGCACAGGGCACAGAGCAGCAGTTCATGGCAGTGGAGAAGAGCAAGAGTGTGGCTCCACCTTAGGCAGCTGGCCGGCCTCTCTCCCCTCCTTCCACTGTAATGCAAGTTACCCACCAGGCCCAGGGATCAAAAATCAATCACAAACTCCAGAAGAGGCCCCGTGACCGCATGGGGCTTTGGGACAGCTAGACACCAACCATGACACCCACAGTCCTTGATTGTGTGCAGAAAAACTTCAAGAGAAGATTTCCTGGTGACTCTGGGATGTAGCAACAAAGCCTGGAGAGCGAGCCCTTCCTGCCAGTGTCCTTACCCTGTCTCCTAGCTCAGACCATGTCTGAGCCTCCACCTTGTGTCTCACATGACGAGAAAGCCATGCTAGTTGTCAAAGAGCAAGAGGTGGGGGAGATAGCCCAACAGCACGGCGCCCGCGGGGCAAGCGCGAGGCTTTAAGTTCAACTCCTGGTTCAAGACAGAAAAGCCCACAAGGCCATCTGAGAGGCTCTCAGGTTCAGCCCAGGCCAGAAAGGCTATATCCTGTCTGCCCAAGCACCCTGCGTCTGGGCAGCCTCCTCCTTACATTTGTCAACCCCAGCCGCTGGGCCCACAGCAGCAACACTGCCGCCACCAGCTGTCTCCTGTGTCACAGCCTCCTGCACTCCCAGATGAATTCCCCTGGGCTCGATTTCCATCAGGGGCTAAGAACGCTTCCACCCTGGCCCTGAACCTGTTCGGCTACTGCCACAGGGGTGACACTGTCAGCGACTCCTTGTGACTCTTCAATACTGAAGAACGCAGCTGCATTTTAGATGGCTGATCCTGACGCTCGGGTGAACACAGGCCTCTCCTGACCACGTCCAAAGTGGGACAGTCATGGGACAGAGGGTCACGAAGCCTTGGGTCTGTACCACACTGCTCTCCCAGCAGACCCCAAAGAGGGAGGTGAGATGCCAATAAACAAGTCCAAAGTCACTGAAGTTACCCACTGGAACCCCCACAGAAAGGAAATCCTGCCGCGCAGCTCCTGTGAGCGTGGTGGGCACTTTGTCCCAAGGGACTCCCGCGTAAGCCAGGCCCCACACTGCTTCTGAGAGAGACTCCTCTCCCAGGTAGAAGTGGCATCTCCCCAGCACCATGCCAGTCAGCCTCCCCAGGTTTAACCCTGCACTCTCAACTCCGCCTGTTCCCAGAGAGAAAGATGCTGCCTGCCTCAGCCTGAGACGCAGGCCTAACCCTGAGGGCTCTCCTCCCGGGAGTGCAAACTAAAGACCTGCTCCTGGGCCTGGACCTCACCTCAACCCACACTGCTTTCCACAGGAAACACAGAAGGCCTCCAGCCGCCCGCCAGCCTGACAGCCTGATCGCCTCGGCGCGATCTCCATGCCGTCCACAGTGCAGCCGCGGCCCTGAGTTCTGCAGTTTCCAACCCTCGCACCCCGTGTGGACTGCTCCTCAGCTGCCACAAGGGTGTGGGAACTCTCACACTACTTTCAGGAAGGCTCTGGCCACAGGTCTGGCCGCTTTGGGACAGCCTGTTTCTCTGTCCCTTTCTGCGCCACAAGTCTGTCACTGCCCCCTGGGCCCTGAGGCTGGGCTGGCCACTGTAGGGAGTTGTTGGATTCTCAGGGTTCCCTGGGTAGGAATCACAGTGAGAATGAAGAAAAGACACAAGAGACGTTAGCTGGCTCAGGTGGAGGCTTCCTCTCTCCTAAGCTGAGGAGAGGAGCCTGCCCAAGATCTGCAGAGCGTCTATACTCTCGAGGGGCCGACGCCCCCTTTAACTTGGGCACCACTGGCAGTGAACAAGTGGCGCCAGGCTGTTCACGTGCTCCGAGGCACTCCATGCTTTCAGGCTGGCCGGTCCTGTAAGCACAATTCCTGTCCAGCTTTAGCTGCTCCCTAGGATGGACTGCCTGCCTCTCGTTGTGAAGCTCTACCAGAGCAACCCTCCCTTGCCCCAAGCAGTCCCTGAAAGACTCGGAGTCAACCCCACGTCCAAAGGCTCAAGCCAAAGTGTTTGTAGCTGGCAGACTGCTAACTTCTTCTCTCCCGCCTGTAAGGCCGGATCATGGTCCCTGAGCCGCGAGCACTGCACAACTGCCTCAGTCCTCCACCACCCTCAGCCTGCTGGCCACCGCCAGGCCCTGCTGCATACCTTCCCTTCTTCTGTCTTCCGTGGGCTCCTGTCAGGCCCCTCTCTTTGCAGACACCAGGCCTGGACCCAAAGCTTGACTCACCCGGACCCAACCCCCCTGAGGATCAGCAGCTCATTCCTCCTCCCCGCACTCTGAGTGCTGACACCGAGCTGCCTGCCGGGCAGGCACACAGGCTCTGCAGCAACGTCCAGCAGGAGCCGGTTATGAGGATGAGGCTCCCCAGATGTCTTGGAGCTTCTGGCTTCTATAGAATCTGGACCCTTGAGTCCACAGCAGCAACCATGCTAGCTCGGACTGTCAGCCTGGGGAGCGCCCAGGGCCACCTGTGCCAACACCTGGGGCTGATCACTAAGGGCTGCCCGCCTTTGCCTCCGTTCGCTAACACCCACTGTCTTCTGACAAGGAAAGCTGACAGGCTCACCTTAGGCCGTGACCCCCCTGCCCAGGTGTCCGGATGATACCTGCTGCACTGGACCTCACCCTGCACCAAGGACTCCTATGCTGAAATGCAAGCTCAAGCACTGCACCGGCACCTGTACCCCTGCAGCGAGCTCAGGCTTCGGGCCTGGGTCACCGCCCCTCCCCCCCATTTCCTGTCCATACTGAGAAGACAATAAAAGCTTGTAGGGTCCTGCTGTAAAAAACATAGAATGATTTGTTCTAATGGTGTTTGTAAATAGGATC
>NW_004524652.1:2390415-2406092 GCF_000260255.1 Octodon degus
TAATGGTGTTTGTAAATAGGATCACAAGTCCGCATCTTGTACAGCAATTAACCACTAAGAAGAATATATGCAGTGTATTATTTGTTGAAACTGTACTTCTGATTTGATTTGAAACTGTCTCATTGCTGTTTATCAATAAAACTTTGAAAAAAATAAATAAATAAATAAAAAACATTCCTAGGTACGGCCGACCCTTGATCACTGGCAGTGCCAGGAGGCCTGCACTTGTAGCAGTGGTAACTCAAAGGCTAGATTAAATTATAAAGCTAGATTAAATTAAAACAGTGTACAGGCCACAAAGCTCTAGAAAAGTTTAGAAAGAAAAAGAAGAAACCCAGCTTGTAACTCACACACATATAACCCGGGTACATAGTTACTACCTCTACAAGTTTCAGAATCCAGCCTTAGATCTGCTGAAAATGTACCTGGACAGCCCCTGCAAGGCCGTCGCAGAAGAGACAATGCACGCAGCCTAAAGCTGTCCCCGAGGACACCGCCCACAGGATCGCTGCGCGCCTATTGACTTGGTCTGGGTGTGTTTTCAGGCTGCCTACCCCTCCTGTGTCCCCCCGCCCGCCCCCTGCAGCTGTTTTCATGCTTTAAACTCTGTAGACAGTGGCCCCAAGAGAACAGAACAATCAGTCAGACGCTTGACCAAGATTTGGTGAGCGTCCCAGGCACATCTGATGGTCCCCGATCAGAGTAACTCTCTCTCCCCTGCCAGAATGTCACAGGACTGACAGCTAATCTACGTCTACTGCCTCTTGTTGGGCTTTGTCAGAGGGTGACACATAATATGCTCAGCAAAGATCTGCTGGAAAAACTAAGAGGGGGGAAAGGTAACCGAAAGCGGCCCTCTGGCCAGCACACTTCAGCTTCTCAGCTGCCCCGGTAACAACAGCTCCTGTTCCAGGTCGAGTTGCCCCTGTCTCTTAGACATGGCTGGTTCCTGCGATGCACACGGCATAAGCCAACCCCCAGTGGACAAGCCCCTCTGCCTCCTCACTTCCTGTCTGCTTTAGCCCACAGACCCCCGAGACCACCCGAGGGCAGGGTCTGATATTCTAGAAGCGGTCCCCCTCAGTGGGTGCCCTGGGATGCAGATCCATCTGCCTCCGCATCTGGGGTGTCCTGCGGGGTTTGTGCTTGCCGCTGTCCTTCTGCCTAGGAGAGGACACGTTAGGAGGGCCTGGACCCAAGGCCCGGGATGCAGGAAGTTACAATAACACCTTTCTCATGACAAATACAGCAGCCACTACTTGGCACTGTTGGCTGAATATTGCCATTTCAAAATAGGTGTCTTCACGTTGCTACATGATTCTGCCTATCAGAAACGACTTTGGTAAACCGGCCACGGCAGCACGCGTCTTAATCCCAGCATTCAGGAGCCTGAGGCAGGAGAAGAATCGCTGCGAACTCAAGGCCAGCCTGGGCTACAGAGAGAGGTCAGGGCCCCCTGAGCTACACAAAGAGACCCTGGCCCGCAAAACAAGGAAAGCAGATAAAAGTCTCTAGCAAAACTATAGCTCAAAACCTATATATAATTACTCATATTTAACTATTCTTAACTTATAAGGCAGCAAATTTGCATAGTGCAAGCTGCGGCGCACACGTCCTAGCTGTGACCGGGGCCCTCATTTTCTGCCCTTTGATCATTCGTCTGGCAATGTAGCTTCTTTCGATACACACCTGGGTGACCCCTCGCAAAACTGCAGCCTCAGATTTAGAGCACTTTGTACTGCCCGTTGATATTCGTGCTTCTCAAATGAATATCACAACACCTGTAAGCTGAAAGGCTGGTGCTGGACTGAGCACCACAGCCCGCAGGAAAAGCGTCTACAATACTAAAAGAGTTCAAGTCATGTCCCATAAAAAAAATCCAGTGATTTAAAAGTATTTGATTAAAAATGAAACATTCATCATAAATAGCTAGACAAATCTAATACTTTGTTTTATAGGAGAGGGAAAAAAAAAAAAAGCCCTGTGTTGTGTTAACAGGAAATCTATGATTCATGCAGCTTTCCTGCCCCTCACCGCGATCAATGTCCCCCGCACAAAAACCAATATCTGCTGTAATAACAATGCGATGAATAATACTAATGATAACATCGTCCGATGGATCACTCAATATGGTCTCTGGTAAACAGAATTATTTTTCTTCTATAAGACTGCATTACGAATCACAAGCATCTAAAGGTAATGCATTTTCAGGGTACAAGAACAGCCTTTTTAAGAAAACCTGTAATGATAGATCACCCCTCTTTCTTTCTTTCTTTTTTTGGTCTTTTTGAGACAGGGTCTCGCTGTGCAGCCCAGGCTGGTCTCAAATGCGCAATGATCCTCCCGCCTCTGCCTCCTGAGTGCTGAAACTACAGGCATGCACCACCATGCCTGGGGATAGAGCACCTTTCGCCCGCAATCCTAGGCTGTTTGCTCCCTCTGACTGTCTCTCGGTGTCTGTCTCTTTCTCTCTCTCTCTCTGACCTGCATGCAGTACGTGTCTCCATGTCTGAAAATGTTTTCCGCAGAAACTGCATCCAGAAGACCTCAGGAGAGTGTTCACCCCACGGCGACACCACACCTGCCTGCAGGAGAAAGTCTGGGTCCCATGGGGACCTAGAGCCCTGGCCATGAACAGGGAGTGCATGGCCCTGTGACTGGGATACCTCCCAGGACTCTGTGCTGCCCACCAGGCCTGTCGCAGCTGAGCGACAGCAAACCCACAGCGAGAGGTCCAGAGGGTGCGACAGCAGCCAGCACTCTCAGTTTGCTCTTCAATGACTCCAAAATCTCATGCAGCTGAAGGATGCTAGCGCCGTGTCTGCTGGGCCATCCTGGGCTTGAGCCCAGCCCACCTGGAGCCAGGCGAGACTCTTACCTGCCTACACCCTGCACCAGGGAGCTCAAGGGCACAGACCACCACCCGGCCTGGGACCCCCAGATCGCTCCACAGGGCCTGTACTGCATCCGGGGAGCACATGTGCATTACTTTGAACCTGATGCCTCTTCCTTCACAGCTGGTACAGGACCTCACCCTAGAGGACGGGGACTGCTGTTATCACTTGATGCCTTATTACTGTATTTGTCTTACAAATGAAGTGAGTTTTTCCTACCAGGACTCCCAGTTCACTGTATGGCTACTGGTCATTTTCTAGGCCTGCCCTGTCCAGGCAGAGCCAGGACCCATGTCCAGCATGGATCCTAACACTTCCATTAGCCCCCAGACCACAAAGGACTCCTCTGAAAATGGGGGTGAAATCCCTGTGTGAATAGCAGAGGCTCCCCGGCCAGTCGCTCTGCTTACAGGGCTGACAAGGGGACAGCCTCTCCTCCCCATGCTGACCCTCGCTGACCCGCGCTGACTAGAAGCTCCCGTCTTTCTCCTGCAGTGACCCAGGTCAGAGTTCAGCTTGTCCACCGTGCACTCAGCACCAGGGCTACGTGCTGGTTTGGTCTGTCTGTCAGGACCTGGGGCAGGAGATGAAGTAACCAGTGTCAACCAGGATGGGCCCGAACACCACGACGTCCTGAGGGATCCAACTGTGGAAGCTGCTCCAGCCAGGGCTGTGATACCCCCTCATCTAGCTCAAAATTATGTGGGGGCGCCCAGGGTCATCACAACCCAGCCATCCCAGGGACATCTACGATGAGCAGTTAAGGGCCTAGGGTGGTGGGAGTGCACAGCACTCTTGGAAGTGGACAGGGTCACACTCTTGGAAGCTGGAGGTCGGGAGGCTGAGGCAGGGGAACTGCCTCCCCACAGGCAGAGTCCAGCCTGGGCTACATAACGAGAGCTCAAGGCCAGCACAAACTACATGACAAGGTCCTGTCTCAAACACTCAAAAGGAAAAAACAAAAGCTAGCAGCTATGACCTCCCTCAGAAAGGGTTTCCAGATCCTAAATATGGCAGTGCCAATGGAGAGAACAGGAGTACAGGGCTGGTTTCACACGGCAAGAGGTGAACCTGCCGGGGGCTTCTGCTTTGTCATCTCACTCCAGTAGGTACCGCCCACGTGACAACAGGGCTCACTGGCCTTGCTATTCTGTTTTGTTTCTCTTCCATTTTAATTTGCATCAGTGCAGGTTGTACTGCAGGAGGTCACCGCTGGGCGGGGCCTCCTCAGGACCTCACCTGGCCTCCTGGAGCACATTGCCCATCACTTCTTTCTTCTCTTCCTGGCCAGCATCTTCGTTTACATCCGTGCCACCAAAGATGATCCCGAAAGGGATCCTGTGACCTGCAATGCAACAGCGACAGGAGACAGAGGTTAAGGCAGGGATGGCACCGCCCACCACCCACCAGGTGGAGCAGCCGATGTCGCGGCACGCAGGGCTGGGTCGCCGGCTCAGTGGCACCTGGTTCTGCTGAGCAGGATGCCTACAATGCTGTTACAAGCCACTGGCTGCGAGCAGCAGCTGCTGAGGCGCTGAGGAACCACCCACTGGAGAAGCTCTGGGGTGTGTTGTGTGAGTGAGTGTGAGTCAGGGGACACACTAGCCACTGGCATCAGAGCTATGGATTTTCAGTTAATTTGCCTTAAATTTTAACAACAAAAACACATCGAGCTGGAAGCCACCCATCGAGCCAAGCTTCTCCTTCTTTGAAAATAAGCAAAGCTGCAGCCTTGGAGGGTTCTAGCACATGAGCTGGGTTTGTCATGGTGCCTGCGGGCAGCTGCGAGGGGTGGAAGTAGTGGGGCATTCCCTGCTGTGCGGGGTGGGTGCATGCAGGACTGCTTGCAGAATGGCATGAGTCTGGCGACAGCCCCTGGTGACAGCGATGGGCCCGGTGGGCAGCTGCACCACGCGGGAGGGGAGGTCTTTGGGGCTAAGGTTGCCCACATCTGAGTCCCCAGAGCCCACACATGGCAGTTAATCCTGACCGTCTACTGCACTGAGCTCAGAGGAGACCGGATCAGCCACGCACACTGCAGCACCCTGAGGCATCTCCTCGGCCATGTGCAGACAGACAGCAAACAGCCACAGAGCCTCTCTGGCCGTCCAGGCCGCTCTCAGCCCCAATTTCACCACAAAGGACTCGACTATGGCTTCCCGAAGCAGAACCATGAAGCATAGGGAGCTACTGGCTGCTAGAACAAGCAGCCACGAGGAGCTGAGGAACCACCCACTGGAGGAGCTCTGGGGTGTGTGAGTGCGAGCGTGCATGTGTGTGCGTGTGTTCCTAAAGAGTGACAATATCTCCAATTAAGTGCAAAACCCAAATGCACATCAGTTGCCTCGCTGTGTATTAGAATAACAAACACGTTGCTATGCGCGCACATCTCCAAGGAGCAAACTCGAGCTGCCACCACCCCTGGGAAGCAACCGGGAAGCGCACAGACCTGGGATGCGGCGGGGGGGGGGGGGGGGACGACTCTTCACCCTGCAACTCCTGACGTACTTGGATGCCTAGATGGCACATGTAGGAACATTCCTGAAATTCACAGACATAGAAAAGTCCTCCCGGGACACACGGTGGCTGGTCGTGGGCAGGAGGCTCAGGTACGAGGTGCCGTGCTGGGAGGGGTGAGTGATTTCCCTGCGCTACAAGGACACGAATCTTTGGACCTGAGAGGGTCATGGGACAGAGGATAACTGTCCCCAACTGTGTCCACAGCCTGATTGGCAGGACCCAGGAACAGGAAGGAGGAAATTGGAATTGGGAGGGACAGATTCAGGGCTGCTACTTAGCTGAAGTAGAATGGGGGAGGAGAATGGGATTGGCAGGGAGCCCAACAGGGACCCAAGGGTCCTTGGAAGGAGAGAGAGTGTCAAAGCATCCCGGAATGGGAGCAAGCAGTGGCCCCTGAACTGCAGACGGAAGGCCATAGCCAGCCAGGGCTGTGGTGCAGGGGCCTCAGTCAGCACTGGCTTCCAGGACTGCGGAGCAGAAGCAGGGACCTGAGGGACAGCGCCACACAGCCCCACTGGGGACAGACGCCACCCAGAGGCCACCAAGGGAAGCTTCCCTGATGGAAACACTCCCGGAGGAGGCGGAAGGCATGGCAGAAGCTGCGCACAGCCAGACATCCAGAGAGGCAGACAGACGCAAGCAGATGCGTGCGTGCGGGAACCCAAGCAGCTGCTCAGAGGCGAGTGGCAGTCAGTGACACACACCTTCAGCCCTGCGAACATGGCAAGCCGGCCCAGAGCTCCAGACTAAATCCAACAGAGTAGGGCTGCGCTCGGAGGAGCACACCTGCAATCCCAGCACCTGGGAGGCTGGGGCAGGAGGACTGCAGGTGCAAGTCCAGCCTGGACAACTCAGCAAGACCCTGTCCCAAGAATAAAATGCAAGGCTGGAGATGCAGCTCAGAGCAAAGGCTCTGGGCTCAGTCCAACAACAACAACCCACAAGAAAGCGGACAAGGACATGGCGCAAGGAAGAAGTACATATTCAGTATAGTGCAGTACGCAAGCCTCCCTGGACCTGGGTCAGAAACCCAGCTCTACCTGCTGGGTGGCTGCCTTGGGGCCTGGGGACACTGGCCATGCTCTGTGCGGTAGCAACTCTCAGTGGGCGGGCGGCCAGGATCCAAGGACAGACATGGGGCAGCTCGGCTGGCAGAGCTCGGTGCCAAAGGGGGCTGAAACCGGGCAGCCTGAGGTTCGCGAAATTACATGAATGCTTAGAAGAGCGCGAGACCTTTCACTTTTGAGGCGCGTGTTTCTAAGAAAACAATGCTTCAAACAAGTTGTCTATTAGCCTTAAAGGCAAAAGACTTTCATAAGCCCTCCCAGAGCTGTGACTGAGACATTCTCCGAGAAATTCTAGGCGTTTCTTCGGACTTCTTTTGCTCTAGCGCAAAGTCTACACAACGTGTGCACAGACTTGAGTCTTGTCTCCCTGCAGGTTCACCGAGCGCAGGCTAGAAGTGCGCATGCGCGGCGAGTGGCCGACCCAGGCTCAGGCATGCGTCACCCGATCCACTCACCACCTCCGCGCTCCTGGATGCAAATCTACTCCCTTGGCAAGCGCCAGGTCCTCTGAGGGCCACCTGGACGACTCTCCTACCTCCGTTTTGGGGGCCTAACCCATTTCCACGTGCTGACGCAGAGCTGGCTAGGACTTCTGCTCATGCCTTCCACTGGCTGCAAGCAACGCAAACCGGCCCAGCCAGGCGCTATGTGTGGTCTCTGAAGCAGGGGACAGGGCAGGGTCACCCCGCCCCCACAGCTCCCAAAGGACGTGTGTGAGCTGGGCAGGGCAAGAGGCAAGAGACAGCCCTGCTCCACGCTGTCAGCTCGGATCGGCCTCAAAATAAGAGGCTGTGACTTCCCAGGGCACAAAGCATTACACCAGAGCTCAAGCTGCGGCTCCGAGACACTACACGCTGCCTTAGTTGCGTTAGGCAGATCGCTCCTCCTCCACATCTCCTCCCTCCGCACGTCGCAGAGGTGGCTGCAGGGGTGTCCCGCCGCTCTCAGTCACTCATCTCCAAGCCGCTCCCTTCTTCATGAATTAATAAGAGCTGGGCTCTGCCCTGCTTGAGGCCCTTGTTCCGGATGCCATCATCCTAGCGGGACTTGGGACTCCCTAGCTCCCTACCATGCACGGATTTGATTCTATGTATGCCCTTCCTAGATTCCACATCTTAGTGGGGTCAGGGGGTGCCAGGCTTGCTCCACCTAACAGAGCACCTTCGGGATTCTCCCAGGGGTGGCAAATGACCAGACGTCCCTCTCTTTGCAGCTCCCAGAATCCACTGAATGCACACAGGCCGCAGTCCTCAGCCGGGCGTCTGCAGGTCAGCTAGGTCACCTAGGCCAGCTATCTGTCCTGGCCACGTGAGCAGTGGCCCCGGGCGCAGGGGGTGTGGTGCACCGAAGACCAGGGGCCCACACTGTTCTGCACATGGTGACGCTGTCCACCTCCCAGGGAGAGCGGAAGTGCGATGGCTCTCAACTAGGGATTGAACCCAGGGCCCCCCGTGTGCTGGGCAAGTGTTCTACCACACTCCAGCCCCACAGGCAGTGCTTGCAACATATCTTAGGTGAAAATGGTCAAGCAAACTATCATTACGATATGGCTGCAATTTCAAAAATACCCCCTTAACAGCCACATGTGGTGGTGTGTGCCCGTCATCCCGGCACTCAGGAGCCTGAGGCAGGAGGGTCACTGTGAGATGAGGCCAGCCTGGGCTACACAGTGAATTCAAGGCAGCCTGGATTACAGAGAAAGACCCTGTCAGAGAGGGAGGGAGGGAGGGAGAGACAGAGAGACAGAGAGAGTGAGAGAGCAAGAGACAGAGACAGAGACAGAGAGAAAGAGAGACAGAGAGAGACAGAGACAGAGAGAGAGTGACAGAGTGAGACAGAGAGAGAGACAGAGAGAGACAGAGACAAAGAGACAGAGAGAGAGAGAGAGAGAGAGAGAGAGAGAGAGACAGAAAGACAGACAGACAGACAGGCAGGCAGAGAGACAGACAGAGAGACAGAGACAGAGACAGAGAGAGAGTGACAGAGTGAGAGAGCGAGAGACAGAGACAGAGAGACAGAGAGAGACAGAGAGACAGAGACAGAGAAAGTGACAGAGTGAGAGAGAGAGAGAGGCAGAGAAAGAGAGAGAGAGAAAGACAGAGAGAAACAGACAGAGACAGAGACAGAGAGACAGAGAGAGTGACAGAGTGAGACAGAGAGAGAGACAGAGAGACAGAGAGAGACAGAGACAAAGAGACAGAGAGAGAGAGAGAGAGAGAGAGAGAGAGAGAGAGAGAGAGAGACAGAAAGACAGACAGACAGGCAGGCAGAGAGACAGAGAGACAGAGACAGAGACAGAGAGAGAGTGACAGAGTGAGAGAGCGAGAGACAGAGACAGAGAGACAGAGAGAGACAGAGAGACAGAGACAGAGAAAGTGACAGAGTGAGAGAGAGAGAGAGGCAGAGAAAGAGAGAGAGAGAAAGACAGAGAGAAACAGACAGAGACAGAGACAGAGAGACAGAGAGAGTGACAGAGTGAGACAGAGAGAGAGACAGAGAGACAGAGAGACAGAGAGACAGAGACAAAGAGACAGACAGAGAGAGCGAGAGAGAGAGAGAGACAGCGAGAGAGACAGAGACAGAGACAGAGAGACAGAGAGGCAGAGACAGAGAGAGAGAGAGAGAGAGAGAGAGAGAGAGAGGTTTTACATTTACCAGAAGAGTAAATCTTTTATGGCAAACTTAATTTTGAATAAAAAACACGTAACAGATGAAATGAAGGGCGCAGACACACGTGGGTCATTTCCGTGTGGTGCCCTTGCAGGGCCGAGCCTCTTTCTCGGTGCCACTGACTGTCTACAGCCTCAGGCTCCAGCCTCCACCCTCAGAGCAGCCTCCAAGGGCTGCGCACACTATTTGCAGTGTATGTACCCAGAATATGACTTTCAAAAAGCTGCAGTGTGGCACCCACCTATAAACCCAGGACTCAGGAGGCTGAGGCAGGAGGATCATTGAGGGTTTGAGACCAGCCTGAGCTCAAGGCCAGCCTGAGCTGCACAGGGAGACCCAGTCTCCAAAAGATGCAAAAAAAAAAAAAAAAAAAAAGTGCAGCTTAAGAGCCCCGGACACGTGATGCCTGGGCAGACAGCCCCAAGGGGCAAAGGAGCAGAGAGAAGCTGAGCCCTGGCCAAGGCCAGCAGCGAGCAGGCTTCAGCTTCACGGAGCAGGAGAATGCTCTGTCCTTCCGCCGCCGCAGGGGCTGCCTTCGGAGGTGCCTCCTCCTTCTGCCAAGGCTTCAGGAGAAGCAGCCCTGCTGCCAGGTGGCTTCCCATTTACTCGAAACAAAGGTCAGGAATGGTGAAATTGAGAAGAATTGAAGTTTGAACGAGAAAACAAAACCCCCAGCCACTTGGTCAGAGAGCAAAGAATAGGTGCTTGCCTGGCAGCTGCCAGAACGTGGATGGGGTGACCTTTTGGAAGGTGATTTGTCCCTGTCAAAGGAAAAACCCACTCTGGCCCCAGGCTTGTGGTATGCCTTTACAGAGGAATAGAAATCAAGTAAGTCTAACCTAGAAGTCAGAAATGGGAAATGCTCCCAAACTGGAAACTTCTCTGGGGCTGTCAAAGCCACAGGCACAAACTCCAGCCCCGACCTCACAGCAGGCGGCCGGCAATGCGAGGTGCACCAGTGGGCTGCGGCGGGCGCCCTGCAGGCCTCAGATGTGGCGAGGTGCTCACGGGAAACTCGGGGCGTTCTGCAAGTAGACCTGGGGCCGACCCCTAGGTTTTCCATGGCGTGCCTGTGGACACTCTGAAATCACAAAAATTCCAAAATCAAAGTCCCTTTTGGTTTGAGTGTTTCAGAACAGGGACTTTCAGTCTGTACCATTGGTCCGCTCACAGAAAGTGTGAGGCACAGACGGCTTTGGGACCCGGACAGAGCTGAGGTCCGTGGAGAAAGACTCGTAGGAATAAAACACAGACCTGACCACACAACGTGATGGCAAGGAAGTCGGGATGCAGGCTCACAGACAACAGCCTAGCACGGTGAGTAGAGTCCCACCTAGGGAGGGAGCCTGCAACCTGGACATTCACACCATCAGCGACAGTTTCCCACCCGTTCAGAGGTGGCTGTGATCAGCCTGGTTCTGGTGGCAGCGTCGGTCACACCCAGCATGAACCTCGGGCCCTGGGTTCCACACACTTACAGGGGAGCCTGGAATGCTCTACCTATCTCAGAATAGAACTTTCTAGAAGTAATAATTCCAAAAACATTGTCCTGTCTCCCAGGAAACAGTGGATTTGGATAGTTCAGGCTGGGTCACAAAATATGCAGTCGGATCTCCTCCCCCACACTCTCATGCTGAGGAGTCTGCAAGAAGACCCTGGAGCAATGGTTGACAAGAAAGAAATCAAAGACTCTAATAATGCCTGCTCATGGCTGCCTCCACATCATGGTGCTGTTGCGTGACAGCTGGGAGAAGACTGTGCAGCCGCACGTGTGAGTGGCGCAAGCAAGCGTCCAGAGGACGCCTGACTAGGGGCTCCATAGGGCGGAAACATGCATGGACACGCACGCTGGCCAGCCGCAGGACAGTCACGTAAACGCACACACTAGCCAGCCGCAGGGTGGTCACATGGATGTGGACGCTGGCCAGCCACAGGACGTCATGTCATCTTCAGTCTGGCTGTCCCCTGCCACACCGGTTCCACCAGCGGGTAGCCGGCAAGACAGCGGGGCCTCACCCAGCGGTCCTTCTGGGGTGGCATCCAGCTTCCTCCCTCTGGACTATCCTCTTGGGAGCCAGCACCACTTCAGGATCACTCAGAACTGGGCAGGCCCAGGTGGGGAGGGACCGAGCCTCCTGCGTAGAACCCTGGGCACAGGCAGACCCTCTGCAGCCCTGCTCCACAGCCCTCATAAGCACGAAATGGGGCAACCGGCTAGGCGCAGGAGGACACTAATCCAGTCCACGGAATGGATTCCAGGGAGCGCAAGACAGTAGTCACTGTGGTCGCCTCCGGGGAGCGTGAAGCAGACAAAGGGAACACAGGGGAGCCAGCAACCATGTGTCACCCTATGCAGGATGTCTTAGCATCCTCCCATATTACCCCCAAAATCAAGAAGCAGTACACCGTAGATCCTGCCCAGATGGGAAGGGTGTGGCCAGAGGGCCTCCCCCCCAGCACCGGAGGCAGGGACGCTGCCTGGGCGCTCCCTCTAGCCAGGGCGCTCTTGGCGCCTAGAAGCTTCCCACACGCAGACTAAAGTGGGATCCTAGCGCGAGGACAACTTAGGAGGTCCCAATCCACGCTGACTCGCCAGCCCCCTGAACGTCACCACACCGAGGACACCCGAACCTCGCTGCTTCATTTGTGCCCGCAGAAAGCCACCATGGCTTGGCGCAGCAGGTGTGCCCATCTTGTTTCCTACCAACTCGGTAGCAGCTGCATCAGGGAAGCCGATAGGACCTGGGCATGCAGCCAAAAGCACCCCAGCCCAGGAATAGGCGGGCTTTCTGCCCAGTGCACCCATAGCGCCACTCTGGGTCCCCGCGGTGAGACCAGGCTAGAGGCATGGTGCTGCTCACTGGGAGTAGAGCTCTGCAGCAACAGCAGCTGACCGGCAGCTGCCCATCAGCTGGATGCCATGGCTCCACCCCACCCGCCCCACAGAAAAGGGGCCCAGGCAGGCGTTTATGCCACTGAGCTATTTCCCAGGCCCCTGACTCATCCACATGGCTGACACTGACAAAGGATCTACAAAGTGCAGTGCAGGGTTTCGGGATAAGTCTTGAGGGGACTTGACTGACTGTGTCCAATACAAAAGTTACTTTTTTTTTTTTCTTTTACATTTTTTGTTATATGGGTCTTGCTTTATCTTGGTCTTAACCATCCAGCAGAAAAGTGTAGACGCGAGGTATGAAAGGTGAAGCCATGTTAATATACTGAGCTGCAGAAGGCTCAAGTCATCAGATTGGGACGCTGCCAGTCCTGTGGATAACCCACTACTATTGTGGACTGCTGGACTATATTGGAATATTTTGCTGAATTCATGCACCTACAGTATTTGGATGGCAATGGAATACTCATCTCTGACAAAACTGAACAAAAAAAGGTGATATAAATGAAGGACTATTTTGTATCTGTATATACAAAATAGTTAGGATAGATATACAGCTACTTGCTCTTAATTCAATAAGAAGAAAGATTTGTACTAATAGTGTTTGGACAGGATACCATGTCTGCATCTTGTGCTTTGAATGACTACTACAAAGACAACAATATGCAATGTATTAATTGTTGTAACTCTCCTACCAACCTGTTTTGAAGCTGTCACATTGCCATTTTTTTCTCAATAAAATTAATTAAAAAATAAAATTTAAACTGTTTTTGTTTTTTAAAAAAAGGTGGGGGGCTCCCAGCAGGCGCTGTCTGCCTGGAAAGGCCTCCGCTTCACAGCTCAGCGGGGACCTGACCTTACCGCATAGAAACCTAGAGGCCTTAGGGTCCCCGGTATTGAACACACTGTATAGAACCTCTCATAAGCGCTCCTCCTATCTCTGTAAAGAACTCAATGTTTAAATTTGAAAATCAGAATTTGAAACAAGAAGTACACACTGAAGAAATTCAGCACCATGTACCTCATACACCAAAACCAGCTCCGCTTCTTCCATCCAGTCTGGAGAGGCAGTTACCGAATTTTAGAAAGGCACTCAGCAGAAAACAAGCCGCCAGCGGCCGTGGTGGACGCCTGCTGTCCCTGCACTTGAGGCTGATGGGTAGGGGGACCAGCTCGAGAGCAAGTCCAGCCCGGACTCTGGAGGGAGCTGCTGCCTCCAAAGAGCAGAAAAGAGAAGAACCCGGCAGCGTCGCCGCCTCCCACGCGTTGGGCCGCAGAGCAGGGTACGCAGCAGCGTGGGCGCTGGCCGCTCTGCAGGCGCAGGCTTACCTTGCAGGAGCCGGCCTCCCCGGTAGAGGTGCAGGGCCAGCGCCCCCTCAAAGTGCTGGGCCTCCAGGAGGTCTGCGACGTCCGCCGGGCTCGCAAACTCTGACGCATCTCTCAGAACACAGCAGTGACCTGCTGCCTCCAGGTGGGCCCTGCACCAAAGACGGGGACAGGAGAGGATGGGTCGTTAGCAGGCACACAGCGCCGCGGTCATTCCCATCTCACCTCGATCCCTTCACAGAGTGCCCTTGCTCGGCAGGAAGCTCGAGGTCTGGAGGTGGCCCCTCACCCCTGTAGGGCTCGGACAGCCGAGCAGAGCAAGCTTGAGCCGCTGGGGTCACTCCACCAGCAGAGGCTTGAGCTACCGAAGGCCGTTCCCTGGGTCCCACTCTCCCCATCCTTTCACCTGTCCCTTCACTGTGGGAGGTCCCCAAGTTTAACTTCAAATCTCTGTCATTCATGTCTTAGAAAGGACTTCAGAGTCCCCCGTCACTATGGCTTCAAATCATATTGTGCGGCCTCTTCATTCTGGACCCCCAAAACAATCTCTTTCACATATGTGTCTTTTTTCTACTTTAGTACAGTTTATGGTAAGATATCTATAAATCTAAAATACAAACCTAATCAGCCGGGTATGGAAGTACTTGCCTGTAATCCCAGCACTCCACGGCCATACCACCCTGAACGCGCCCGATCTCATCTGGTCTCAGAAGCTAAGCAGGGTCGGGCCTGGTTAGTACTTGGATGGGAGAAGGCTGAGGCAGGAGGCTCCTTGGGAGTTTGAGACCAGCCTGGCTACAAAGTGAGCTGAAAGCTGGTCTGAACTGCATAGTGAGACCCTGTCTCAAAAAGACTAAACAAATGAATCCAAACCTGGTTGGCAAAAAGAAAGAATTCCTTTTCTTAGACAAGATCTCAACATGTAGTTCAGGCAGGCCTTGAACTCACCAACTAGCCCAGGCTGGCCTTGAACTCGAAGCGGTCCTCCTGCTTCTGCCTCCAGAATGCTGGGATTACAGGTATGTAGCACTACACCCAGTTAAAAGAATCACTTTGAAAGGGATCAATAACAGGAACAAAGGGCCAGCGAGACAGCTCAGCTGACTAAGTGCCTGCTTTGGCAAGTGCAGGGACCAGGGAGGCCCCTCATGCTGTGCCAGCCCTTCCTCCAGGGCACAGTGAGCAGTCCGAGAGCAGGACGCACGCCTGTAATCCCAGAGCTAGGGAGGCTGAAAATAGGAGGATCACTATGCTTCTGAGCTATGTGGTGTGGCCCTGCATTAAATACATAGTGTGGAAAAAAAAAAAAAAGGTATAAAATCTTTTTTGAACAATGAGAGAGTATAGGAGGAACTGCTCTCCACCCAAAGAAAGAGAAATGAAAAGGCTAACTTGTTTAATATATAAAGAAAGATCTTTTATGAAATAATAAGAAAAAACTAGCACAACCCCGTTGAAAAAATATAGACAGGCATAAAGCTGCACCAAGATGTGCAATTGGGCTTTTAAAACAAAAGGAAATTATGCCCAACTTCAGCTACCTTTTTATATAAAAAATCTATAAAAGTCAAACAGTCTGCCTAAAATTTCATGAAATAAACTCTCCTACACATTATCTAGAAGACTGCAAATGAGTGTAGTCTATGCAGTGGGCAAGACACAGCAACTAGCGAGCTTAAGGTGCACAAACTGACGAGGCTGGTGATAGATGCCTGTCCCAAGCACCCTGGGAGGTTGAGGCAGGAGGACCTCACTGGGGCCCAGCCTGGGCGACTTAGTGCTTTAGTGAGACCCACCCTTAAGGCGAAATAGTAAGGGCTGAGAAGTAGCTCAATATATCTACACCACACCCTGGGTTCAATGCCCAGTACCTTGATAAACACATTATGTACGTAAAACTAAAATTAAGGAACAAAATGCCAAAAAACCCTGACCGAATAACCCCACATGTAGAGATTTAATCCAGAGATATACATGGGTATGTGTGCAAAAGCATGCACCCAGGGACAGGTCCTGTGCCACTGGGCTTATAAGAGCAAAGGGGTCCAAAGCCACCTGCAAGGGCATCTGCCAGCACAGGTCGCATTGGCTCCATTCAGCTTTTCCACTACTGAAAGAGTGCAGAGGGCCAGCATGATGCCATATACAAAACTGGCTGAGAGAGACATCCTTGAATGCTGAAGAGAGCAGTGCACCAGCAGTTTCAGGAAGATACAATATGTGCCCCAGGTGTTGGTGTAGATCCAAGGTGTGCACCAAGGGTGTTGGTGTAGATCCAAGGTGTGCACCAAGGGTGTTGGTGTAGAT
>NW_004524652.1:2407399-2414551 GCF_000260255.1 Octodon degus
TGGTGTAGATACACTGTGTGCCCAGGGTGTTGGTGTAGATACAGTGTGTGCGCACAGGGTGTTGGCGTGGATACAACATGTGCGCTCAGAGTGTTGGTGTAGATCCACTGTGTGTCCAGGGTGCTGGTGTAGATACAACGTGCGCCCAGGGTGTTGGTGTAGATACAGTGTGTGCGCACAGGGTGTTGGTGTGGATACAACATGTGCGCTCAGAGTGTTGGCGTGTACAACATGTGCACAGGATGCGGTGTACATGCGATGTGTGTGCCGGATGCTCCTGCAGCTGCCATCTGCACGCACAGGGCACCTGCGCAGACTCAGCGCTATCTGTTCAGTGTCTGTGGGTAACAGTGGGAGAGGCTGCCGTGCTAGCAGACTCCCTTAGTCCTTCGTGCATGATCTACCGCGTGCTCCCATCACCTTTTATGATTCAGGCCTGCTGTATGCGCAGAAGCGGCCTCGCCCTGCTGCCGCCGCGGCTCCACGCTGCCTCCCGCACGCGCAGCTCGCGCCTGTGCGCCTCACGCCCCGATGGCCGTGCAGTGGCAGCTCCTCCCACACCCGCGTCTCCGTGCGTCCCGTCCACACGCCTGCCGTGCCGAGCCCGCCCGTCTGGTCCCAACGTGCTGCCACTATGCGATTACGTCACACGCTGAGGCCTCGGCTACAAAACCAGTAAACGGGTGGAAATGAGGCACGCTCTCAGTCCGCTGGAAAGTCTCTTCCATCACCCAGACAGCACCCAGACAGAACCATTTCCTCCGGCACTGAAGTCCCTGCCCCCTGAGCAGAGCACCTGCTGAAGCGGGTGCCGCGGGTTTAGGGACTGGACCGCAGGAACTCACAAGAGAGCGAGAGGAGGGGAGAGGAGGACGTGGAGGGCGCGAGGGCGGCCAGGCGGCCGCCGGGAGGCGTTTCGCATCCGTAAGCCCGGTGCCCACGCCGCGGTCGGAGCGGCCCGCCAGGGTTAGGAGCTGGGGCGCGGCCCGAACTGCGGGGTGAAGCGGACAGGAAGCTGGCGCAGGGCGGTGGACGAGCTGGCGGTGAGGCTTAGGTGAAGTCGGCAAGGCGGAGCTGGGGTGGAGATGTGGGGACCCTGCGGAGAGGGAGCGAGCCTGGAACGCAAGCACGCACACACGCACGCCACGTCTCCTGCCGTCTTCCACCGGATGCCCCGCACCACCTGGGACTTCACCTGCAAGTTTTCCACTTTGCATGGGCCCTCAACTTCGAACTTCCACAAGTGAGAGTCACAGAAACTCTTTGAATTTACAAAGTCACCCCACCTCGGTATTTCACAATAGTGACAAAGAACAAGTGAGTAGGAGCACAAGGTAACCAAGTTCCCTGCAGGGCGGCTGCCACACAGGAACAAAGGCCTGGGGAGGGGGAAGTATTCCATTCGGACCCTCCAGCGGGCACCTACGCTGGGGCACGTGGTGGGTGAGTACCCCATACTAGCTGCAACTGATAGCGCTTCTTTCTTTCTGTTTCCTTTTAGAATGTAAATCAGACACCGTGTCCCAACACTACTGCGCAAACGAAGGAAAACCCAGGTCTCAGGACTGGAGCTGGCTTCTCTCGCAGACGCTCATGGAGCCCCACCTGCGTCGGACCATGTCCCCGCCAAATCCTACCCAGTTTCTGCAGTCGGTGACCAGGGTTCCTCCGGCAACGCTGGGCATCTTTTAGAAATGACCGCCCTGGCCCAGCCTCAGGGCAGGAAAAGGGCCAGCAGGCCCGGCTGGCGGCCTCTCCAGCCTAGAAATCACATCGCGCAGACTGCGAATTCTCCTTGCTTCTGAGCAGGTAAGTCCCTGCTGTTCCATCTGCTTAAGGCACTGAGGAAGGAAAGGCCAGGTTAAGGCTCTGATAAATGGAAAATGGTCGGATTAGAGAGCCTTTTCGTGACTTATGGCTCCTGCAGTGGCCACACGGGCACACGGGAAAGGAGGAGCCAAGCGCAGCAGCGAGGGCTGCGATAATAGGCAGTTCTCGAGCCAGTAGACCTGTTTTAAGCAGAATTTAGACGCTAATAATCTCACAGACATTCTAAAAAAAAAAAAATTAATCTTAATCCTCTACAGACTAAAACTCTCCCATCATGTCAACTTGTAGCACCTCTCGGTGGTTCAGTCTCTCTACTAAGTGATAGCTCAAGGAGTAAACTCGCAAAGCACCCAACGCACATCTCAAAAAAGAAACCTTGGTAATTGCCTGGTCAGTCCCAGCAGGAGAAGCAGCCACCTGCACAGCCCTGACCGGGATCCGCCAGCGCTGCCCCTCCCACGTCTGCCGTCTCAGTGTCTGTTGTGTCCAGAGGAGACTTTTCATAAACTACAAGGTTCAGGTTTAAAAACACAAATCAAGACCAAATTAAACAGGGCAGGCAACACCAAAATGCAGCCCATTCTGCAGTTCTGTGCCCCGCAGGACCCTGAGATGGAGGACAGGAATGCAACAGTCCTCAGGGTCAGCCCGGGCTGAGGGCCTCTGCCAGTGCCGCCTGGCAGGACGGGCGCTTCTCCAGCACCTGCTGGGGCACCTGTGCCCACCTGCAGCCCCTGAGAAAAGGCAGGGTCCGTCTGCTGAGGGAGAGCAGCAGCTGCTCCGAGCGGTGCTCGAGAACATTCTAGCAGGCAGCGGCACCATTCTGGCCCTGGGAGAAGGTAAAGTCCTACGTGAGGCACTGCGGGGCGTCCTGGCGAGAAGCCCCTGCCTGGCCTTCCTGTCACTGAGGGAGATGACAGTGACATGGCCCCGTCAGCAGGGGCACCATCTTTTTAAAGCGCAATGCTGTAGCATGCCAGGCGGCCCAGCCCGCAGGGGCTGCGGAGCTCAGGGAACAGCAGGGCTTAGGGAACAGCCGCAGGCCACCCCAAGCCAGGGAGGAGGAAGGTCTCAGGTGTCACAGGCGGCCACATCCAAGCAGAGGTGCCCGGTGTGACACCCCCCCCACACAGCTTGTTAGTACACATGGACTGTTGATAGGTAAGTACACAAATGACACATGGGAGTGTGTGTTTCTATTTGATTTCGCCCTGATGGAAACTGTTAGGGTTTGGATACGCTGCATTAGAGAGAACACGGTATCCCAGCTGATTTATCTGTTTCCCGTGTGTTCTTTACTGGGGTTAGTGGAGACCACAGCGTGGCCAGGTGCCCGACATCGCCTTTCCGTTGAGTGGGAGGTAGCAGCCTGCTCAGCTCCGGGCCAGGTCAGCTCGGGCCCCTTCCTCCGTCAGGGAAAATCACAGCGCTGGATGGGTTTTGGGGTGGTGGTACGCAGCTCTGTGATGGAGCTCAATCTCCAGCACCACAAGCGGAAGGAGACAGAGGGACAGAAAGAGGCAGAGGCAGAGACAGAGATGGAGAGAGAGACAGAGGCACAGGGAGGTGGGGGTCTCTAGTCTCGGCAAGCCTCCTCTCTGCGACCTTTGGCCTCCCGGGTAAGGTCAGAGTGGTCACTGACCTCCAGCCACTAATCACGCTGCCCCTTGTGGCCCTGGACTCTGCAGGGCATTGGCTGGCCCCGACAGTGCCCATCCCTCCCGGCAGGGTCGCCTCTCTTCCAGCCGTCCTCTGCCAACTTCCTTCTCCAGCCGGCATCACCAGCCACACTGCCCCTTCCCTGTCAGCCGCATCATCTCCTGGTGCCCCGCCCCGCCCCTTCTCTCCTCTCCCTCCTTCTCTGGCTGTACTTGGACCCCACAGGGCAGGCACAGCCTCCGGCCGCACCCTGCCCCCATCACAGGCCTGCGGCTCCACCTCTGCTGCACGCCCCCTTGGGCTCCAAACTCTCCCTCTCCTCACCCAGCTAATGAGAGACCCTGGCTGAGGGCTCTTCTGCCCACACGCAAGCACTCCGAGCAACACTGCCCGAAGGAGCCGGGCATGGAGACGTCCCTCCGTGGGCAATGTTCTGACAGTTCTGATGGAATTGTGTGACTGGAGGGCGGACCTTCCCTGCACGAAGAATGCCCTTCGGATGCACTGCTCAGAGTCCTCAAAAAAGACAGTGCCCTGTGGTCATGGTTCTAGGACCTGAGCTCACACAGTGCTGGCCACGGTTGGGCAGGTGACTGCAGGGGGGGAAGGTGGGCCCACACTGGAACCCACCAAACTGTGCGCCTCAAGAAGGGGAACTGAGCCAAGGATACAGCTCGGCGGCTTAAGCCTTGCCTGGCAAGCTGAAGGTCCTAAATTCAAGCCCCCATATGGAAAAAAAGGGGGGGGACTGAACCTAGCATGGTGGTGCTGCCTGTAATCCCAGCACTCAGGAGGCTGAGGCAGGAGGATCGTTGAGAGTTTGAGACCAGTCTGGACTATACAGTGAGTTCAAGGCCAGCCTAAATTGCACAGCAAGACCCTGTCCAAAAAAAAGACAAAAAATAAAATAAAATAAAAGGGCAAATTGTATGGCAGTATATCTGTTTTAAAAATAGGAGAAAAAAGGAAAGAGACCATGTAGGAGAGAAGCAGCTCTTTCTGGGGCGCCTTCCAGACCCTGAACAGGGCCATCCCCTTCAGGGGTGACAGCACCCGCTCTACCCTGTCACGGGATCCACAGCGTGGTGCCTGGGTGACTTGGAGTGGTGAGCTGTGCCCCCCATCACCCTGTGGGGAGCTCAGCCACCTTCTGGAGGCCAGGGACCTGCGCCCCACACCCGGGGCAGCACCACCAACCACGTTCACGGCTCCCCAACTCCCCTAGAGGCACCCCGGAGCCGCAGGGCCTCTCTCCAGGCTCTTTCCTTCTCCCCGAGAAAAGCTCGGCAAGCCATCGCACCACGGGCAGGCAGGAAGCCAGGCTGCCGCCCCACACTAAGTCCTGCCACCCTCAGAAGGATGTCGCAGCAATTCTGAGGCCCAACAGGGAGAGTCTCGCAACACCCGCGCCGTTAGAGTGGTCAGGCTGCGGCGAGCCCAGATTCCCTCCACCCGGAAAGAACGCCCGTCTTTGGATCCCGTGGTAGAAAGAGCCGGCGAGACTGCAGGGAAAGAGACAGTTCTGAAGTGTAAAGTAGCACGACCTCTGTGGAGATTCCGCAAAAGACCAGACTCAGAAACTGCGCTTGCCCACGATACCCTTTTAGGTGTCTTCCAGACAGAGTTCAAGTCGCCACAGCACAGCAATGTGCGTAGACCCTGCACTGGCAGCACACGCCTGACAGCCGCGTCGTGGAAGAGGCCTGTCTGCCAGAGGAGTACAAGAAGAAAGCACAGTCATTTACACATGTGGAGTACTACACTGCCATGAAAAGGATACACCTGAGTCCCTTCTAGGTGAACAGACGCACCTGGAGGCCGTGATGCTGAGCAAAATAAATCAGGCACACGTGCTGAAGTGGCTGCTCTTCTATGAGAAATCTAAAGTGTAACTTGTTTAAAGGACAGTAAAATACAGACAGTGGGAAAGCGGGAGATAGTTTTTTTTTTTTTTTTTTTTTTTTTTTGTAAATGGGAAAACTATCTAGAGATGGAGGGAGGGAAGGAAAAAGGAAATAAAAATAATTAAGCTGTGTCATCCGCCTGTCACAACCCCCACCACTGACAGAGGACCAGGACCAGAACTCCAAATGACATAAGGGAAAACACCACAGCTGTTTCATCCATTCCTCAGGTGACGGGCGTTTTGGCTGCTTCCAAGATTTGGCTATCACACATTGTGCTGGTATAAACATAGGTGCTAAAAGATGTGGGGCGTTTATACAGCAGAGTATTACTCAGCTATAAAGAATGATAAGCTCAAAGCCTTCATATATAAGGGATGCCACTTGAAGATATACTCATACGTGAAATAAACCAGACCCACATGTGGAAATATCGTATAGTCTCCCTAGTGTCAGAGCTCAAAAGAGGAAATGAAAATTGAAAGGTACAACAACTCAATGGAAAGCGAGAACTTGAGGATTAAACAACAAAGAGAGGGCAAGGAGAAAAGCTGGGAAACATGACGGGGCAAAGCCATACATTTATATGCACAGGATGGTTAAGGCAAGGATCCTGAGAAGCTTCAGCAGGTTTTTGAAACTGGCAGTTACTTGGTAGGATTCTCACCCTGACTAATTGTATATGCTGATACCTGTGAACTAAGCAACTCCACTGAGGATAGCGGTGTGTAATGGGAGGGCCATGCTTGGAAGGCCTGTCGTTCTGGTCTTCTAAAAATGTACTGCTGCTGCTTTTCTTTTTTTTTTTTGCAGAACGGGGGATTGAACTCAGGCCCTTGCCAGGCAAGCACTTATTCTACCAAGCCATCTCCCCAGCACAAAAATTTCTTTCATTCTTTTTCTTTTTTTGCATACTGCTTCTAATATATCAATTACTGCTATACTCTGTCTCAAGTAAATGTTTTAAAAAAGAGGTAATAAATGAAAACAAGAGACAAGAAAAAAGTCCTATCCAGCTACAACTTTGAATATGGTTAGATTTCTAAATTTCTGTGTAAAACTTTGTAATTGTTTATTTCTATTTTTTTTACTATTCTTTTATTTTTTATTTTCATTTTTTTTTACATTCCATAGGGTTTTAAAGCTTAGCATATCAATGACTGACAGAAAATGCCTGTTCCACGTTTTTTTTTTTTTTTTTTTTTTTTTTTTTTTTTTTTTTTTTTTTTTGGCAGAACTGGGGATTGAACTCAGGTCCTTGCGTTTGCCAGGGAAGCAGTTATTCTACTGAGCCATCTCCCCAGCCCATGTTCCATGTTATGTCTAAGTATTTGACATTCACACAGATAGTGATGTTAAGCTCAACTGCCTATGTTATAGGGTAATAGTATCATTAAGCTTCTCTTGGAGGGGGGCTGGGGAGATGGCTCAGTAGAATAAGCGCTTGCCTGCCAAGCACAAGGGCCTGAGTTTAATCCCTGGTTTCACAAACAAACAAACAAACAAACAAACTGGAGGGTTAACAACTTGAGTTTGCAGACCAAAAAATTATAGATAAAGAAGGGCTGCAAGGACAGCCAATATTTTGGCCCTAACCCTTCAAGGTCAGTGAGGACTCAGGACATAGGAGAACCTGCACTGTAACATCCTGTAACTCAGTTGTGCCAAATTTTCTGATCAAGGAGATTATGGGGCCACAGAGTAAAGTGATCGATGATGTAGAGTGTGCCTAAGGAGAGTCACATGGAGAGAAAACATT
>NW_004524652.1:2415026-2466640 GCF_000260255.1 Octodon degus
AAAAATAAATAAATAAATAAATAAATAAAAAATAAACAAAAAAAGGGATATAAATGAAGGACCATTTTGTAGTGAAAAAAAAATATGTATAGACAAAATAGGATGGATATACATCTCCTTTCTCTTAGTTCAATGAGAAGATTTGTACTAATATTGTTTAGACAAGATTTATCTGCATCTTATCCTATGAATAGCTACTACGAAGACAACAATATGCAATGTACTAATTACTGTAACTGTCCTACTAACCTGTTCTGAAATTGTCTCAGTGCTATTTATTTCTCAATAAAACTAATATAAAAAATGATATAAGGGAAATATGACAACTCTCAGCCCGGTAGATGTCCAGTACGCCAAGGTCGTGTTCCCCAAAATCAAAGAATGGATTCTAAGGAACAAGAGAGGGAAAGAGTGGGGACCTTTGTTGGGGGAGAAACAGCCCCTGGGACAGAGGGGACCAGAAAGCGGGGCGCCCGAGCCCACTTCTCAGAGAAAGCTTCACAGCGCAAAATCACGAGGTGAGGCCAACACAAGGTGGCCTGACCCGGCACAAGACCGTCATCAACCAGTAAGAGTGCAAGCACAGTTGCTTCGGTAACGTGGATCCAGCGGGGTGGAACAGGGACCTCCCGGGAGGGGCGGGCAGGAGGTCCGGCTCCGCCACCCGGCTGACCCTCGCCTGTTTAGAATATGATCATTATTGCTTATCCCGTGCAGAAGCACGCGTGTGTAGCCGTTCCTCTTTGTCTGGAGCCTGCCCCCCCCCCATGCGCCTCCCCCGGGTGCTACGTGTTCCCATCCTCGGCGCCGCCATCTGTGGTACGATGACCGTGATCACCACGTACAGCGAACATGCGCTAATAGAAACGCATTAGTACCTGGGGAATCCCAAGGGCAACTTTCCGCCCTGGCTATGGGGACCGTGTGCTGCCTCCCGTCTGTCACCTTGGCATTGCCCAGCACCCCGGGAGCTGATCTAGGGGCCGGGCTCTGAGCACGGAGCACAGGCGCCGAGTGGATATCCATGGTTTGCTTGATTTACAAGAGGGTCAGAAAGCCCTTTCTGGACGTGGACAGAGAGTAAGCAGCATCTTCGCACTTGTGGGCCAGCGTTTTGATCCTGCTGCTCAGCTCAGCCACTGGGGTTCACAGGCGGCCCCCTCACAGGCTCGATGGCCACAGGCGACAGAGGCGGCCACTGGGGCCCTTGGTTCAGAAGAGTACCTCGAGGTTCCTGAGGACCAGCCTCCCACACTTCAGCACTGTACCCTGAAACTGTGGGCTTCCACTCGCTGCTCCAGAGCCTGGGCGGAGGTGGTCACATCTGTCCTCAGACCACCCTGCTGTCCTCGGCCGCTGCAGTGAAGTTCGCGCTCTAGATTTCTGACGCTACTTTTCACCTCGTGAGAGCACATTTGAACCCTTTACCTCGCTTTCGTTTCCGACCCGGGGGGCTAGGGACTGCTCTGCATCCACTAGCTCAGCTCAGCCGCACTGTCCTGGTCTCCTAGTAAGGGTTGCCAGCCCCAGGGAATTGGAGCGGAGGAGCCCATCCATCCCCTGCCTTCCCACCGGGCCCTCTGCACGTCCCTCAGGCCTGATTCAGTCCCCAAACAGTCAGAGTTCTATCCTCACTCTGGTGGCTGTGGCCACAAGCCGGATGGTGCCACATAGTGCATGGGCACAAGGCCACCCACGCCACCCCCTAAGAGATCCCTGGATCTCCTTCAAGGCCTTCGTCCTCTTCCCAGTAGATCCCATTTCTTAGAAACCCCTAATTAGGGAGCTGGAAATATAGCTCATGAGTACAGCACCTGCCAGGCAAGTGCAAAGTCCCAAAAAGAAATCCCTAGTGACTTCAAGATGCCTTGACCTGGTGAGCCAGTCCTGGGGAGCAAGGTTCTAATACTCTTGGGGGTGAGAGGTGGCGACCTCCTGGAGAGGAGAGGGGGGCCCTGTAACTGGATGGGAGAGGAAAACACTCACCCGCCCCAGGCTCTGACTTTTGGGCGCCCACAGCCTGCTCCAGAAAGAGTATTCAGGCACCAGGCCTCACAGCTTGGGCTCTCGGGTCACCCGCTGCCGACTTGTCAGCCACTGTGCATTCTGCTGCACCCACGCCACCCCCTAAGATGGGGAACCCCAGCCCGGCTGCTGCTGTTTCTTCCTCTCTGCGCCCAGGCCTTGGGTGGACCCCCGCAGATGCTCCCAGCTCTCCCTGTGCTTCAGATTACAAGAAAGCCACTGCAACTCTGGGCTACTATTTATGTGTCAGGGGTTAGGCTCTTAAAAACGTAGGTCTTAAGAGACAGGGTCTTAGGGCCAGGGAGATGGCTCAGTGGAATAAGCGCTTCCCTGGCAAGCGCACGGGCCTGAGTTCAATCCCTGGTTCTGGAAAAAAAAAAAAAAAAAAAAAAAAAAAAAAGAGAGACAGGGTCTTGCTCGGCTACCCAGCATAGCCCTGAAGGCCTGTGGTCAAGAGATCCACACCTTCAGGAAACCCAAGCTTCCCAGACAGATCAAGTCTTCAAACACCTTCAGCTTTTTCTCTCCTTCTCCCAGCAGTCCCCCCTGAGGGGAGGAAAGATAAAACTTGGCCCTGAGTGGACACGAGGCCCAAACGCCAACCTCATCTGCTCAGCGTTCTGCCACCCAGGTGCCAGATGGGTGCACCTGTGCACCCCAAGGCCAGGTGAAGGGTGCAGCACCCCATGTGCAGCACACCTGTCTTCTCGGGAGGGGCCGCAGCTAGGCTCCCTTGCTAGTCCACCTCTGAGGTTGGACAAAGTGACACATGACCCTTGGAAGATGAGGACTAGGACTGTGACAGGATCTGGGGGCCCGGAACTTGCCCCTCCCAACCTGTCCAGTGCCAATCGTCTCAAGCTGAAGGGACTCAGTGCAGCAGACGCTGCAGAAGGCCTCCTTTGGTGTCACCTCATCTGCTGGACGGATGTCACCACCAAGGCTGAAGAGCCCATCTCTGACCCACCCGGGCTGAGCGCCAGCTGAGTGTCTGGCAGGAGGAAAGGCTGATGCTCGCTGGGTGACAGATGTGGGCAGACGCTGCTCTACACTATCTCCTATTCCACTCCACTCGGTACCCAGGAGAGCGTCACTTACACTCCGTCCCTGCTCTGCAGGCCGACACCCACGTACCAAGCCCCGTGCTCCTCTGGGTTGTGTGCACTGCGAGGGCCACAGCTCTCTACCAGTGCCCACGCGCCCCCCAGAAGGCGATCCACAAGGACCTGTGGGGATGAGGGCGATGACCCCATGCTCCAGGCACTGCGTCACAGGCTGTGCCTTCCCCCCACTGATCTGTTTTCTGTCAGCCCTGTCCGGCATCCTGAGGGCAGAGGCATGGGATGCTCCTTTGTGCACACAGAGCCAGAGGCTAAAGGCAGGGAAGCATTGCCAAAGGCTGGAAGCCACATCTGTCTCCCCTCCTGGTGCCCTGCTGGGCCCTCTCCCAGTGTGGGTCTCACTGCTAGCACCCTGCCCAAGGTCACTGTCATCCGGAGACCCTGCCTTCTGTTTCCCAAGCACCTGGGGCCGCTCCTGGTTCCAGCATCATCCCTTCCTGGGGTGGACCCCACGGTACTGGAGGCCTCCTTGGGTCTGAACCCCAAAGCCACCTCTTCACGCGTCCGGGTCCCGGGGTCTCGAGCCTGCTGCAGACATCAGGTTTCCTGTTGGGTCTTCTTAGCAGCACCAGTCTCCTTCATTGCCTCGAACCTACCTCAGGGAGCCCGGGCCAGGGGAGGTGCCTCTAGGCTCAGCCCAGGGCATGAATTGACAGACCACAAACTCCTAGAAGATCCAGCGGACTGAAGCTGCGTGTGGTGGTGCACACCCATCATCCCAGCATTCTGGGAGGCTGAGGCAGGACAGTTGCAAGGTTGAGCCCAGCCTGGGCACATTATGGACTCAGCGAGACCCTGTCTTATAATTAAAAAAGAAAAGGGGCTGGGGATGGAGCCCAGCTCAAAGGCCCCAGGCCCAACCAAAACCCTAACTATAATTTGTCCGGTAAGCTTCAGGGACTGACTTTATCCTCTCCTGGCCAGTTTTCCTGTGAGCTTTAGGAGAACAGTCACATATTCTAGTTGAAGGAGTAGGCGAGGCCCCAATGCTCCTGGCAAGGGTGAAGAAACAGGCCGCGGAGCAGAAGGCAATTGGGAAATTTCATGAAGCAAGGGGAGATGTGGAACAGGGAGGGGGCAGCCGGAGAGAGGGGTCCAGGCACCTGCGCACCCACGCCAGCCCCTCCTGCACGGCTGAGACATACACACACCGGCCGGGCCAAGCCAGGCTCTGGCCCCGAAGGGATGCGCGGTCGCCCCGATCCTAGGCCCTGGCTCACGTTCCAGCCCGAAGCGAGCAGGTAAACGCTGAGCGCGAATCTGCAGTCCAGCGCAGCGCTGCGGGGGGGGGGGGGGGGGGGGGGGGGGGGGGGGTACAGCCCTTCGGAGGAGGCAGCGGCGCAGGCGGGTCTCGCGCGCGGGACCCCGGGCAGGCCCCATCGGGTCCCGTCCCCGTGGCGGGGAAGCTCTGGCCGGGCCTGGGTCCGCGCCGCCCCGAGCCCCGGCCGTTTGCGCGCCCGCCCGCCCCAGATGCTTGGCTCTGGTTCGCCCGCACCTACCGGACGCGCTCGGCCGTGACGGCGTTGCCGGTGTGCGCCCGCAGCACTGCCAGGAACAAGAGCCGCATGTTGGAGCTGCCGCTGCCGCCGCTAGGACAGAGATGGGAGGGTGGGGGAGGGGAGAAGGAACGGGAGGGGGAAAGGAGGGGGGAGGGAAGGAGAGGGCTAGGCTGGTCTCCCCTGGGACCCGGGTAGGGGCAGGAGGGGAGGGGACTTGGGGAGCGGAGGGGAGGGGCTGGGGTGGGGACTGGAAAGAGGTGAGGCGGGGGCGGGGCCAGGAAACGTGGGTCGGGGTCTCAGGTGGGCGCGAGCGAGCATAGGGCGGGGCCTGTAGGTCCAGGTCCGGGGACCAGGATCGCGGGTGGCCCTGTGCCTCCTCCAGGGAGGGCCAGTGATGGCCATGACCAGGCTTCCATGGAGAATGTGGTGGCGATGTCCCACCTCTTTCCCCAGGGACTGGAGTCCACGCCCACTAGATTAGGAGGAGGACACCTGGCCCCATTATTCACAAGCCGCAGGGACTTTGTCCCTAGGATATCCTGGTTTCGTTCTAGTATCAGGGACAGGGTAGGGTCAATTCCAAGGTCTCTCCAGTCCCGGGATCCTGAGACTGCCGAGGAGGGGAGTGCAGGCTGAGCGCAGGGCACATAGACTTGGGAACCACAGGGAGAGGCCCAGTGGAGCCCAGAGGTCTCTGGAGCCCTCAGCATAGCTGGGCACCCAGGGAGAAGAGGAGAAGAACCCCGCGGTGGGGTCCAAGCAGAGCTCTGGGAACACACCTCAGAGCAGGACACATTCGGAGATTGTGGCTCTGGGCAGGGAAGGAACCCCACTCCCCTGGGCCTCTGGGAACCTGCAGCTCAGACCTGCTACCTGCAGCAGCCCGAGAGCTGGGGTTTTCTACTGCACAGGTCAGAGTCAGGCCCCTTCTCTCCCCAGTGCCTCAGGGGGCTCACTGTCTTCCACATCCTCCTCCAGGTGCCCATCACCATCGGGAGCCCCGCTCTTTCCTCCAGGGATAAGACTGAGTTCAGAGGCCCAGCCCTTACCTACTTTTCTCCTTTAGCACAATAGTAGTCAGCTGTACATCTCAAGACCTGTCCCAGAGGGATGCAGGAGGCAGTCTGTGTGTTCACCCACTCGGTAGAGAACAGCAAAGAGTGTGCATGTGTGCAAAAGTGGCGGAACAGGGGTTGGACCCGCCTTTAAGCTCCGGCTAACTGGTCTTGCGTTTGTTTACCCAAGCATGACAGGGGATCTGACAGACCCACACCAGTCCAGGATTTGTTGGTTTTTTTTTTTAAGTTTTCTTTTGATTTTCCCAGTAGTAGCCCAATTCAGTACAATGGCGCAAGGAAAACCAGCTTTGCAAATTCTGGAGGTCAAAAGTGACCCATCAGGTTACTCATGTCTGGATGATGAAGATGACCCATTATGGTAAAATTCACGATTTCACAACAGAAGAGTGGTGTGGGTGCGGAGGAGATGGGCTTGACGCGGACCGAGGGAGCCAGAGTTCCTGTGACGGTGAAATGGAGCAAGAATCAGCTGATACAGCCATGGGGACTGCGGGGTCCTCGACTCAGACGATGACGAAAGCAGGCCTGCGAGCACGGGTCTGCCCAGGCGGAACGCTGGGGAGGGGCTTCACACCCCAACGGAACGGCCCAGTGTCCAAAAAGATAGTGCTGGCGCTGGCGTGGGCGCAGGGTATGGGCCGGACCACCACACCGCCCCTCGGTGTTGTGAGTTGCAACAGACAAGATGCTGCAAGCCTGTGAGAGCTCAAAGACCGAAGTGCCAGGGAACACTCTGCGCACACCAAGGGCTGGCTGAAAGGGAGCTCGTTACGGCGCCTCACTCCGCGGGTGCATCAGGCCTGCTGTCCTTAGCAGACTTCTCGTGGTGATGGCAAGAGCGGGAAAAGCAGAGGGTGAAATGTGACGCAAAAATGCGTCCCCTTGCACATGTGAAGACTTACTATGTTCCAGTTTAGACATTGGGGCTGGAACTCGGCCATCAGGCCCTCATTCGGATAGCAGTGGACCGATCAATGCTGTGGGCAGACGTGCTGCCCTCCCAAACTAACTGGAATGTGACATTTGACAACTGGTCTACCAGTTTCCAAGCGATGTCTCCTTTGCTAACAGCGCACTGCAGAAACTGTGCCCAGGAACAGAGCGGGAATTCCAAGTACAATGTTGCAATTTCAAAACAGAGAATGTATAGTATAATCTTTGGATTTCACAAAGTCGTAACATTGGCCTTGTATACAGCAAAGAAAAACAGCCAGCGACAAGGAAACCTCGAGGACATGGACGCCTGAGATGGAAACTCCCTACAGTACCGAAGGCGGAGTGGACGGTGCTGATAAATTATGCAGTGACCCCGATGTCACTTGAAGCACACAGCATGGGCCAGTGGCTGTGCTTTACTTGGCCCTAAACATGTGTGGCATAAATTTATCGCTTACACAGGAAGTACGCACTGCAAAACATCATGGAGAAATTTTCTTAGAGGATTGGGACTGGAGCTTCTAAGAGATCATTTACAGCAGAGGAAAAACAGAATGTCTCTGCTTCAGTGAACTATGCAAAAAATTGTGGAGCAGAGTGGTGAGCTGACAGGTAGGCGCAGATCCTGGGAAAACAGAAAAGGTGTCCACTGTGCCACCCAAGGTCAAGAACATAAGACACATGCTCTCAGGGTAAGCGATGCTCGTGTGTGGTGTGTGCAGTGGTCCTGTGTGAAGATGGCCGTGGGTGCAGGAGTTGAAGCAAAGCTTATTTTTTTGTGGCAGATTTCCATTGGTATTTTCATTATAGTTTATATAGAAGTTTATTTCTGGGCTGGCCAGATAGTTCAGTGGACTAAAGTGCCTGTTCAGGCAGAGCGCAGCGGCCGGGGTTCAATCCCCGGCGTGCCGTGCCGGCCCCGCCCTCAAGGGCCACTGAAAAGGTAATTGAGACTGGGCGTGGTGGTGCATGCCTGTAATCCCAGCTCTTGGGAGGCTGAACACAGGCAGAGCACTACGAGTCTGATCTGTGTAGTGAGACCCTGTAGGCCATGTAGGTCCTGTACTAAATATAAAAAAAAAAAAAGTTTATTTCTGAGATGTTTTAAGTTTTGTAAGTACATAGTTGATGTCCATTCTAAATGCGCATCTTAAGCATTTAATGCTTTATCTGTATTGATGTATCATGTTCCTGTTAGCTACATGCTGTATAGTATAATAAAAAGCTCCTGACCAAACAGGAAGGCTGCGATGTCAAGTATGCCCTACGAAAAGGCCAGGGAAGCAGAGCCCAGTCAGCGTGCGCGACACGTGCGTACGGAGCGTGCGGCTGCGCTAGGCGACTGCCCCAGGTGTGACGACTGAAGATTAAGTTTTGTCGCGTGCTATTGGTATTTTCATTGTAGCTCACATAGGAATTTATTTCTGATGTTCTTTTTTAGATTTTATACACCAAAACCCAGTTTATATTGAAAATATTGATGCTTTTTATAAATAATATTTAAAACTCAGTACTTCATTTTGTGGTATTTTCCTGTTAAGCCCTCATTGCTTAGTAAAACTCATACAATTGAAGTTAATAATTGATCAATAGAAATATTCTAAAGAATCAACATGGATCTGCAGACCTGTTGGTGACAAACACAGTCTCCTGCTGTCACAGTCTGCAAGCTTGAACATCAGACGTGGGCACCCGAGATGGGGACACAGTCCTTGCTGCCACACCGCACAGGCCCAGGCAGGAAACTGACCCTGTGCGTACCCCGGGCAGTGTGGTGAGGTCCCCCAAAGGCCCCGTTGGAGGTGGGGGCCCCAGCCTGGCACTTTGGGGGGCTACATGTCCTCTAGGAGGAGTGGCCGAGCAAGAGCGAGCCCTTGAAGGTGACAGTGGCCCTGTTTTCTCTCTGGCCGCAGGGTGAAGGGCTCTCCTGCCCACTGCAGGCCCACGGCCTCAACCAGGCCAACATGGACTGAGCTCCCCAGCCCCACACTAAAGCACCGTTCTCAAGTGGGCTGCAGTGTGAGCCCAGCACTCAGGAAGCCGAGGCAGGAGCATCTCCGTGAGCTCCAGGCCAGGCTGCACTACGAGACCCTATTTTAAACAAGCAAACAAGCAAACCTGTTCTCTCTGGAGGTGGCGTTTACTGTGTGCTCAGACGCTGCCCAGCACAAGTGCGCTCCTGCCGCGTCTGCGTGTCCCGCACTGTCCACAGCCACAAAACCACAGACCCTCGCTTTACCCTGGAGGTTGCAGCTTCACTCAGTGCCTCTATCGCCTCTGAGCACAGCTTCAAGGAGAAAATGATCTCTATTTATTTTGTGTAAAATAGTTCAGAAATCAGTGACCCAAGGCTAACAAGGGCGCGTCGTCACCAGGTGCCCAGGCATCCCCCTTTCTACCCCTGTGGCCTAGAGTTGGCCTCTTGGATCTCCTCCAGGTACAGTTTGACGCTGCCACGCCAGCTGTCCCACTCACATTCCGGGTGCAGGGAAGGGGGAGACGGCACCTCCACAGGGCGCACATCCGTGGAGGGGGCGTGCTGCACGCCCCTCGGTTCCTGGGGCTGAGTCAGGAAGACCCTGAGCTCAGCCCAGACCGGGCAACTTAGAGACCTAGCCAGAGCCTGTCTCACAACAATAAAAAGAGCTGGGGAAGCAGCTCCGTGTGAAACCCTCGGGTTCAAGCCTAGCAGTTGGAAAAAATGCATTTCCTGTAGGGGTCTTCCTGAAAGCTCCCCGGGACTTGGGGCCTTTCCTCCTGGCTGCAGGACCGCTTCATGGGGCCAAGCATGGGGCCAGGCTTGCGGTGGAGGCACTGCCAAAGCACGGCACCACGGCTCCTTGGGGCTGGGGTGGGATTCTTGCTTGGAAGAGACTCCACACAATAGGAACCTTCGGTACCACAGGCAGCGCTGGCAGGAAGCGAGTGCAAAGGGAGGCGGCCAAGAGGTGAAAAGTCAGCAACGGAGGGGACTGGAAGAAGCTGGTGGGCTCTGGTGCTCAGCCTGTCGGGATACAATCGCCGCAGGCCCATCCTATCTTTCCCGGGCTCTGCAGCTCCAGTGGTTGAGTCAGACACAGAGTACATTTGGGGGTGTGGAAGGAAACTGGCCTCAGGATGACAGGAATGCCGCCAAAGGTCCGAGTGAGCCCTGCCCGATGACACTTCGTTATGGCTTGTGTCTAGTCATCCCCCCAAAGCCTCATGCACTCATGGGGGTGGCTTCTATAGAGTTCGTGATTAATTCAGGATGCAATGCTGGGATTATGGGGGTGAGTGCTACTCCCGCCCTGGGCTGGATAATCTGCACCACAACGTAAAGAGGGGAGAGAGGCCGGCTAGAAGCACAGCTGCTGCCCCTCCCTTTGCTCCTTGTTGCTGCCATGGACAGCTGCCCGCTGCCATGTGCCACTGTGCGTTGGAGCCAGCCGAGTATGGGCTGAAACGTCCACTAACTGTGAGCTACATAAACCTTCCCTCCCTTAATTTTGGGGGTCGGGTGTTCTGTCCCAGCAACGAGAGAAGAGTAAGTGAGGGAACTGCATCCCCCCACACCTGTGCTGGCCATCTGCGTCCGAGGGAAAGACCACAGGAGCTGTCTGAGGCAGGGCTCGCTACCTAGCCAAGGCCGGCCCTGAACTCGCAGTGACCCGGGATTACAGGCCTGTGCCGCCGCCGCACCCTGCACACTCCTGACTTTTAACGGGAGTCAGCCATGTTGCAGTAAGAGGTTTTACTGGGCTGACACCACCCTGGACCTTTCTGGAGCACACCTGTTCAGTCAGGTAAGGGAGCAGCAAGCCTTTTGGGACTCATCGCTTCACTTCTTCATTGCCGCGGTTCATTCATTCGTGAAATGAGAAAAACTGTAAACAATGACAGCTAATTAGCTCCTTCTGATGAAGTCCACACGGGTACCACAAAAGGACAGGCAGACAGCTGCGTTACCGTGGAATATGCAGGAATGATTACGGCGTGGGCCGGGAGGGCCCCAGGCCTCCTGAGCAGAGATCTCTCCAGGTGCCTCTGAGCAGGCCCTAAAACACACAACGCACAGGCTATCTCCTCTTTGATCGGAGCACTTGCTCAGACTATTCTGTCAGCTCCTGGCCCAGGCAACACGCAACTTTGTGATCTGCTGCGTATGAAGAGGAGGCACTTACAGGGGACAGCGTGGGTGCGCTGGTGCCGGGCACAGCTTGGGGGGACAAGAGCACCGACACCCTTCTTCCCCAGGCGGCAGTGAGGAGAGAGGCGGGCGCTGCACATCTGTAACCCTCAGTGAGGCGTCGGTCTCTGGGCCACCATTGCGCCCTGAAGTACTGCAGACTGCAAGTGCCACGCGCGCACATGCATGCTTGTGTGCATGCGTGCGTGTGAGACAGAGACAGAGACAGAGACAGAGAGGAAGCAGTGTGGCCCGGTGGCCTGTGTGCCCGGCGGCTGGCCAGCAAGCGCTACGCCGGCTGCCGGCTCTGCCAGGGGCGGGTGCCGATGTCCACCACAGTGGCTCGTCCCTGCGCCTGGCTGGACATCAGGGCTCTGCCGGTGATCCGCGGGGCTGCTGCCTAAGCTTCCAGCACAGAGACGCTCTCCCTGGGGCTCTCACCTCCTCGGTGGGCCGCACCTGGGAACAAGAGGCTGTTCTTACTTGGAAGTTGCAAGGGGAACTTTTTTTCTTGGAAGTCCTTTTAAATCTACTTTTAGGAAACAAGCAAGTGAGGTTGCAAACATGAATATAAGCATAAAAAGAACTGAAGTCATGTGATCTCTGCTAGGTGGTTTTTCAGCAGCACAGTAAACAGGGGAGAGAAAAGGCAGCTGTGTTGACATGTAAAAGCACAGAGCAAATCCAGGGGCCATGGGGGCCTCTGACTTGAGAAAGAGCTGGGGCTTTCATGGACGTGCGCCAGGGGTGCAGCCAGAGGGTCAGTGTCAGGTGCCTGTCAGGAGCTGCCTGGGGTCTCCTGGGCGTGCATGGGAGAGGTGAGAGGAAATCCGGGGCTGGGCTGGGGGGGGAGGAGGAGGCGGCCTCTGAGAAGACAAGCTGTTGTTCTAAGGGCCTCAGCCCTGCTAGACGACCACCGCAATAATCCAGCAGTGCACACAGCTGACTGCGAGTCACATTTTCAGTGTCCCGGACCCTGCATACAGCCACAGGCGCAGCTGTGTGTGCACACGCGCTCGCCGAGCCCCAGTGTTGCTCCCGGAGCCATATCCTGCGCTAGTGAGCCCCGCCAAGCCTCGGCACAGGACAGTCCCCGACAGGCGCCCCCACCCCGTTCTACAAGCAGTCAGGGAGTGGAGGAGCCTTCATGTGGCTCCGGCTCCACTACATTTTTGGTGTGGATTTTTTTTTTTTTTTTTTTTTTTCAGTACCAGGGATTGAACTCAGGACCCTGCGCTTGCCAGGCAAGTGCTTATTCTACTAAGCTATCTCCCTGGCCCTGGTGTTGATTTTCAATGTGTTTATGTCTGTTGCTGTTGTTACAAGAATGGAGCCCTCTACCTTTTCATTTTTGCAGTTGTCTCCTGACAGGCAGATTCGGGTGGCCCCACCCCAAATGCCAGCATGGTCCCCTAGAGTCCACACTTCCCTCCAGCGACTCTGACACTATTCCAGAGGCTGTTAGGAGTAGTCTGCAGACAGGACTTGCATTCCTGAGTCAGTTGGCCTCAGGATCGCACCCTGCTGAGAAACGGTCCCTGTTCAGAGGGACCGAGCACCCCGAGGTCCAGGGCTTCGCCGCTGTGGCTGGTGTTGACAGCTGTGGAGCTGCAGCAGCCTCCGGCTGAGCGGCCTGCGGAAACGGGCGGGGCGCCGCCAGGCCCAGGCCGGTTATGGGCGCACTGTGACTTTCTAGCAGCGCAGCCTTCTTGCAGGTCTTCCTTGTCTCCAAGGCTTGGCTATTTTCAGCAACAGCACAATGAACATTTACCAGGTCCTTCCTCTGCAGTTGCTCAGACCATGCTGCAGCTTAGGGCTGCGGCTGGGACGTGCTTGTGTCTACAGCTGGGGAACACAGCACCCTCTGAGCCTGACCTGGAGCACACAGTCCTGCGGGCCCCACAGCGGAGCTCCAGGTGATACCCACCATGTCCCTGCTCCGTGCTCGTGTCTACAGCTGGGGAACACAGCACCCTCTGAGCCTGGCCTGGAGCACACAGTCCTGCGGGCCCCATAGCGGAGCTCCAGGTGATACCCACCGTGTCCCCGCTCCGTGCTCTTATGGCCATGTGGGTACAGCGTGTGGATCCCGGGCAGCAGGAAAACGCTCCTACCTTTCTCCTGGAGGGAGAGCTACTGGGGTGTAAGCGAGGATGCGAGGATGCAACTGAGGACCGCCCTCAGGGAAGCCGCACTGAGGGCCTCCCAGCGGCTCTCTGCAAGCACACTCCCCAAAGGCTGCCAGCGCAACAGACTTTTCTCACCACGTGACCAAACACGTTCCTCTTTCAGATGTTGAAATTCCTGGTGTGGTCAGGCATGGTGGTGCATGCCAGTAATCCTAGCACTTGGGAGGCTGAGGCAGGAGGACTTCTAGGAGTTCAAGGCCAGCCTGGGCTACATAGCAAGAAAAGAAAGCAAAAATAAATAAAATAAAATATCTGGTGTAATTTGCTATTTTCTCGAAAGGCATCTGTGTGATTTTCTTTTCTGTCTGTGTGTGTGCAAATGTGTACAGCATTCCTGAGACTGGCTGCAACTTCAGCAATTATAGCTCAGCCACATCTGCTTCACCGAAGAGTTTATGAATTCATGGTTGAAATGTCACAGAAAAAGGTACTTCTACCTGACTAGAACCAAGACCTGTGAGTTATCTTCCTGTGTGTTGTGAGGTTTTTGTTTTTTTGCTGTTGTTTTGGTACTAGGGAATGAACTCATGACCTTGTGTTTGCCAAGCAGGTGCTTAGCCACTGAGCTATCTCCCCAGCCCTTGCTTTGTTTTGAGGTGGGGTCTTACTTCGATATAGCCATGTGGGCCTTGAACTCACTGTGCAGTCTGGGCTGGCCTCAAACTCAAGGTGACCCTCCTGCCTCAGCCTCCTGATTGCCACCACACCTCGCTATGAATGAACTATCATTTTAAAATACTCTCATCTCTACCCTTCTCTGCATTAGTGAATGTCACAAAACGACCCTGACAACTTGCAGCTGCAGGCTTGTATCTCTCAACACTAAGCTCTAAACGAAAAGGACCGTAACAGCAGCCGCCCCACCAACAACAAAATCTCCACTAAGCTCAGTAGGAAGGTGAATCTTTTCTTCCTGAAAACCCCAGGATCAACGGGGTCCAAGCTGTCAGTGGCCTGCATGCAGCCCTCCCCCAGCAGGCACTGTGGCTCTCCTGACGGATACTGCTGACTACACAGACCTCGGGCACTGCTCACGCCATGAGAAAAGCCCGGGCTGCGAGGCCCCAACGTGGGTGCCAGCTCCGGACTGATCGGCATAGCTTACCCGATGGGGCCCTGCAGGCTGGGTAGGCCAAGGCCACGGGGCTAGTCCGGGCCTGGCGTGTGACCAGCCCCACCCGGAACCGAGGCACTGTGGGTCGGATAAGGAAAGCAGAGTGCCGCCACCGGAGGGCCAGGAGCTCAGGGACCAGCAGCAGCGCTCCTCGGAGGGCCTGGCCGGCCCGCACCAGTCTCGTGTATCAGCTGCATACCGTTTCATGAGGTTCTAAGGAGCTCTTCCCAAAATAAGGATATTCACTTTGTTGTGTCAGTTGAAGATATTCAGGTCTTCTGCAGTTGACTAAGGTTACTGTTATGCACAATGAGTTTTAAATTTTGGGGGGATACGAGGAATCAAACTCACAACCTTGCACTTGCCAGGCAGGCACTGTGCCACTGAGCTATATCCCTGGCCCCTACATTAAGTTGTCTTAATATTGTCAAAAATTTTTTTTGAGATGGGGTCTTGCTCTGCAGCTCAGGCTGGCCTTGAGCTCACTTGGTAGCCCAGGCTGGTCTTAAACTTGCAAGATCCTCCTGCCTCAGCTCCCAAGTGCTGGGATTACAGGAGTGCACTGCCACACCCCAGCATAGTCAACTTTTTCAATAAATAGCTTTTGACTTTTTTTTTTTAGTGTATTTTGTGTAGGGTCTCACTATGCAGCTCAGACTGGTAGTGATCCTCCTGTCCCAGCGTCCCCAGTGGTGGGATTACAGGTGTGCACCAACACACCCAGTCTTGGTGGCCAGTTCGGTGTGCCCAGGGGTGGGGCTGGCGTGGCATGTGGTGCCAGGGATGGAACTCTGCTCCTTGCGCTTGCCCAAGCAAGTGCTTAGTCCACTGCTATCTCGCCAGCCCCAAGAACTTTTGACTTAAATATTAGCCTTCAGAAAAATTCCTCTCAGTTTTCATATTTGCCAATTTTTCCATGAATGCTTTTATATTGCTGGTTTCTTTTCCACCAGTACAAAATTTATGTCAGCACAAAATGTGAAGCCTATTTTCCATATATGGAGTTGGTTGTCTAACAGAATTTTCTCTGTGGACTAGAAATCCCTTTACTGGCACAGACTGAGTGAGGCGTATCACCCCTGTGCTTCAGTTCCTGTCCCCTGCACACATCACCACTGATCTTTCCTATAAGTCCCAACCTAAAAAAGGGACACACTGAGGGCTGATTACCTTCTGATCACAAGATGGGGTAACATTACTTACAAGGACACGGGGGCATGCTGGGGCCTACCTGCAATCCCACCACTCGGGAGGCTGAGGCAGGAGGATCAGAGAGTCACAAGTCTGTGCCCAGCCTCTGCCCTGTCTCAAAACATGAAGTAAAAAAGGGCTGGGATAAAGTTCAGTACAAAGGCCCTGGGTTTGGGCCCCAGTACTGAAAGAAAAGAAAAGAAAAAAAAAAAATTAGTAGATTCTTTAAAAGGAATTATCAACATTAGGTAGGTGTGGTCCCACAAGGTATGGTCCCACACTTGTTCACATCTCGCACCAGATGTAAGAGGAGGAGGAGGAAGCAGAAGTTCATTTCTTTCACTACCTTGCTTCCCTGTCCACTCCACCTCCTTCTGTGGCTGAAAACGTGGCCACTGCAGCTGTCTTGCGGGGTTTTGAAACCAAGACCAAAAATCCCCAAGTGAGTAGAGGTTTCTACTTAGCAGATCAAATAAAACGAGTGCCTGAGGAAAATCCAACCAAACTCGTCTCGTAGACCATGCAGTTTCACATCCTCTGTAGAGGTAAGCCCAAGCCAGCCGAGGTCTGAGTCAGGGTGCACTCGGAGCAGTTTCACGGGGCTCTGATCTGGACCCAGAATAAAGCCCTGCTGCTGTGCCTGCCGCTTTGCTCCACTTGTGACTGCTGGCCCTCGGCTGGGGAGCTGCAAGGGCAACAGCGGGCGGTGCCCTGGCAGGGAGATGAGCAGGAAAGGACATCCACCATGGCCGAGGCCCTGTGACCCCCGGCGAGGTGCCCAGTGTGATGCGCAGAGGGCACGGGAAGGCCACGCTGGCTTCCTGCAAACCAGGCTTTTGAGGAAGTTGAATTGCGAACAACTGGCGCAAGCAACTCAAGGGAGAGGAAACAAGCGGCCACGTCCCGAGGACCTCAGGCAGCCAGGCGGCACCTCGTCCACACTATGCCCAGCCCCACCTCAGACGAGCTGGGCCATAGGCGTGGTCCCTGCTGGGTGTCCCTCACAGGATTATTTGAGGTGCAAAGGCTAAGACATCAGCTTAAGCTGATCTGAGCCCGTGGTCACTGCAGACTTGCTATTGGGCTGCAATTCACTGCCCACAGAGGCCAGCAGGGGACTCCAGGGAGGAGCGGGTCGGGCGTGAGCAGAGGGGGATGCTCTCTGGCTTTTTTCCCTATTTTTTGGATAGGATCAGGCAAGATGGTTGAGGGCTACAGATTCCACAAGCTCCACGCAGCGTCAGTCCAGCTCTGACTCGCTCTCGCTCTTCACCTCCACCGTGCAGTCTGCCTGTCTGCCGTGCTCCTAAACCCGTGCACCTCGTAGCACGTGTGCGGTGCCGGCCCAGGTTCATCTAAGTGTGACTCCTGCGGACAGGGAATCCTTTCCTTTGTCTCCGAGGGAACCTGTCTCCTGCCCCTGCCAGCTCTCGGGAAGCTTCTCACCCTGAGGCCATCGCCACAAAGAGGCCCAGCCCAGTGCCACCCTGCAAGCATTAGTCAGCCACGGCCGGCCGGGTGACGCCAGTCTGTCCTGGGCAGCAGGAGCAGCTGCAGAGGGCAGGAACGGAGTAAGGAGGCCAGACAATAAACCCTGAGCGGAGTCAGGGTTCTGCGTGGGAGAAGAGCGGGGTACACGTTGCCCAAGATGCTGGCTGCAGCTGCGTCACACGGCATGAGGCGGGATCCGAATGGCGCTGACCAACGTGGCAGTGCCACCAGCAGGCACGTGTGACTACAGAGTACTGAAGCTGTGTCACTGAGGGGCAGGACTTGCATTTCAACTTCCACTAACGTAGCCACATGTGGCTAGTGGCTGTTCCCTGTGTGGCACGGGTGTGGAGGATAAAGCAGCTTGAAAGAAGGGAGGATGAAGGTGTGAGACGTGTGTCCTTTGTGTGACAGTGGCCGCGGTGGCCAGCTGCTGCCGGAAGACTGGACAGGGCCTGCAGGGTGATGCTTTCCATTCCCTGCTTCGCCATGTGTAGCAGAGGCTGCCAGGCCTCGAGGTCTAAAATCCCCCCCTACCGCTTTGGGGCTCGCTGGGGCTTTCCCGCTGTTGGATCTCAGGGCTGCATCCAGTGGGCAGGCTGGTGCCTCCTCCCTGTGGGGCCACAACGCTTGGCTGTTCTCATGAGACAGCCAGACTTCTAACAGTGGCTCAGGCCTCCAGTGCCCTAGACAGCGGCCCACCAGACCCGAAGCCCAGGCCTGGCCCTGGACGCTGCTACAGGCCTTGGTCACAGCAGTCACAAGGTGCTGCCACCTGGGAGGACTAGGCCTGGGCTCCTCAAGACACGGCTCGAGGGAAGCCAGGGGCAGGAGGGGCGTGGGGACCACGAACAGGCGAGCAGCCCCACTGCGGCCAGTGCCCACATTCTTGTGCTGGGGCAGCAGGAAACCCAAGTGTATATGTGACACCTCTCTGGTTTAAATGATTAATTCATGTTCTTTTGGTAGCGGCTCTGAAACGAGACGTACCCACAGTCCATCCATTGGAAGCACAGTCCAGAGCTCTCAGGTCTCTCACGGCCATCGCCATCGGCTTTAGGACGTTCTCATCACACTGCCCAGCAGTCACGCCCCGCCTCAGCCCACCCTACACGCAAGGAGTCGCTGATCTACGTCTGTCCCTGCTTCGGACGACTCTAGCAGTCTCGCAGCCGTGTCTCCTTGCCCTATGGCTCTCGGTGCCACGGGAGCCAGGGCCTGACGTGTGCCACACCAGCGCACCCCTGTGGGCTATGTCCCCAACCCTGCCGCCCTTTCCTAACCACTGCAATCAAACCACTTCCACACGCTGGCTTTGTTTCGCCACCTCAAGGCATCAAAATGAGAACCTTGGAATACTCCGCAAAATTCCTCAGCATAAACCAGGCGAAGTGGTGTGCACCTGTGACTCCAGCACTCCGGGAGGCTGAGGCAGGAGGACCCGATGAGCTCAGAGCCAACCTGGGCTACCTAGGAAGCTCAAGGCCAGACTGACGGTGACTCAAGAACAAATGCTCAGGGTACACCCACCTCTGAGACGCCGTCCTCCCACCCTACAACTGAGCTGTGTTCCTCGAGGGAGGCCATCCAGTGACACTAGGTTATGACATCATCCAAGGTACTCCACGGTTAATAATGCCGACTTCTCTCTGGCCTTTGCCTGAGGAGTTCAGGCCTTCTGGTCCTAGCACAAATACAGCTTCCGGCTCCCAAGAATCAGACAGAAGCCTTCCTTTACCCGAGCCCTACGGCCTACCCGACCCGTGACTGGACGGGAATCTTTCGGGTTTGCTTTTCAGTGAGCTAGGATGCTCATGCAAGGTTTCCGCCCACCACCCACAACTCAACAAAGGGCCACTTACCGCGTTGCACAGGAAGTTGTCACTGGTGGGTGCTGTCTTCGGCTCAAGGAGTACTGCAGTGAACAGAACAGTGTAAGCTTAAGCCCTCTTGATACAGGGAGACAAACTGATCTTGGGTGGGTGACCTCCAAATGGTACAGGGAGCCTCCAAGTGACATCGGGAAAAACCATCTCCCGACCTGACCTGCACGAACGGAGGTTATCACAGAGTATGTTTGAGGGAAAGAAGGCTCCTGTGCGAGAGGGGGACAGGCGGGGGGCCTGAGCGGTTGTTCCCAGGAAGCTGTCTCCTCCAGGGACTTTTATAGTGTAAAACCATGTGGGGCTAAGGTGGAGAAAGGGGGAACTCGCTTAGGTGGATGTGGGGTGGGACAAAACTACGGTCAACCAATGGGATTACAAGCCCCATTGCTCAGGTAAAACTGATTAGGCCCAGGACCAAATGGGGTATTGAGTAACACAGTAAGCGGGCATGAATGTAAAACAGGACCTTATCTGGTGAGCTTCGGACAATAATTCTTCCTAAGGAACGATCAATCCTGGATGAAGTCTTTCGGCTTGGTTCATAGCAGGGGCATCCATGCCTCCCACGGCTGTAAGGCACCTGACCGTTGCTATTCCTTCAAGGGCCTGACCCTGTCTGACCGCCTACAATATTCTACCTAACTCAGGCTGTCTGCAGCACTCAGCCGTAAAGACAGACAAGAGACGGAGGGGGAAGGGACGCAAAATTAAGGTGTGTTACGTGCCAGCGCCAACTCCCCACAAGGTGTGGGCACCTACTGCACACACATACTAATAAGATTTATAAGAGACAGGTAACAAGTAATTTCACAAACAATTATAAATCATCATGGTAGCTCTGAGAAAAATGCCTGAAGAGCTGAATAAAGAACACAGAAACACAGAAAAGGGGGAATGGAGTTAGTGCAGGCGGGCCCGGGAAGTGACATTTGAGCTGATTATCTGATGAGCAGTTAGCACTAATTGGGGGGAGAGGGCCCAGCGCTGGCACTCAGCGATCCTCTCATTCCTAACAAGCGCCCGCTCCCCTGGGCCCGCGTGGGGCTATGGATCAGCCTGCGTAGGGGACCCTCCATACAGAGGCGCGCCCGCCTTCTGCCAGGGCTGCTCCTCCCTCCATTCTGGGCGGCGGCGCTAAGGTGGAGCGAGGGCGCTGTCGGAGGCCCTGGAGCGCACATGCGTTTCCGAAGCCGTGCTGGGGGCCACTGCTGGACGACACTCGCCCACTCACTCCACCAGGCGCCAGGCCCTGTCCTAGTGCTGGGGCAGAGCGGGGAAGACGGCTCGGAGCGCTGCCGCCGCCACGCCGGACCTGAGGGCAGCGCGCGCACGCGGGGGCGAGAGGGTGAAGGCACGCAGGAGGCGGCGCCCAGCGGAAGGGTTAAGGCCGGGGCGACAGAACCTCCGGCCCGCCGGCCAAAGGGCTCGTGGGCGGGCGGCGGCTCAGCAATGTCCGGGGACGCCTCGGGTCGCCACAGCTCGTGCTGGGGACCCTCTCAGGGGCGGGCGGGCGGAGGCCGGCGAGCGCCGAGCATCATCCTGTAGTGCACAGGCCAGGCCCGCGCGGCAGGCCCAGCCGGGCGCCGTCAGCGACGCCGCCGCGACGCCCGGGTCGCAGGCCCCAAGGAGGACAGGGCGCGGGGGTGGGGGGCGGAGCCAGCCGCGGGAGCCCGCCTGGGGCGCAGCCACGGCCCGAAGCGAGCCTCGGGGCGCTCGCTCCGGTCTCCCTGTCCCGCGACACCCACGGTCGTCCACGGCCGCCGGGGTCGCGGGGCTCGCTAACCCGGGACACCTGCCGGCCACCTCCTCGGGTTTCCGGGGCGGGACCGGAAGTCCCCATCAGCTGAGCGGCGGCGGGCCCGCCCAATGGGCGGTGCGAACCGGCGGTCTCGCGAGAGCGCGGCGCGGGGGTCCCCTGGGAGCGCAGCCCGCCGCTGGAGCAGTGGCAGCGGCGAGTGGCGGATGGAGGGTGCGGCGGGCGAGAGGGCGCCGCTTTTGGGCGCCCGGCGGGCGGCGGGCTTGGCGGCCGGGGCGTTCGCCGGGCGGCGGGCAGCCTGCGGCGCCGTGCTGCTGACCGAGCTGCTGGAGCGCGCCGCCTTCTACGGCGTCACGTCGAACCTGGTGCTGTTCCTCAACGGGCCGGTGTTCGGCTGGGAAGGCGCGCAGGCCAGCCAGGCGCTGCTCATCTTCATGGGCCTCACCTACCTGGGCTCGCCCTTCGGCGGCTGGCTGGCCGACGCGCGGCTCGGCCGGGCGCGCGCCATCCTGCTCAGCCTGGCGCTCTACCTGCTGGGCATGCTCGTCTTCCCGCTGCTGGCCGCGCCCGGGCCCCGCGCCGCGCTCTGCGGGCCTCTGCGCCCGGTGCGCGTGCTCAACTGCTCGGCGCCCTACCCGAACGGCACGGCCGCCTGCCCCGACGCGGCCCCGCGCCGCTGCGCGCTCGCCACCTTCGCGGGGCTGGCGCTCGTGGGCCTCGGCGTGGCCACTGTCAAGGCCAACATCACGCCCTTCGGCGCGGACCAGGTGAGCCGCGCGGCGCCCACCTGCATCCGCATGTGCACCTGCGCCGGGCGGGCGGGCGGGGAGGGTGGCCCACCAGGTACTGGAGGGACGCAGAACCCCCACGCCCCGGGCTCTTCCTTCTCGGTTGAAGGAGACGCTGGAGCAGGAAACGCAGTGTCTGCACCTGCATCCTCCGCCTAGTGCAGGCTGAGAAAGTAAGAAACTTCCTGCCCTAGGGGAGCTTCCATCTGGCGCGGGAAGCCCACCTGCTGTGCACCTGCTTCAGGAGGCTTAGAGCCGCCAACGCCTGGGGGGTACCATCTGCGCCTTTGAGCGGGTACATACACAAAGGCAGCGCAGCGGGTGCAAACCCCAGCTGCTGAGCGGCCCATCTCCTGAGGGTGGGATCCGTGCATCCAGTAATGGCCGGGATTAGCCTGATAGGGAAGGAACTTGCTGTCTGTGGAGGAAGCCGTTGCAGTGGAGGCTTGAGGGATAGAAAAGGGCGAAAGTAGCATGCAGTAGGGCTCCATGGGGGGCTCGGGAAGAAGGATTGAAAGTTGGAGAACGGCCTGTGCAAGTTGACCCGACTCTGTGTCACAGTGAAAAGGGCTGGGATGTAGCTAAGCGTTAGACTGCTGACCTCATGTGTGAGGTTTGGGTTCCATCAGAAAAAAACAAAAACATGGTTTCCATGTAGGGGGTCAACAGTGCTGAACCCCTGGAGCCAGAAAGCTACGGTGAGCCCTTGTCATGGTAGTAGCATCTGTCGTTGCTCCAGAGGGACCGGGTTGGTGGACGAGGCCTCACAGCCAAGAGATAAGGAAGGAGCCATCCTGAGCCTCTTGGGGAAAGGAAGTGATCAGTGGCCTGGGTGTCAGGCAGACTGACCTCCTGTTTTTGTTTACAGGGAATACAACTCAAGACTTTATGCTTGCCAGACAGGCACTGTGCCACTGAGCCATGTCTCCTGTCCTACTGCTGCCCTTTTTTTTTTTTTTTTTTTTTTTTTGGCGGAACCAGGGATTGAACTCAGGCCCTTGCGCTTGCCAGGGAAACACTTATTCCACTGAGCCATCTCCTGGGCCCCTACTGCCTGTTTTTTGAGAACTCATCAAGAATGGTTCTTTTGAAGTGGTTAGAAGCTGTATTTTGTGGCAGATGAAAACTATGAAACACAGACTTTAGGCTCCATAAGAAGAAAGCTTTATTGGGTGCAGTGGTGCCCAACCCTGCTTACTTGGCCCCAGACTAGGGCTGCTTTCCCCAGCTGTGGCAGAGTTCAGTCATTCCAGAACCTAGAGCAGCAGCTCCTCGCCCCTTAAGAACAGCTATGGATACCTGTAGAGTGTTGGGGATGGCCCACACTGCTTGGGAGTCAGCTCTCCTGGCCAGGAAGGAGGCCTGGCCAAAAGCAGAGGCTGGGCAGTGGGGTGCTAGGTGAGCCAGTGGGCTTTGCATGCGCCTGGGGAGCCTGTTTTTGCACCGAATCCTGCGTGAGCACTGTCCCTCCCTGAGGCTGCCTGTGCGGTAGGCCTTGTGCTGAGTGCTTGTTTAATCCACGCGACACCCCATTTTACAGATCAAGAAACAGGCTGGAGAGGTTGAGGCTGAGGTGTGTTTGTGACTGGCTGGGAAAGCTTGTCCCGGAATCTGAGTCCTCCCACCGCAGCATACAGCTGACACATTAGAGTAGGGAGCCCTCTTAACTTTCTTTAGTGGTGGTGCGGTGGTGTGACCTGCTGAGTCCTGCACTATTTTCTGTGTACGGTAGCAAGATCTTTGAGTTGTAAGAGAGTCTTAAATCTGCCTTAGCGCTGTGTAAGTGGAGACCCCAAGAGACTGCTCTTCCATTCAGTAGGTAGTGACTGGGTCAACCAGGCTTTTATTCCAGGTCTGGTTTCTTAACCTTTCACCGTGGCTCCAGGCTGGGCAGGACAGGCGTGTGCATCTCCCAAGGTTCCCCCAAGGCGTACCTTCAGGCCCATGCTGCCCTGCAGGGCTGAGAACACATTCCTTCTCTGTCTTATAAAGGACAGACAGGCATGTCATCCAGCTGCCTTTGTCGAGGGCTCCTGGAAGCCTCACACTGGTTGCCAGGGGGCACTGTCTGTGCTTGTGTCGCATCAGAGGGGAGCTGCCCTGTACTGGGGAGGAGAGCTGGCTTGGGGCTCAGGCCACCTGACGGGAGCTAGTGCTTTCTGGGAGGTAACAGACTTGTAGTTCATGTCCCCTGCCCTGCTGGTGTGGGGTAGAACCTGGGCCTCCTGCACACCAGACTCATCTGTGAGCTCTGTGTCCAGCCCAGTTAATAGTTCTCAAAAGAACAAAAGAGCCTGTAGTGGCCATCTTTATTCTGAGTGGCTCTGACAGAACCTGCATACTTTTGATCCGTAATTAAGTGTAGAGTTGAAGAGAAATGCGCCTGGAACACGGGTCTCCTCTCTGTGGCACGAGGGGCCTGTCTTCCTGGAGAGATGGCAGAGAGACTGGCTGGCCAGCGCCAAGGCTGCTGTGTGATTGGCACGGGTTGTGTAAGCCATGCTGTGGGCACATGAGGTGCTGTGACCGTAGGTCACGTGCTGGATGAGCCTGTGTTGATGCAGCATTTCTCAGGCACGGTGATGGCATCGTGACTGTGGGAAAGAATGTCCTTATTTTTAGGAGTTCAGCCAGAAGTGTTTCAGTTTTTATCAGAAAAAAAAAAAAAAAAACAACAACAAAGCAACTAGAGATCTAAATTAGAGGCCTGGGTTTATATTTTAGTGTTCTTAGAACTTTCATGTGAAGTTTCAGGTTTTCTGAATGAAAGGTTGGGGGCTGCACATCACCTGCTGAATGCTGAATCTCACCTAGGCAGCGCTTAAGCTTTTGCGGGGGTGGTGATCATTCTTGGCGGGTGGATCCCGCCTTATTTTCCCCTCTCACCTTTACTGCTCTTAGCAACATGCGGCTGCAGCCTTCAGGCAGCGGGCACAGGCCCGCGTCTTTATTCTTATGAACCCCTCCTCCCCCCGGATTTGAGTTGGTGATGTGAAAGAGGAAGAACTCACAGTACAGATAAAGGGAACAAATGGTGCAGTCTTGTGTACTGTCAGGAATTTCTCCACGTCCGGCAACCATCTGACTCACTGCCGGCCACTAAGTCCCCCAGCCTTGCCTCCTGAGATCAGTTTCTGGAGTGTCATTTGACTACTCACCCTTGCTGGGCAGGCAGCAGCTGCTCACATGGTGACATCACGCGGCCGACTTAGGTGGAGGCAGGGCTGAGGCAGGAGATGTGTGACGTGTGGCCTGCCTGGCTGGCGGCCGCCTTCGGCCTGCACAGACGCAGACGTGGGTGGTCCTCGGCCCGGGAACAGCCCGAGGGCTGGCGGGGTGGTTGTGGCACCGCGTGCTCCCAGCAGAGAAGTCCACTTCCAGGCTCGCTCAGAAGTGAGGGCGCGTGGGGTTTTGAGGCTAGAGCCCTGCCAGGCTGGCTGGGCAGGAGTCCTTTCCTCCACTTGAAGATGAGCTACGTGCACGGGTGTGTGTGGAGGGCGCAGCCCCTGTCCCGACAGTGGCGGTGCGTCTTGGCCTGCATCAGTCACAGCTCCCCTAGGTTACAGCGTGCGCCCGTCTCCACCTGCCTGTGAAGGTTGTCGGAACCGTCCTCTCTTCTCCGTAGCAGTTTTAGTTATGTTTCCTCTAGTGATTTCTGTGCTCAGTCTTTCTCCTGGTTGATCTCTAGTAAGCCCTGCTGGTGCCTCCTGTGAGGTGACCTGCACACACATTGTGTCGCGCGGCTAAGAAGCTCAGCACAGACTTCCCTCGCCCGCACTGGCCCTGAGGGCTGTCCTGTCCTGACTTGCTTGCACAGGAGCTTCAGCCCTGCGGCGTGTGTGATTTATCCAGTACTCGTTTTCCAGTACAGTTTTCGTCTGTGATGCTCATGGCCACACAATTCCCTCAGACACGGTAGGAGTGCTTGTCGGTCTGACTCGAAATACTAAATTTTGAGGAGCAGTCAACTGTGACTACTCTGTACTCCTACTGTAATCCTGAAAATAGACCTGCAAGTACTGTGTCAAGGGCTAGGACTGCCAGTGTGCTCAGCATGTGGTGATTGGCTGCTTCAGGCCCACTGCAGACCTGTTATTTTGTAGGGGGGATCTCTGCGGATCAGAAACCGAGAGTGCGCTGACCTTACCATGCCCAGTGACGTAGGTGAGGCAAGTTCCTTAGACTGCGAGGCTGCGCAGTCTGTGAGAGCCACAGTTACCCTGGTGCTAGTGAGCTGGCCAGAATGAAATTCATGAAGTGAAACTCGGTAGAAGCGGCTGTGGCTGGGACAGGGCATGCTGAGAGCGAAGCCCAGGCGGACGGCAGGCGCGCGCAGGGCTGTGCCTGTCCAGGCGAGCTAATGCTGGCAGTGCCAGGCCCCAGGGCCCTACCGCCTATGTTCATCTAAGTCCAGGAAGTTAGTGATTTTTGAGCCTTTCATGAATCACAGCTCGTGTCAGAGTTCTTGATTCCTTTGATAGCCTTCCTGGTTGTGAGATTAGTTTTAGTTGGTATGGAAATCTGCCCTGCTGCAATACCTGCAGATGTCCCCTGTGCCCTGCTTTGGGGCTGAATCCATTTGCTGCAGCCCCGTGGCACTTGGCTGTAGCCCAGAAGGGTGTGGAGCTGTGAAGATGTGTTCTGAACCTTGCTGTGAGTGATGTCCGCTGGGAGTTTGTCACACAGGTTGCTTACCACATGAGCTCCTGGCCCACCTAGGAATGGGGCTTGAGTGGCCTGGGGACGTGGCTTGCCTGACTCATCCCAAGTAGTCCAAAGCGGCAGGCGGTTTGCATGCTCTAACTCCTGCGGGAACTGTTGGCACTCACTCGTGCAGCAGCCTGCTGTCGGGTGTTTCCTGTGGCCAGAGCAGCGTGTGGCACTGTGTGCTTACCCAGGATGAGCCTCTTGGCGGGTGCATCAGCTCCCAGGAGGTGAGACCCGCCTGAGCCTGCAGAGTCTCTGTCTCAGTGAAAAGGGCGGAAGAGAGAAAACTAAAAGGAAGAGGAAGACGTTATGGGTTTTCAAGCATGTCTCCTCCCGTTTTAGGTCAAAGATCGAGGCCCAGAGGCCACTAGGAGGTTTTTTAACTGGTTCTACTGGAGCATTAACTTGGGAGCCATCCTCTCGCTGGGAGGCATTGCCTACGTGCAGCAGAACGTGAGCTTCTTCCCTGGCTACCTCATCCCCACCGTGTGTGTGGCCGTCGCCTTCGTGGTCTTCCTCTGTGGGCAGAGCGTCTTCATCTCCAAGCCCCCAGACGGCAGTGCCTTCACCGATGTGTTCAGGATTCTCGCACACTCGTGCTGGTCCCGGAAGCGCCGCGGAGCACGCCCAGGCGGCAGGTAAGTGCTGCGCTCCTGGCTCGGGTGCAGGGGCTCGCTGATCACCATGGTGACCGTCCAGCTCAGCTCTTGCCCGCAGCTGCTCCGTGGTTTTCAGTCCGTTCTGCTTCTCCCTCTAGCGCAGTGGGCAGGAACTTGCAGAGGGCATGGGGGGGATGGTGTGGGCCTCAGCTGTGCTACTGACTTGCAGGAACCAGGGCGCGCCTGTGAGAAGCCCCGTGCTTCAGCAGCAGGCTGCAGCCTTTCTGCAGGGCAGTCTTGGGCCCTGGGGCTCTGGTGTTAGGGAGCCGCTGCACTTCCATGCCTGTATTCATTTATTCATTCATCCATCGTGGCTTTTTGAGACCAGGTCTCCTATGAAGTTCAGGCTGGCCTTGAACTCCCTATGTAGCTCAGGTTAGCCTTGAACTCCCCGAAATCCTCCTGCCTCAGCCTCCCCGAGTGCCAGGATTACTGGTGTGTGCCACCACGCCCAGCAGAGGACCATTTGGTTTTGTTTTGCAGTGCGGGGACCTTGGGCGTGGTGGCAAGTGCCCCGCCACTCGGCTCACTTGAGCTTGCGCTTGCCTTTGACACGAGGTCCCAGCAGCGGAATTTCAAGGTGCAGTTAGGTGATCTCACTTCCAGTGCATCTCACTGCGTGCGCGCTGCACCTCCCTCTCCTTTTGTGCCATGAGAGGGACGCTCTCTCAGGACCGCTGCAGTGACCGGCTGGTCAGTGGTGGGCACTGGGGTGGCCTTGAGAGGCTTCGGGCCCGAGGAGTCCACTGCCCCACCCATGTGTGCCACGCCCACATCTGGCCTGGCCTGGGGTCTGGTCTGGACTGAGCTCTGCCCTGGGAACAGCGTGCTATGCCAGGCCCCAAGACACCCTCAGGAGGGCAGTGGGCTCGCCCCTCCGTGCTGAGGTCTCTGTGGCTTTGGCTTCGTGTTGGCCCCAAGACACCCTCAGGAGGGCAGTGGGCTCGCCCCTCCGTGTTGAGGTCTCTGTGGCTTTGGCTTTGTGTTGAGTTGCAAAATAGCGTGCCAGCCAGGCATGGCGCACACCTGTAACCCCAACATTTGGGAGGCAGAGGCCAGCCTGAGCCTTTCACGCATCACTGCTCCTGTCAGAGTTCTTCTGGATCCCTTTGATGGCCTTCCCAGTCAGAAAGGGCTTGTGGGTTTAGTTGTAGTTGGTATCAAAGCCTTCCTGGCTACAGTAGCTACAGATGTCCCCTGTGCCCTGCTTTAGGGCTGAATCCGCTTGCCGGGGCCCTTTGGCACTTGGCTGTAGCCCAGAAGGGTGTGGAGCTGTGAAGACGTGTTCCAAACCCTGCTGCGACTGACAGCACGGATCCTGTCTCAGAAAAAAGAAACCAGAAACAAAGCAGCACGCTCCCAAGGGAGCTCGGGGTACCCCGGCCCCACAAGTCCTAAGACCCGTGCCGTAGGGAGTGGGGCCCAGCAGCTTGTCATTTGGCACCTGGGCGTTCTCAGGGAAAGCACACACAGAGCACGGTGTGGTGGGTCACTGAGGCTGTGTGCCGTACACTCAAAGGAAAGTAACCTGAAGAGGGAGAAGTTGTCAGGTAAAATAGCTCTGTCTTTGGAGTTTAGAATCCCACTTAACAGAGTGTCTGCCCTTCAGTTTCTTTTCTCCCACGCTTGGCTCCTAGGTGTGGGGAGCAGCCCCAGTAGAAGTGGGCTTGGAAGCCCCACAGCCTGTTCTGGCAGCAGGGAGCACTTGCTGGGGTGCTCTTACCTTTCCTCACCAAAATATGGCTAATGTGCTCAGTGTTTATTTTCCCCTCTCTCAGATTCCAGGTTAAAAATGTCAGCTGTGTGAGATAAAAGTAGTTCAGCTTGTGCCTGCTTTTAAAGTGGGACACGCATGGGTTTATAAACCAGAAGGGCCGCAGTCGCCATTTCCCTTGAGTCAGACGTGGGCCGCCTCACAGGCGACTCGCTTTCCCTGGGGAGTTGGCTTGAGAGCCTGGGGTGCGAGGTTTCCCCGTTCCCTGAACGCCCTGGGATGAGCCTCTGTGAGGAGCTGGGAAGGGACTGATGCGGGCCCACACTGAGGAGCAGATGCTAGCATAGGAGCCAGGGCCTGGTCGGAACTGTGACCCACGGCGGAGGGAGCCCAGGGTCAGTGGGTCCTGCGGTGGCCAGGGCTACTGCTCTGAGGCCAAGATTGCGTGGATTTGAATCCTGGCCCCGTCTGAGTGCTTGTGACCTCGGCACGTTTGTCTCCCTCTTTCTGCCTACTGTGCTCTAGAAATGGGCCAGTGAGGCTCCTACTACTGCCTGGGCTTGTGAGTGCCTCATGGCTGCTACATGCCGCCCGCTACGCTGCTGCGTGGCCAGCAGTGTCCGTTTGCCCTGGGGCTCCCCCCACTAAGGAGGGATGGCTTTCCCAGCTCAGCACCCTTCTGCCGAGGGAGCAAACGGAAGTGAATGAATTAGATGTGGAGGTATGGCCCCCCAGCCTGAGCCCGGGGCTGCTGCGGGTCTGTGGAGCCTTAGCTGAGCCCAGCGGTGTGGCCAGGGCCAGCTCATGGTGCCGTGTGTGGCTGCGGCAGCTGGTGTCTTCCAGCTCCCCAAAGTCGCAGCCACGCTGGCCAGAGATCCGTGTGTTCTGCTGTGCTGGGAAGTAGCTGAGGCAGGCGCATTTGGTGTTTGCTGCTTATGGGCCACGGAGCAGCTGGGGCCGTCAGTGCAGTGAGCTGTGTTTTGCCCCTAAGCTTAATTTGTTATCAGATACTGGTTGCTGGGGGTACGAGAAAACTAATTCCTTCATTTTGTTTCCCTAAGTGAAGGCATTGGAGTCTTTCAGCAATCTTCTAAACAAAGTCTGTTTGATTCATGTAAGATGTCTCACGGAGGGCCGTTCACAGAAGACAAAGTGGAGGATGTGAAAGCCCTGGTCAAGATCGTGCCCGTGTTCTTGGCTCTGATCCCTTACTGGACAGTGTATTTCCAAGTGAGTCGCGGCACCATGCAGGTGGCTTTACCTCGTCCTCCTGGAAGTGCTGCCGGGACCCGGGGCTCACAGTCTCCCCATGAACCTCTAAGTGTTGGGGTTGTTTTTTGATAGTGGGGTTCTGTGGCTGCTTTCAGTATTTTGAAAGCTTCTAATAACCACCACATCCCTGCCCCACCGGAGCACTGTCTGTTCCAAGTCCCAAGGCCCCGCGTCTTCCTGGTGGCTGGGAAGGCGGGTGCACGTGCGTGACCCTGCTCTCTGTGCCCAGATGCAGACCACCTATGTCCTGCAGAGTCTCCACCTGAAGATCCCAGAGATCTCCAGCCTCACAGCCAACCCGCACACGGTGAGTCGGCCCGCTGGCCCTGACCTGGGTTCCCGCGTGCCCCGCAGCCTGGGCAGCAGCGCTGGCGTGAGCGCAGGGCGGTTGCCAAGCTGGAGCCGCTTCTCAGGCGCATCTCTCCAGTGGCCTCAGCGCTTGCTAGGCTAGGATAGACGGACCTTGATTAAACATGGGTTCGTATTTTCACCGGGTTTTATGTCCCTTCCCCCTTGAAAGCACAGGGAACGGGTGTGCACGTGTGAGGAGTAAGCCTGCAGGTGTGGGCCCGGGAGTGCTGGGCTCTGGAGGGGGGCTGTGCTTGCTCGGTGGGGCCCCTCACTGCCTGTGCTCCCCGCAGTTCCCAGCCGCCTGGCTCACCATGTTCGACGCGGTGCTCATCCTCCTGCTCATCCCGCTCAAGGACAAGCTGGTGGACCCCGTCCTGAGGAGGCTCGGCTTGCTGCCGTCCTCCCTGAAGAGGATCGCCGTGGGGATGTTCTTCGTGATGTGTTCTGCCTTCGCTGCGGGTGAGCGGGTCCCTGGTCCCGGGGTCCTCTGAGCCTGCTGGGGCGCCGGCAGGGTGGGAAAGGGGCCCAGGGTGCTGCGGGGGGTACGGGTGGGCTTTGTGGACTGAAGGTGCACCCCACGCAGGTGCCCCTCTGTGGGCTGTAGGTGGCTTACGATGCCCGGGAGCTGATGAGCCCTTCAGCACCACGTGTTTGTGTGCATCCGGCGAGGGGAGGAGAATTTGTGGAGCTCTTCCAGGCTCGTGGCGGCCCCTCCAGCTGGAGAAAGCGGACTGGAGCTCCCGGGTTCCCGAGGGAATTAGCTTTTCAAAAGACTCTTCTGTTTTCATGCTTCTCGCATTCTGAAATGCTCATCTTCTACTGATGAAGCTGAAGTACTAACTGGGCATGGTGACGTACGCCTGTAGTCAGAGTATTTTGGAGGCTGAGGCAGCAGGATCATGAGTTTGAGCCCACCTGGGGCAGCATGGTGGCTTAGCAAGACCCATTCTCAAAATCCAGGGAGAGGGCTGGGATATGCTCAGTGTGAGGTCCCAGGGCCATCCTCATAACCCCCAGAGGAGGGGCTGAGGCTTGCGCTGCCTTCTGCCTGCTGCGGAGGTGTTCCTTCATGACTGTTAGATGTCACTGAACCCTAACATGGCTCAGCCTGAGCCTACCACGCGTCCTGCAGTTCTGAGGCGCTCGGTTCTGAGCACCTGCTATGCAGGGGCTGCTATTGCCCCCTTCCTGGAGTGCTGACTGGGCTGCGGCAGTGAGTCCCTTGGCTTCCAGAGCCCGTGCACGCGAGGCCCAACATAAGCAATTAAGTGAGGCTTGTGTGGGTGGGCTTCCCACTGTGTACTTGTCCCGTGAGCACCTGCCAGAGCTGTGCACTGCAGAAATAAGCAGGAGCAAGCAGGAGGCAGAGCACGGGCTGTGGTGTGGGCGCCAAGGCCTTCTGCAGGAAGGGCCTGGTGCTCTGTTCCCTCCCTCACTGGCCCTGGGGTGGGGGTGGGGCCTGTGCCCGCAGCTGCCGCTCTGGGGACAGGGGCCCCTGCCTTTCTGGGGCCTTTGCTCCTGAGTCCTTGCCTGCTGTCTTTTTCTTGCAATTTTCTCAGTGGCCACCCTGAGAGGTGCGTGGTTTCCCTGCTGTGGGATCGAGGATGGAGGAGTGGCTTGAGGTTTACCAGTCCCTTCCACTCTTTCCATGTACTGGCAGACTAGCAATGGACAGGGCCAGCAGCGTGAGGGGCAGCTGGGAGATGTGGCAGCATGGGGACAGGGGACACCAGTGTGTCCAGGCTCGCCTTGCCATGTGTCAGGAGAGCTTAGCACACTCCAGGTGCTTGGGCAGTGTAAATAGCCTGTCATTTGCTGGAGCTCACTGGATTGCAGCTGCCTGTGTTCCTCTTTTCTTTTTTGGTGGGAGGGAGACAGAGCCTCCTGTGCAGTTCACGTGAGCTTTGAACTTACCCAGTGGCCCTGATGGAAGTGGAACTGGTGGGGATTCTGCTGTCGCAGCTTCCCAGTGCAGGGTTACTGGTGTGCGCCCGGCAGGCTGCCTGTGCTTGGTGCAGCCGCACTCCTGGTTTAGAGTTGCAGGGGACATCTCAGATCAGCAGGGCGGAGAAAGAAGTATGCTCGTTTGCTAACTTTTGATACCTAAAACACGGGTGCTGAATTTATCTTACATCCTGAGGTATAAAGTTTTTCATTTTCCTTTTATTGTAACGGGCTAAGTTCCTTAGGTTTCTTCGCATGGTAGGTTCCTTAGCTGTTTGGTGTAGCTTTGATTGCTGTCATATATTTTTAAAATTGGATGAGGTAGAGAATTCATCGCAGAAGGCTCCCTTCCTCTTCCGCGTCTCTCCTGCCTTCACCGTCGCAGCTCTTTGCCTGCCTCTGACAGCGTGGGCTGAAGTTCTGGGACTCTCTCCAGGTGGCGTCCCACCTAGCTGTGATGCCTCCAGCCGCCAGGCTCGCTGCTGCTGCTGTGTGCCACAGAGGCCGCCGCGCGACCTTGCGCACCTAGCTTGGCGCCAGCTTTCCTGGGAGTTGGAGCAGCAAGGAAGTTTTGGCTGTTCTCACACTAGTTACCTTTTCCTCCACCTCGCTGCAATGCTTGCACTTTGTGTTGATGTGAGTGTCCAGAGGTGTGTGACCAAGGGCTGTGGGCGCCACCCGCCCGCACCCGTGCTGGGGCCGTGGGCTCTGCGGCGGGGTCTCTGTCAGCTGCACCAGGGGAGCCCCCGCAGCGCTGGGCTGTGCCTGTGTGTTCCGGGGCTTTGGGCTTCCTGTTTTATGGCATTTTTATCTTTTCTTCTCTTGAGCTATTTGCATTTTTTTTTTTTAACTTTTAAATCAGTTTTCTTGAGTCTTAAGGAAATGGGGTGATGGTTCAGTGGGCTGGCAAGCACTTGGTATCAAAAAAAAAGAAAGAAAATGTGGCAAATGTATTAGAGTAATCATAAAAATAGTCTGAAGTAAATCCACGTTTCTGCCCTCCTTCATTTGTAGCTTCCGACACTTGCACTTCATTGAGGTTGCCAGAATGGCATGTGTTTTGCCTTGGTTCTATGGGGGTGTCTCTTGGGTTGTCAAGGTGGCTGTTGCTGCATTCTCTGTTTTAAGGTACTGGAAGTCTGCAGCCTTCTAAGCTGCTTCCTGACTGGAGAGTTAAGATGCTTCTTAGCACCCTGTTTCTTTCATGGTTTTCTTTCTCATTTGTTGAGTTTCGTGCTTCATTCCCTTGCATGTGTTCTTTCCTGTGTAACAGTAAAGGATATTTAGCGCTATAATTGTGGAAGCTGCTGTTTTGCTCTAGACCATGTTGTTTGTTGCTGTGTTCCCTGTCAAAATTGAAATTTCATTCTGAGTTCCTTACTGATCTGAGATCAACGTCAGGATTTCATTCACTGTGCCGACGTTTATGGGCTTGTTAGTGGTGGCCCGCCTTGGGACAGTTGCCATGTTGGCTTCGATAATTCCCAGGAAATTTGAGCCTTCCTTTATGGAATGTTTGTTGGGAGCTGAGGAAAATGATTTTTATATATATCTTTTTATTTTATTGATGATGATTCTTTTTTTATTTTATTGATGATGATGATGACCCTGTTTGGTACAGGGTCTCAGTATGCTGCTTGGATTCAAAGTGATCCTCCTGTTTTTATCCTTCCCAGCATGGGGATTATAGGCTGGGATTACAGGTGTGCGCTGCCAGGCCCGGACTTGTGGCCAGCTCAGCGCACCCCTGTGGGGCTGGCGTGGCTTCTGGCACCAGGGATGAACCAAGTCCCTGAGCCGTTCTAGGCAGGCGCTTAGTCTGCTGAGCTATCTCGCTGGCCCTATTGGTTTTTTTTTTTTGAGACAGTGTTTCCCTATGTAGTTCAGGCTGGCCTTGAGTTCACTTTGTAGCCCAGGCTGGTCTCAACAATCCTCCGGCCTCAGCCTCCTGAATGCTGGGTGATGGTCGTGTGCAGGCCGTTTCATCTGTTTTGATATTCTCAGCTGTGTGGATCACATTCCTGTCCCAGCTCTGGGGACCTGGCCGCAGGTCTCCAGTGCGCTCCACAAGTGCCCTGGCCTAACTGCACTGAGCGAGTCCCAGTCTCTCACAGTAGAGTCCTGAACTCTAGTGTTGGCAGTGGGCAGGAGTCCAGAGCAGGACTGGCCGTGCAGACCCTTTGTGAGGCATGTGGGCTCAGCACCACAAGGCTCCCTGGTCCGTCTGGCTCTGGGTCCTCGCCGCGCAAGCTGCCTCAGGGTTGTCTATTGCTTTTGCATCTGGGCCTGGCTTTGCGCTGTGGGTCTCTGGTGTGCTGTACCTGTGCCAGGGAAAGCCTTCCCTTTGTTGCCTGCTGGTCTTGGGAGGATGAGAAGTGTCGCACACAGTGTGAACCGCGCATGTGGCATTGCTGAGGTGATGGGGTTCAGGGGAAGGTGGCACTGGCAGGTCCTCCCGAGCCTGCCTGAGCCCATCCTCTGTGGTCAGAGCCCCTTTTCCTTACCCTTTGGGACCCTGGGTGGATCACCTCCCCAGTGACTGAGCCGAGTGTCGGGCAGCAGCCAGGCCGTGAGCCAGAGATTGACTGTCCTTTAGGAGCCCTCTGTTCTCCTCCGCACAGTTCTCTGCACGCTTCTTTCCTTCCACGGTGCTGCTTTCAGTCCTGTGCTCATGTGAATGTGGCCAGGTTCCCTCCAGCTGTGGGGTGCGTCGTGGCTCTATGGTGTTGCGTCCACACGTGGTCTTTGGGTACGGGCTGTGCACTGCTGCAGGTGGAGCCCTTTGAGAGGGAGAGCGTGCGTTGGCTCCGGAGTGGCTCCTGGCTGTCCTACCTTGTACCCGTGGGCACCGTGTCTCTTCTTCATCTCTTGGTCCCCGAGTCTGACTGCTGCTGCTCCTGAGCCCACCTGCTCCTTGGGGATCCAAGTCTGCCGCTGCCTTGCAGCCTCTCCTGGGTCCTGCCGCCGCCTCCTGGTCTGTCTCTGCCCATGGCCTGGACAGTTACTGTGTTGTTTTCTCGTCTTTTACTCTGGCTGTCCTGCTGTCTCGTCCTCAGCCGACACCTCCTCCTCCTCCTCCTCCTCTCTGTTAGTTGTTCACAGGTGTGCGGTTCTCAAGAACAGCAGCAAGGCCACCAGCTGGCGCTGCCCTGCCCGCCCCTGCCGCCTGGCCCTGGAGTCTAGTGATTCGCAGAGCCTGCTAACCGCACACGTGTACCCTGGGAGCGCTCTGCCCTGGCTGGTCCTCCGTCCTGGGCAGCAGGAGGGTCAGGGTTGGGCTGGGCCTGGGCCCGCAGTGGACAGCTATTGCAGGTCACCCTCCACGAGGTGCCACTGCTCCTGAGGCTCATGGGTGTTATCAGTGCATGTGGCATGTCAGAGAAGACAGTCCCTGTGACACTAGCCCTTCAGCACCACCAGCCTGAGACTAGTAACTGCTGGCCACGGCCCCGTGGGGCCCCCAAGGGCCCCCTTCCAGTGTGGCCAGGAGCCTGGGGTAGTTTGCCAGCTGCACATACCTCGGTTCTGTGCTGTGCGGGTCCAGGGGTCAGGGCCCCCTCACTGGCTTCCCTAGAAGGGCACAGGGCTGTCTGATGTGTCTGGGGCTTGATTGGTGGGCCCCCAGGGTTTTTCTCAGGCTAGGCGTTCAGAGTTGTGGTCTGGGGCTGACTCCAGGGTGTCCTCTGGTCTTCCTGTGGTGTCCTAGTCTGGGCTTTTCTTGTACTCGCTTTGAAAAGGAGCATTTAACGGTGTGCGTTTGCAGTGCAGGACAGAAAGCTTGTTTTGAATTTGCCCATGTTCCCTGTACGTGATGCCTCCGTGCGCTGTTGGGTTGTGTGTGGGCACACCACCTTAGGTCGTGCTGCGTCGTCCCCGTCCCTTACCTCAGGGGCGTCCTGCATGTGTCCATTCCACTGGCCCCTTAGGGTAGGCTCACCCTGCCCCTTGCTGTTTGGTTTGTGCCTTGTGGTTCAGCTGCCCTTGAACTCACTGTGTAGCCCAGGCTGGCCTCGAACTCTCTGATCCTCCTGCCTCAGCCACCGCGGTGCTGGGATTAGAGCTGCTTCATCACCCTGGGTTTTTATTTTTCTCATAATTTCTGCAGGGGGGTCTCACCATGTTACCTAGCTGGACGCAGAACTGCGGGCCAGGCGCCCTCCCCCTCCTGCGTGCCATTCCTTGCCTGTCTTAGTGAAAGCGCGGGCATGGGCAGCAGGCAAGAGAGTGGGCTAGATCCGACTGTTTTCTGGGGTGGCGGTGAAAACACAGCTTAGAGGTGGCCGCAGGAAGCCACCGATGTACAACCAGTGACGCCGCAGCTGTGAGGCTGAGCCGAGGTTCTGGGGTGTTGTCCACCCACTCGCCCCATTTTGGAGTCCTCTGTAGATAGCCAGCAGCAAGCTCCTCGTTTTCTAGTGTAAGTGGAAACACTACTAACTGCTGTCATGACTCCCTGTGAATTCTAGGAATCCTGGAAAGCAAAAGGCTGGACCTGGTTAAAGAAAAGACCATCAACCAGACCATCGGCCACGTGGTGTACCACGCCGCAGACTTGCCCGTCTGGTGGCAGCTCCCGCAGTACGTGCTCATTGGCGTCAGCGAGATCTTCGCCAGCATTGCAGGTGAGCACCTGCTGCTCCGGGGAGGCGGGGCTGGGCGCTGTGCTGGCCCTGTGTGGCTTGCCGTGGAAGTGCGGCCTAGGGTATGGCCTCGTAAGCAAGCACTGATCCTGTGGCTGAACGTTTTCTTTTATTGGTATAAAAGTGGCTTCCCTGGGAATATTTTCGCGAAATCCTGACCTGCCTCATCAGTGCCACAGGAGGGAAGCAGTTGCCCGCTCACCTTGGGCGTTTGTGCCAGGCCTGGGTCTCCTCGGGAAGCGCTGGCACGGGGGCCCGCTCCCAGCTTCCTGCTGCTGGTGCAGATTTATGTAAGAGCAAGTGTAATGTTCAGAGCATGTTGTCGCAGGCCTGTCATTGTAGGGGTGCTGTAGTGGTGTGTGGACAGGCGTGTTGGGGCAGGTCTGCCACCAGAGCCTGGAGCAAGCAGGGGCAGGAAGTGAGAGACAGTGAGGGTCCTCGCCTGGGAAAGGCCCCCCAGCGGGTTGGGCCTTCACTTAGGGTTACTGCATCTGTATCCCTATTACTGTAGGGTTTTGAGTTCATGGATGAACCTGCTGAAGCTATTTTGAAATTCTTCATATTGCCTTTGAGGTAGAATTCTTGAAATTGTGCAGTTTAGTGTGTGCACTTGATTTTTAAAATCGCATTCCTTGAGATGAGAGAGAAATTGTTTCCTAAGCAGATTCCCTGAGGAGCGCAGCCCTCCCTCCTCAGTGGGGGCTGTGGGCCTTGGGCTCCCTGGGCTGTTGGTGGGCGTGGTGGGCGGTGTGGTAGGCGCGCCTGCTACCCATGCACCCGTTCTCCTCCGCAGGTCTGGAGTTTGCCTACTCGGCCGCCCCGAAGTCCATGCAGAGCGCCATCATGGGCCTGTTCTTCTTCTTCTCTGGGGTTGGGTCCTTCGTGGGCTCAGGGCTGTTGGCGCTGGTGTCTCTCAAAGCCATCGGGTGGATGAGCAGCCACACGGACTTCGGTAAGGCCAGGGCCCTGTTCCGAAGCTGGGCACTTGGCTACTGTGGGCATTGTCGTGACGGGAGTTGCCCCCTGCTGTGGTATCCTGCCAGGGCCCCGTGGGTATGGCCTGCTGCCTGGGGGCTGCCAGCATCGGGTGTCCTGGGCAGTGCCCCGTGCTGCTCCTGGTGTCGGGGGTCACTGTCCTGGAGAAAGCTGTATCGCCAGGGGCTTTTCTGATTCACTTGGTTTGTATACTTTGTTTCGTGACAGTGTGATATTCTCATATGAAAAGGACTGAGATAAAGTTGACTTTTTTTTTTTTTAATAAGAGATTGCCTCTGATCAGTCCCGGTAGCATGTTGTGGCTCATGCCCTATCTAGACAGTGTCTTGGGTGCTAATGAGAGGCATGCCAAGCACTGCAGTTTTGCTCTCTCCGGACTGGTAGTGGCTTTGGTTTTTCGGTTGTTAGGTTTTTGTTTGTTTGTTTTGGGGCAAGGTCTTACTCTGTAGTTGAGGCTGGTATTGACCACACTGTGTAGCTGGCCTCAGATTCTGGACGAGCCTCTGTCCTCGGCCTCCTGGGTGCTGGAGTAACAGCTGTGTGTCCTCACCCCAGTTTGATGGTAGGTTTTAGTGGACCTGTGAGTAGAGATGCCCTTTCCTTCCCTTAGTGTGAGAGCTGCGAGAAGAGCCCGGTTACTGCTTTGTGTTTGGTCACGCGGCCTTCGTCCCACCTGGCAGTGCTTAGGAAAGTTTGATGCCGGTTGTGACTGAGCCGGAACTGGGGTGCCAAAGGCCTGTGGTGTCCGGGTGTGCTGGTGTCCAGGAGTCCAGCCCTGTTGTCCCTGGACGCTTTCCTGGCTGTGCAGTGGTGCGCTCGTCCTGGCAGGCACAGGGCCAGGCCTCCTGGAAGGGTGTGCAGATCGGGTTGTGGGCAGATGCCCTGTGTGTAGAGTGCTGCTGCCAGCAAGGGCCGCAGGCTCCCAGGGTCCCGAGCAGGGTGTGGGGTGCCTGGGCAGACAGCTCGGCAGAGCGCTGGTGCTCAGTCTGCAGTCCTCCCTCGCTCTGCTCTCAGTCAGATGTGTCTGGATGTGGCTGATTTCTGTGCCTCTGCTTTGCATGATGTGGTCTCCTGCAGCGGCCCTGACCTGCTGTGGCTCCCTCCAGTGTCTGCTGACTGGCCTTGGGGCATGGCTGCGCATGACCCAGCAGGGACTGTGGGTCTGTGTGGTCAGCAGGTCCCCGAGGTGGGGGTTGGGGGCTAGGACAGCATGGCCTCCAGGCGGATTTCTGGCTGTTATAGGGGTGATGGCTCCTCACCAGCCTCCTGCCGCAGGGCTGCTGGGCTGACCGGAAGTGCAGCAGACCGAGAGCCCAAGGAAGAGGCCTGGCCCATTGTCACAGCTTTCCATCCTGCCCGCAAGCTCGTTCTTTGGAGCATCTGGCTCTCAAGCGTGGGATGCGGCATGCTTTCTTCAGCCTCAGAGTGCGGAAGTTCGGGGCCGGCCACCTTTTCCCCTTGGTGGAAGCTCCTCTCCTTGCTCCCAGTTTGCCCTCTGATCCAGCCTGGGTTCTGGTCGCTTCCCTCTTGTCCTCCCCGTGATGCCGTGACCCAGCATCTACACAGCATAGCTGGGAGGTTCTTTCTACTGCTCATCCTCCACTGGCTCCTTGGGTAGGGGCACCGGAAGAGGAGTTGGAGCGGCTCTGGAGCCCCACAGCTTTTCCCCATGCTTCAGGTGGTGCCTGTGCTGCCCGTGCGCGCTGCAGTGTGAGAGGCATCTACGGTGCCTGCGGCCTGTGGGACAGCAGGACAGCCTGGCGGGGTGTGCCATGCTCCAAGTGTGCGCAGGCTCGCTACTGTGATCACACTGGATGCTGACACCAGTGGGCTCTGAGCCTCCCCCGTGGGAGAGGGCGCCGGCTTGCAGAGCTTCACCCCTGCCTGTGCTGAGGGGATTGGAGCAGAGCAGATGGGTCGAGGCCACAGTCTGTGTGATGGGGCCTTCGGCTGGCGCAGCTGGGTGTAGTGCAGCGCTGGAGTGGGAGATGCCAGGCCCAGTACTGGAAGCCTGTGAGCTCCTGTAGCCTTGTCCGCCCCCTTTGGAGCTTCTGGGACTGAGCACTGTGAAAGGGGTCAGAATGGAATGCTCAGCGGGTAGGATAGCTGCTGTGAGGTGGTACGACAGGTTTGTGTCAGGCGAGGGCGCTGGTCCAGAGCAGGAGCTACATGGGCAGCGTGCGTTCTGGTGACAGCCGTGGGTTCCGGCTCTTGGCCCTCCTGGGAGGGTGCAGCCTCACGGGCTTCTTGGCATGGCCCCAGCCATGTCCTCCTGCTGGCCATGCTGTGGAAGGCGGCACATGGGCCCCGTAGCTAGGTCACAGAGGATGCCTGGCCCTGGGCTGGGGGGAGGGCTGCTACTGCGTGACCTTCGCTGCATCCTCATCCTCAGCCCCCGCACGGTGTGGCTGCTGCAGGCTGTCGTGCACTGGTCATGGGGAGAGGCCACCAGCCACGTGCTCTGATGGCAGGAACTTGGGCTGGCCTTGTGACTTTCTGCACATTCCTATTTGAAGGAAAAGAAAGATACCAGAAAGAGTTCCTTGGGGCTCTGTCTCCAGCCCTTAGCTTTCCTGACCGCTCTGTGCAGCACTCAAGTCACCCACTGTAGGGGACACTGCCCTGCCCGAAAGCTCTGGCTGTGCCCAGCAGCTCAGCCCTGCCCTCACCAGGGGCTGGCCCCGAGCCGGGGTGGAGCCAGGCCCTGACCCTTTCCTTAGCCCCAGAGGAAGGACCCTGGTGGGTGAGCAGCAAGGGAGGGTGCACCTCACCTCTCTCCCCTGCTCTCCAGGTAATATCAACGGCTGCTACCTCAACTACTACTTCTTCCTGCTGGCCGCCATCCAGGGAGCCACCCTCCTGCTGTTCCTCATCGTGTCTGTGCGCTATGACCGGCCTCGGGTGCGAGGGGATGGTGCGCCCACCAGTGCCAGGGCCTGACCTGAGTGCGCGGGCCCAGCCGTCGACTGAGGCAGCGGCCGCCCTGAGCGCTTGTGCTGTTTCCTGTGCTGGCCTCCAGCCCCGCCCACAGGAGCGAGGTCAGTGCCTGCCTGGGCGTCCCCAGGGACGGGCAGGCCTGAGGTGTGCTGCGTCCTGCGTCTGTCAAGTCATCTGGTCTCTGCTGATCATCTTCCACAGAAACTCAGACAAACTTGGGGTGTCGGCACCCTGATTCCTCAAATGTCACCACCTCCTCCGGCAAGCCAAGTAACGTCCCCTTCTGAACGCTAGTAACACGTCCCTGTACTGAGGAGAGGCAGGCTTCTTCCCCGAGTGGAACACATTGTTCGGCGCTCGGAGTTCACGTAAAGGTCATGCTCATGGCTCTGCAGGGGCCACCAATCAGGCCGCAGCCAGGTCGTCTGCTGTGGCCCAGCCATGCACAGGCTCATCTGTTGCTTGTTTCTGAGACTGCGGACTTGGTATCGCCTGCCGAGGGCGCCCGCGAGCCAAGGCCAACTCTAGGGGCAGAGTTCCTGAAACGGAAGGTGACATAAAGTGTTGCCCGTGCACTGCTGTTGGACGGCGCCGCCTCTGGCCCGCCGGGTTCCAGTTTGTAGCTGGACTGCTGTGTTTGTGGCTGTGTCTTTGGTATATTTTTATTATAAAAGCATCTCCAGTGTGAGCCCAGACCCGACTCTTGAGTGGTTGTCCACGTCTGTCATTGGCTCAGCCTGGAGGCAGGCAGCGCTGTGGGAGGCGATTCCTGGGGCAGCCCTGGTGAAGGGCGCCCTCCTGGCCCCGGCGGGGTGGCCAGGCCAGTTCTGAGGCGCTGTGCCACTGCACACCTGCAGGGAGCAAGAGCCCCTCGCTCACACGCCGCGGAGCGAGTCCTGAGTGCAGGTGGCGGTGGTGGTGTCATGCAAGCGGCTTAACTCCCTTCAGGGAGCTGCAGGCACTGTCCAGGAGATAGGAGACTGTGCCTTCAGAGGTCGCTGACCCGGGTGGCTCAGACGCTAGCCCTGGAAGGAATCCCTCTGCGCGCAGCCCATCCGACTGACCGAGCACTAGCAGAGCCGCTCTGCTGGGAGACAGCCCTGGGCCCCGTGGCGGGTGTGCCACCCCAGGAGTCCTGAAGCCTCTGGCTAGGGCACCCAGACAAACACAGATGGGGGACATTTGCGCTCTGTCCATGTCCACGCCTCTGTGCTGGCCACAGGCACCTAGGGCACTTGGCAGTGAGCTCCATGGGATAGCTCTCTGACCCCTGGAAGGGGGGTGGGTGCAGCTTTGCCCAGGTGCCACAGCAGCATTGCCAGGACAGTCCCCAACACCACAGTTAAAAGCGGGAAACTTAGTTGGCCCTCAGCTTCAGGGGATTTACCTGGGGTGTGCTGCCCCAAAGCAGGAGGGTGTGGGGGACCAGACGTGGAGCAGAACAGTGCATGGGAGCCAGGACCAATGCAGAGCCCAGGACCTGCCACCACAGCCTGCCCGGACACACCGGGAAAGAGCCTCACAGGTCCCTCGGACCTTGCTCCAGATGGTCAGCTCAACAGCCATAGTAGTGTGGCGCAGCAGGACGCCCATCCTGGTTTCTGATGGCCACCAGGCGTGTAGTCGGGACAGTGGAGCGGGCTGCCCTCTGCCCTGCGCTTGGCTTGCTGGGAGAACCCACTGTCCACTGCCTGCCCGGGGAACTGTGGTGGGCAGCATGGCCGAGTGGTCATCGCAGCAGCCCTCCAGGCCCTGCCGAGGTGCTGGCCTGCTGAGCGCTACTCACAAAAAATGGGCGATGGCCAGGACTACCAGGTTGCTCCACGTGGTGCAGAATGTTCATCACTTGAAAGTCAGAGCAGTGAGGAGACGAGGGACTGGGACGTGTGGAATTGCTGTGTGCCACAGAACGCTCACTCTGTCACAATGGAGCAAATATACGGGGGTTCTCAAGCAGACCAGAGCCACTTTAGGGAACATGCTAAAGTGGTCTCAGACTGTCTTTCAAGAGGAGGGTCTTTTGAAGGAAATCACACAGAAGTGCTGTGCTGAGTAAGTACATTGAAAGTGACAGAAGTCAGAAATGGTAGAGACCGGCCTCAGCCACCTTGCTCTGTTCCGGACCTGGTGGCTGACCTGCTTGAGGAGGAAGCGGCCCAGGCCGGGGCGGTGCCCAGAGCTGTGGGGCCAGTGTGAGCGACAGGGCCACAGTGGCTGGCCTGGAGCCAGTCCTCACCGCCACCCCCAGGGGTGCAGGACCCAGCGCAAGGGGCCGTGAAGGCCTGGGTGGGCCACGAGTGGAGCCGCCAGGGCCATGGTCACAATTTAAAGCCCAGCCCCGGCAACTTTGTCAGATCCTGCCCCAAATAAAACTGTGACTGTGTGTTTCTTCCTGGGGCCTTCTGGTCCAGAGTCACTCATTCCTTCAACAAAGCTCCGACCCGAGTCACAGTGTCCCCCCAAGACTCCTGTCTTCTGGAGTTGCACATGGCCTTACTAAAAACAAGATCTTCCCAGCTTGGAATTGAATTACGGTGGGGTCAGCCTAGATTAGGGTGTGACCTTAATCCAGCCCAGCATGGCCAAGGGCCGGAAGTGCAGGAGGCAGAGCAGGGGTGACCAAGGCCCACCAGGGTGCTGGGTGGCATCTTTGGCCAGAGTGATGGACCAGGTGCTGTTATGAGGGTGCTCTGAGCCCCTTGGGCTGTGACATGGCACAGCTGCATAGAGGAGTGGAGTCTGTTTCTGAGGGTCACCCACACAGCCTCTCTGAACAGTGGGGGGTTCTTTCTCAGGGTTCCATGGGCTGGTCACTGGGCAGCGTTGACCTGGGACCTGCCTGGGCAGCTCCTGGAGAACTTGATCCAGCATGTTGCTCACCACCACCCTCCGGCCTTGCTCAGGGCCAGCTGTCCTGGTGCTGCTGCTCTGCGCAGTGGCCAGCCACGCAGTGGCAGCCCAGATGCAGCCATGAAGCACAGTCCACAGCCCTGCATGTTAGAGGCCTGGGTGCACGGAAGCGCCTTCCCTGCTGTAGCACAGTCACCAGCCCGCTCCTCTCGGCTGGTGGTGCCAAGGACCAGCGGCATTCAGGCTTGCTTTCGACGCACCCAGGCATGAATCTCTGCGCTTTGTGTCATGCATAATTCACCTAGTGCAAGGACAGACCGCAAGCAAGAGAATCTGTCCTGGGATGGGAGTTAGGAAGGACACAGTCTCCCCAAGCTGCCTGCAGCGTCTCGGCCATTTCCCGGGGGCGTTTGCTCTGGGATCTCGGCTCTCTGGATCCCGCATCCACCCACCCTGTGCCCCTGCCCCCAGGGCCACTGCAGGCTGCTGCCAGTGCGGTGAAACGCTTGCCCCGCTTATTAAGGTGCGCAGAGCCAGCGTGGGGTTGCGTTTCCCGTTTGCTCTGTGATTTAAAATACACCGGGAAACTGAAGATCGAGACTAAAGCCGAGGCCACGGGGTTTGGTACCACAGATGTTTCTGGGCTCAGCAGCCCCCTATGCAAAATCTGCGGCAGACGTGCCTGGAAAAGTGTGACGCACTCGCTGGGTACTGGTGCTGTGGCCACCCTGAACTGACCCACGCGCGTTACCACACATACTGATTCTTTGTGATGAAAGCGCTCCAAAGTGACGACTTCTTAGCAGGCCCCAGGACCCCCGTGCCGTGCTGTTGACAGCAGTCTCCGCCTGCTGCGGCCCTTCTCTGGAGCCCAGCCCTTCCTGTCGGCTCTGGGAAGTTCTGGCCTGCTCTGGGGAGGCGGAGTCCAAGGCCCCCGACTCCAGGCTGCCCTGCTTTAGAAGGACTCCTCCGGGTGAGGCAGCTCCCTGCTTCTGCACTACTGCCACCCTGGGTCCTCACCGCAGATTGGGGGGAGGCGGCAGGGGCGGAGCCACGGGCTCCCAGGAGAAGGCAGAGGGGGAGCAGCAGCCAGGAAGCCAGCCCCAAGGCCTTGGAGTGAGCAGGCGGGTTTCCGGGTTTCCGGGGCCTCTGGGAGCAAGGCTGCCCCGCTCACTATATTAGAGTGTACTCTTTAAAAAGTCAACATATATGCAAAAAATGCACCGTGGACAGGACGTCCTAGTGTTACACAAGGGTAGGCCCCGCTCCTGCCTGCGGGGCCCGCAGGGGCGGGGTTTACTGGACCTGGGAGCTGTTTGTCAGGAGGTTCCAGCCACGGCCCTAGCACAAGCCATGCCTGCCTGCTCTGATCGACTGTGAGCCAGGATTTATGGTGCCCTTCTGCGTGAGCCCCTCTTCTTCCAAGGTGGACAGGGAGGGACCCAAATCCATCCGGAGCTGGAGGGAGCGCTTCCTGATCCCATGTGGTTGGAGCAGGGGTGGGGGAGTGTCCCAAGGTCACCTGTGGCCCCAGACAGCCCCAACAGCCACAGTTGTGGTTCAGCCTCTGGCACTGCCTTCCTGTGGACCCAGCTGTGGACTTTGGGCTGCTGCTACAGATTAGCAAACTGTTGCTCGCCCTGCTGCTCCAAACAGCTGGAGCTCATCTTCCCTGTTCCGGAGGCCTGAACCCAGCAAGTGGGGCACCACGGGGAATGTCCTCTCTCGCCTCTTCCTGTGGCTGTTGGAGCCCTTGGCTCATGGCAGCTTCTCCCCTATCTCAGCCTGCACCTGTGTCCCTAGCTGTCCTTTCAGTTTCTCCCAAGAACCCTGCTTGGGTGGAGGACATTTCTGTTCCAGGATGGCCTCCTCGCCATCCTTACTCTGCACTGCCCCCTTTCCAGGTAAGGCCACACCCTGCACTTCTGGTTGGACTTGAACTTGTGGGACGCTGTTCACACCACCACCCTCAGCCCAGAGGGTCGGGAGATTCTCCATGGAAACACCAACTGCTGAAGACCCCACTAAACAGTCCAGATTGGGTTCCAGCCCCCGGGGCACCCATGGGAGCCAGGCCGCCTTTCTGTGGGGCCATCCTCACTGCCCAGGCTCGAAGCCCCGCTGCCCTGTGCCCAGGGACCGCCTGCCCAGCATTAGTCTGCGGAGTGCTGAGTAAGCGCTCCTTGTGGACGGCCTTGTGACCCTTTCACAGCGAGAGGAAGTCGGCTCCCGCTGAAGAGCCCAGCGGTGGGGAAGGCGGCCCTGCGCCCAGGCTGCAGAACCTCCTGAAGGAGGTCGGAGGAATCAGCCCCTGGAGAGCACTTCAGACCCCTTCTGTGAAGTAAGGCGTTTCGCCTGTGCTCCTTAGCACAGCTGGCTCGTACTCGAGTTCATCCGACAGACCGGGCCTCCCGTGGTCTCCCCTCGCCTGCAGTTAGGGGATCTGGGTTCTGCTCCGTAGTGGCTAGAGAGATTCATCAGCACTAGAGAAACGTACTTGTGGTCCTAGGGCTGCGAGCCGCCGAAAGCCACCGGGTGGCTGGAGCAGCACGGGAAGGGCGCCTGCGCGCAGGCTCCGGGGCAGCCGGCCCTAGACCCTCCGCTTGTATCTTGTGTGTTACATTTTATATTGATATTCTTCTTATCGGTGTAAACACAGCGCAAGCAGACCCGTTGTCAGAAAGGCGCACCCTTCCGTCAGTTTCTTAGCATAAAGGTCTCCACTGTTCACCGCTGCTGCTGCTGCTCGGGGTAATGCCGCCCGCCTCGCGCCTCCCTCGTGACCTCCCCCCCCCTCTGCACAAAGGCTATCCTCTTTTATTAACTCTTCAAACATTTAAATGACTAATAAAATATTCAGCCCAAATATCTTCACAAAGTCCTTCCGGTGTGCACACAGAGGACTTTTAACACATGTACTTCGCCACAGAAAACCTCTCCACCAGATGCCCTCTGTTTTGATACCTTTTGCCCAGCGTAGATGCGGTGAAACTAAACTGCCATTTCCCTCCATTCCGACACAGAATACAGATTTGTCTAATTAAATACAGAACTCTACCCACAGCCTCTCCCTCCCTCCCGGCTGGGTTTTCATAGAACAGTCTTGTGGTTTCAGAATTAAATCTGGCTGGTGGTTTGCCTCTCATTGTTTATTTTTTCTGCGCCTCCTGAGCTCCCCTGGGGCTGTGCTTCATGTCTGTCTACTTTCGGTTTTTTCTTTTTCTTACTGTTTTTCTGCTTCTTTTAATGATTGCAATTTGCTAAAAGCTTCTGAGAGCCAACATTTGTGATGCTCCATTGTTTGAGCGTCCTGATTAAAGACCTGTGTCTGATGGGAGCCAGATGCAGCACATCTCCAGTTCCCACAGACTGTCCTGGGGACACGCCGGGATGCACAGGCAGGCTTCCGAAGCATCCCTTCCGAGCCACATGTCCCTGAGATCCAGCTGCAGAAGGCGCAGAACGGGACCGGCACGCTGCTCCGGGAGCTTCCCACACCAGCCGAACCCCACTGAAGCAGTATGAGGCCCGCTCACAGATGTGCTCATGGACGGACGGACAGTAGATCTGAGCTTCTACAGTTAGAACCTGTCTGCGGAGAAGAAATGACCCAAGTCGGAGGTTCGATCCCAGCCCTGCTGGCCCTGTTCCTGGGCATGCTGAGACAGCTATTGAGATGGCATGGCAGTGTACGCCTGCAAGACCCGCACATGGGCAGCTGAAAACAGGAGAATCACTGCGGGCAAAAAAAAAGACTGCTGCTTTTTTTTTTTTTTTGGAATGGGGGATAGAACTTAGGCCTTGTGCTTACCAGGCAGGCACTTATCCTACTCCCCGGCCCTAGGAGAATTGCTACAAATCTCATCTGTGTAGTGAGACCCTGTGGACCCTGCACTAAAATATGAAAAGAAACCCCAAAAAACAAAAAACCAAGATGGCTGCTAAAACAATACCCAATGTCTGATGTCCACTTCTCCCCGTGGGCCCGGGATCCATGCAGTCTAGGCGGGTTCTGTGGCACAGTTCCTCATAGCTGATGGTTCTGTGCTGTTGGACACGGCCGTCAGGCAGGTGGCTGCTGCAGGCTGTGCCAGGAAGCACCGCTGGGCTCGCTTCTGCACAGTGACATGGCAGCAGCGGCTGGCTTTTCCTGCAGCCAGTGACCAGGAAGAGACGGAGCAAGAGACAAGGACAGGGACACAGGCAGGGACACTCAGCCGCCCCCTGGGCGCTTGTGAGCAGTGGCACGGGATGGCCACCAGAACAGCTTGGCCATGCTCTCGGGGACACAGGTCTGCCCCGCCGCGCGCTTTGCCCCGCTGGACTGAGCAGCCTGCGGTGTGCAGTCTGCTGCCAGGCCAAACTGGGTGAGCTCTGCTCCATAAACTCGCCACATGAGTGGTCCCTGCTCCCAGGCACAGGTTGGCATGCCGCCCAAGGGCATGTGTGCGTCACTACGAAAGCAAATGCTGGCTTTATACTCAGTGCTGAATGTGTAGGCAGATTTGTGATGGCATTCACAAGGGTTAGGGATTTCATCTGCACCCGCAAAACTTGCCGAGCCTGTGCTCTGATTTTATGAACTGATGAGCGGATTCAAAGCGTGACCGCCGTAGCAGGTGCTGTAACAGGCCTGCGGCGAAGGCGTGCGCCCTGTGGTGGTCGGCAGTTCCGACAGGAGCCGGCCCACCCTGCCCTCTGTGCTAGCACGCGAAGGAAGCGCGGGCCGGGACGACCGGCTGCTTCCAGGGAGCAGCGCCGCGGCCGTGCTCGCCGTGAAGTCCTCCGCAGCAGCCGCGTGAGAGCGTCGTCCTGGAGCGACAGCAGCCTCACCGGCCGGCCAGCGGAGGCGGAATGAGGGCGGCAGGCGCGGGGCTGCCCCCAGGGGCCCGCGCAGGTGGGAGCTGCGTCCGCACGCAGCAAGGCCGGTGGGTTCCCATTCGCTAACGGAGTAGTCGTTTCTTCTGTTTTCTGTGTCTGCGTCCTGTGCCACTCCACAGGCTTTCTGATGAAAGGATCCCAGAACACTGTGCTAGCGCCCCGAGAAGTTGCCCAAAGTGGCCTTCTAGCCCCGCGATGACACATTCAGCTTTATACTCCAGGAATGTGAACGCGGGCGGGCGACTCGAAAGGACGCCTGCGCCTCTGCGTTCGCAGCGGGGCTCCTACCAGAGTGGAGGGTGAAAGCAGCCCAGCGCCCCCCAGTGGAGGACTGGGCCAGTGTGCGGCGCACCCACGTGGGGAATATTACGGGGCCACGAAAAGGAAGCCAAGGGCTGCGGTGTGGATGGCGCAGACCAGGAGGCTCCCACGCAGTGCCTAGAACGCTGTAATCCCTGCGGGCAGGAGGCAAGTGTCATGGTGGGTGGGGCCGAGGGACAGTGCTTGCTTCTTGGGCACACTGCTCCCTTGAGGCCTCAGTTTGAAGGGAGACAGAGGCCCACACGCAAGTTACACACTTGAAGGGGTTCTTTTTATACTTATAGTTTTTTTTTTTTTTAACGTACTTGGTACAGGGTCTTGCTACACTGCTTGGACTCAGTGATCCTCCTGTCTCAGCCTCCCCAGCACTGGGATTACAGGCGGGTGCTACCGTGCCCAGTCTTGGTGGCTAGTTCAGCATGCCTGGGGGCAAGGCCAGCGCGGTATGCGGTACCAGGGATTGGACTCTGGTCCCTGTGCTTGCTGAAGCAGGCACTTCGTCCATTGAGCTATGTCACCGGCCCACTTATGTAGATTTCATCTCACAAAAAAGCCAGATATTGTGACGGCACCCCAGGCAACTACAGGCCCCTGGAGGCATGCCTTGTCCCACCCCACCCCCACCCTAGGCAGGTGCAGCCCACCATCAGGGTCCAGCTGCTGCAGCCCCTGTGGCCGGGAGGTGGGGAGGAGCTGTGGTGTGAGCCTGTGCGGCGCCTGTGCCTCTGTGTGCGTGTGCTCTTGCGCGGACTCATGCGTGTGCCTGGACGTGTCTGCATGTGTGTCGTGTGTGCCCCCATGTGTGTCGTGTGTATGCCTCTGCTACTGTGGGTAAGGCGGTGCCTGTGTGTGCCCATGACCACGCAGAGGCCCTGTCACGGCCTCAGGGTCGCCCTCCCTGGACTGGCTAGTCACAGGCACAGCGCCGCCTGGGTGACTCCTGAAGAGAGGTGCAGTCCCTGGTCCAGAGCCACTCTGTCACCTCAGCTGCTCCTAGTCAGTGGGAGTTGCTGCACTGTGCAGCCACTGCAGGCTGTCCCCTGCCGTCCTCCAAAACCTTTTACGCACTCCCTCCTCACTGTGGAGAGCAGCTGTCAGAAGCCCATCTTCCTTTAAAACAAGGAAGCACGTACATCCTTTGATAAAAAGGCTCTGCTCAGGAGAGAGCTGGCTGTGTTCCTTTTAGTCATGGCCAGCAACAAAGTCACCCTTTCTTGCAAGGAAGTGCATGTCCCAGGAAGGATGGTGCTGAGATTGGGCCGGGTGAGGAGGGGAGTGGGACCCTGAGCTGTCCTCACCCTCGCCTGGCTATGAGACTGACCCGGAGGTCAGAGGAGCGGCCTCAGTACTGCAGCCCTTGATGTCTGTTGGTCTGTCCATCTGTCCGTAAGGCTAACGGCGAGGATTTCTGTGGGGCGTTGTTCCCCTGGCCGAGTAGATTGGACATTGGAATGTGTTGAGACGCAGTGTGGACGTAGCCGGGGGCCGGGCAGCACCTTGCAAGGGCTGAAGCCGTCTGCCCTCTGAGGGCCGCATATCCTGTGACCTGCTCATGCCTGGAGCTTGGTCAGGTCCCGCCATCTGTCCTCTCCTGGGTGCCTGCAGTTGCCTGTGTCCCAGGTGAGCCTCCCCCTATGGTCACCCTCTGCTTTCTCCCCCCCACCCCGTCCCCTCTGCCCCTCCTTTGGTCTTTCCACGCAGGAGCCACCTGCCTCCTGCAGACCCACCTGGGGTTTCCTATAAAGAAGCTGAGTGTTTTCAGATACCGCAGCCCCACGCTGTGTCATGTCCTGGGGCTGTGGAGCCGAAGTGCCTTAAGTCCTAGGAAACCACAGAACCTCGGGCTCACTCCACTCTGGATGTTCAGAGTGGAGACCTTCGCTCCCCAGCTGGCTGTCGCTGGGCTCGGGTCCTGGGCCGTGGCCACAGCGCGGGGCTCCACCGCACGGCTCCGCTTCCCTCTTCCCACAGGCTCTCTTCCACCTCTCGCAGGCTGACTTTCTGCTTCCCAGAGGCTGGCCTCTGTGATTGTGTGGAGGGCGCATTCTGAGACATCCCTGTCTTGGGACTCTGGGCAGATAGCATTCTGGGGCCACTCCCTGGCCCAGGAACTGCGGTGTCTCCGGGGATGGCACGAGAAACAGAAATCCCACAGTTCACATGAGATGCTTGGGAGGAAGCGCAGGCCCCCTCCAGCAGCTCACCACAGGAGTTCATTCTTACGGACACCAGCAAGCAGCCCTTATGTGTGTGCCCAGCCCAGAGCCGTGCCCCACCCCCCTGGGGCCGTGAGTCTGAGAGACAGGCTGGCCTGCTGGGTGCCCTCAGCCCTGCCTCACCAGGCGGGAGGACACGCAGTCCGCTGCTCATCAGAAGGGGCGTTTCAATCCTGGCTTCCTTCCGAGGGTGAGAAAGTGCCCAGGTTGGTGGCGCTCTTCTGTCGAATACACTCTGAGCTGTGCTTGTACACGGAGGGGCGAAGCAGGGAGCAGGAGGTGAGCTGTGTACCGCTGCCGCAGCACCCAGAGTGCAGGCTTGGAGCAGCCTGTGACTTGCTTTGGCCCAAGAAGAGGCAGAAGCAGCTCTGGGTCAGGCCCATGGCTTCCAGAACCTGACCTGAGGCTTAGGGCACCAGCTGGCCTGGCCTCGGAAAGATGGCCTGGGCCTGTCACCATATGCCCAGGACAGTGAGCTGCGGTCAGACGTGGCGCAAGCTTGGCCCAGTCGCAGTTCCCTTGTGACAGTAGTCCGGTCCTGGGAGCAGACGCTCTGGGAATCACTTGCAGCTGTCACTACATGTCACTCAGCCTCACACCCATCACCTGGGAGAGCACGCAACTCCCAGGTTGTCGAATATTCCCAGAGGGGTGTGTCTGGGAATATTCCCAGACACACCAGCTGGCTTTAACACCTTGTTGTTGCTCCTTACTTTTAGCAGCCACCACGTCTTCCCTCCCCTGGCTTTGGAAAGCAGGACTCTAGGTTCTCTCTGTGGTTTGGTCAGTCTTGGCATTGTTATAAACAGAATCATTCAGTCCAGCGCTTGTTCTCTCTCTCTCTCTCTCTCTCTCTCTCTCTCTCTCTCTCTCTCTCTCTCTC
>NW_004524652.1:2467060-2471166 GCF_000260255.1 Octodon degus
GCAAAGAGCAAGAGCTCGGGGAGGGGTAGCAGCAGCTCAAGCAGCTGGCTTCTCTCCCCTCCTTACCTTGTAATGCACATCACCTGCCCAGGGCGGGGGCAGCCTCCACACCCACAGTAATCAATCACAAACTGCGGAAGCCACCCCAAGACTGCACGAGGCTTTGGGGGGACACCTAGACACAAACCATAACTGCCGCAGTCATTTCTGTGAACGTCAGGCATGGCGACAGTGACTTCAGGAAAGCTAGGACACGTGAGGGGTTTGTGAAATGCAGCAGCCGGCTGCAGGGGCAAGAAGGACCTGAGATGGGAAGCTGGCCCCGGACAATGTGCCTGCCTGCCAGGACCGCACGACATGGTTGCCCTGGCCTGGGGAGGCCACTTCGCCACGCAGGCTGCTACCTGTACCTGGCGCCAGACAGCATCTCTGTGCCCTCCCCAGCTGACATGTCCTCATAAACATGCAAGTGACAATGGCCCTGGAGGTGTTCGGCCAGCTCTTTTTTGTGTGTCCCTTTTTTTTTTTTTTTTTTTTGAGACAGGGTCTCACTATGCAGCTCAGGCTGGTCTTGAGCGCACTTTGTACCCCAGGCTAGTCTGGAACTCATAATGATCCTCCTCCCTCAGCCTCCCGAGCACTGGATGACAGGCATGCACCACTACTACTCCTAGCTTGGACCAGCTCTTATGGAAGAGCCACAAAAGGGCTTGAACAGATCCCAGGTCTCTGATTTCACAGGATGAGCTTGCGGCGCCCGGGAGCTGCTGGAGTTCAACCCCACATGTGGTTGGATGCTCTGGGCCCTGACCTTTGTGGGCCCTGACCTTTGTGGGCCCTGAGTGAGAGCAGGAATGTTGGTCTCAGAGTTGCGACCCGGGCTGTCGGGTGAAGTGCATTCTCTTCCTTCTCCTCCACCTCGCTGCCCTCATCCTGACGGAAGCCAGTCCAGGAGGAAGAGCCAGAATCTTTGGGTACAGGCTGCTGGGTCCAGGAGCCTGGAGGAGGGTGTGGAGGGGGCCCTTCCTGGAAGGACCCACCCTATGGGCCTCTTTGTCAGCCTGGAAGGCTCATGTAGCGAAGCTCGGCCAGCGGGCGCTTTTCCTCCTGCTCTTCGGGAGGCTGTGCCCAGGCCCGGGTATGGGCAGCGCTGCTTCTCCTGCAGCCCCTCCCTAGGTCCTCGCCTGCCCTGCCTCCGCCACTGTCCCTGGTCTCTGTGTGTGCAGATCTTCTCCCAGGGACACATTAGCCTAGGGACCATGCTATGGCCTTTGGGCACCTTTGTCCACGACACTCCCATTCTGGGCTCAGTGTGGGCACCTCAGGGACAAGTGCAGCCATTTGGCCTCCTACTTGCAGTGGGGCAGGAAAGGACTTAGGCACAGGTGAGCAAGAGCCGCTGCTGCCATGGGGACCCCCACAAGGACCCACCTTACCCAGCGTAAGGGTACACGGTGCCTTGTATGCATTTGTCTCCAAAACTAATTATCCGAGTCCTGCTTTGAGTGACCGCTTTGCACAGCTGGGCCACTTAGCAGACTCTTGGGTCTCATCTGCGCAGAGCACAGCCGTGTCTGCCTGCCGCGTGAAGCCACTGTGAGCTTTGCCCGGTGGAAAGCGGTACTCCTCCCAGGGCCCCGGGAAGCGTGGACTGTGACACCTGGCCAGCAGTAACAAGCCATTGGCAAGGTTGGGTGTGGTGAGTGGGACACTGCCCACCTGCTGCTGGGTCAGTCACTTCCACAATTCAAGCAAGCAAGCTGCTAGTGCTGTTGATGAGAAAGCAGGTTTCCAAGAGGAAGGATTTCCTGCAGGATGGAAATGCGAGAGGCTGCCACTCCTGATGAAAGCCTCCCAAGACTGAGAAGATTCCAGGTTTGCTTTGGGGGTTAAAGGCCCAGCAGCGAGGACTGCTTGTCCCTCCCTGCTCAAGAGCCACATGTGGTCATTTGCGAATGAGGAAACAGCAGTAAAGCTCGATCTCCCTCCACGGGCTCCGGGTGAGGCGGGCACGGGGCCAGCAGGTCCCTGCCTTGCTCTCCAACCTGCACAAGTAGGTAGGTGATGGCCTCCCTGTCCCTCAGGAGTGATGGCTCCTTCTGTCTCTTCCCAGCAACACAGACAAAAGGACAGAACTTCCAAAATATAGTTGCTCAAAGAAACCAGACCCTCAGCCACGCCGGTGTTCCCCTGCCCAGGATGGCATCTTCCGGTCCAATCTTGGTCTCCACCAAGGGACCAGTGAGGGACCCTTCTCTGGGGACCTCTGTGGAGTCTGGCAACCATATGAGAATGGGCAGAAGAGGGACTCAGGCAGCTACTCCCCAGACAGAAGCTGAACATGGAGAACTGGTAAAGAACTCAGAACACTCAGGTGACTCAAGGACAGACCAGCCAAGATGTAGGCCGTTGAGATGAAAAGGAGCTTCTCGGAACGCGCCAACGCTGATGAACACCTGAGATGCACTCGGCCTCGCTGGCCCTCACAGGAGAGAAAATTAAAATAACACTGAGACTCCACCTGACATTGTGAAATCAAATGCCATCGCACATGGCGAGGCTCAGGGAAAGGGACCCTCTGTGCTGCTGGTGGGAGTGGAAGCCTGTGCAGGCAGTGCGTTGCCAGGGTGCCGAGTCCTCAGCCACATCTAGACATCCACCCGGCTTGGTTCCCCTCTAGGTGTCTTCCCGGAAGAGCTGGGGACATCACCTCGCAGGGGGCCGTGCACACCCAAGTCTAGAGCAGCACAGCTCCTGAGAGCTGAGCCTTGGCAACAGCCTGTCTGCCCATCCACGGATGAGTGAGTGAGAAATGTAGAACTGGCACACACGGAGCTACACTGGCCAAAAGGAGGACGGACTCGGGCCATCCCTAGGAGGGGGATGCACCTTGAGACCGCACTGGTAAATGAAATAAACGTGACACAGTGAACACTTGTCTTGTGTGAGAAGCCCAAAGTGTAGACAGACAGCAACACGAAGGATGGATGACGGGAAGCAGGGGCGTGGACTTTCTCACATGAGCAGGGCCCAAGAGGTGGAGGAGGAGGAGAGAGGGAGGCAGGGGAGAGGCTACGTGCGGGTGCCACTGTGCGCAAGCGGTGGCGTCCTCTCGGACTGCAGACACGGGCAGGTAAACATAAGTGCGTCCAAGTGAACGGGACCGTCTTCCCGGGCCGCTCACGGTGGGCAGCTCCTGGCTTCCAGCTGACCTGGCAGAGGCAAAGGACACACTGCGAGCTGCCGTAGGACACTCGGCTCAGGGAGCGGAGCTCAGGGCTTCGCCGTGTGTGGTTCATGCGGCTCCGTGGCCTTGCAGATTCAGAGTTTCGCACCCTGCTAGGCCAGTCATAGGACATTTTCGTCACTCAAGGAGAAATCTCGTCCCCTCCAGCTGTCGCCCGAGAGCTTCAGCTTTGCTGGCTCTGTACGTCTCAGATGAGACGCTGTTCTCTCTCACGCACTGTGCTGTTCCCAAGGTCATCCTTGCTGTAGCGTCTGGGTAGAATTTGTTCCTTTTTATAGCTGAGTAATGTTCCGTTGGGTACACAGAGCACATTTGTTCTACCCCTTTACTGACCAACGGACAAACACCAGCTACTGTCCCATGATCCACTACAGAAATGAGGGTAGTAATTGTCATATTATTTCCTAATATGCTTCCTATGCCGTGTAGTGTTGGTAGCCTGAATATTTGTTCTTTTTTATTTTTTTGTAGCGGGACTCAAACTCAGGACCTTGCGCTCACCAGGCAGGTACTTGGCCGCTGAGCTGCATCTCAGGCCTGGAATATTTGTTCTTAATTTGTTATAATGTTCAAGGTGTGAATGTCAGGAGTGAGTGTCACACCAAGACAACTCGCCCTCTTCCTGGGGAGGGAGCTGGTGCCAGGCGCTTGTACGCAGGGTAGTTGTACCTCGGCAGCGTAGGTGTGAGCGCTTTGTACCTGGAGACCGAGCACTGAGTGATTGTCTAGCTGACAAGGGGGGGCTGTGACCGGGGGGGGGGCTGTGACCGCCCGACTGACTGGGTCAGCATGGTTCTGACCGCCCGACTGACTGGGTCAGCATGGTTCTGACCGCCCGACTGACTGGGTCAGCATGGTT